>NC_142870.1:109730000-110070833 GCF_051225735.1 Oryctolagus cuniculus | reverse complement strand
TGCCCAAATGGGATGCCAGCTCTGCAGGTGGCTTGACCCATTATATCACAAGGCCAGCTCCCTTTCCTATAAAATACTCTTTGTCCTATTGTAGCTTTCTGAAAATCTATTTTGTTTTGTTTCTTGGTGTGGTGATGAGAAGAAAAGCATTTACAACAGTAAATAGGGCCAGGCATTGTGGCAGCAAGTTAAGTCGCTGCTTGGGAGGCACACATCTCATATCACAGTGCCAGTTTGAGTCCCACTTCTCTGCTTAAAATCCAGCTTCTTGCTAAAGCATTCCAAGAGATAGACAATGATGGCTCAAGTGCTTAGGTCTAGACACCCCCATGGGAGACCTGAATGGAGTTCCTTGGCTCCTGGCTTTGGCCTGGTCCAGATTCAGCTGTCACAGGCAACTGAGGAGTGAACCAGTGAATGGAAGATCTCTCTGTCCCTCCCTCGCTCTATTGCTCTACCTTTCAAGTAGAGGAAATAGACAAATAAACATTTAAAAAAATAAAGAGGTAAATTAGATAACAGTAAAGTGTTCCAAATTTCTTTTTTGCAGTATGCCATAAAAAATGTTTAAAAATTAAGTTATAGGGCTGGTGCTATGGCGCAGCGGGTAAGGCTGCCTGCCGCCTGAAGTTCCAGCATCCCAAAGGGTGTCAGTTCAAGTCCTGGCTGCTCCACTTCTGATCCAGCTCTCTGGTATGATCTGGGAAAGGAGCAGAGGATGGCCTACGTGCTTAGACCCCTGTACCCCCGTAGGAGACCCAGAAGAAACTCCTGGCTCCTGGCTTCAGATGGGCGCAGCTCCAGCCGCTGCAGCCATCTGGGGAGTGAATCATCGGATGGAAGACTTCTCTTTCTCTCAGCCTCTGACTCTCTATAACTCTGACTTTCAAATAAATAAATAAATCTTAAAAATTAAGTTATACTGATTTTTATAGCTTAAAAGGTACTGAAACTCCAAATCGGTATTTCTCAATTATAAGTACTTAAAAATTTTTTTAAACTGTAAATATAAAATGAAACAAATTTTCCAAATCTAACAGTCCTACACTTTCACTGCAATTTACCAAGCACAGCAAAAAAAAGTAACTTTCATAAAAAGAATTCTTAAGGGTCAACCCATTCCCTACTTCTGAGAAGTCCATCCTTGAATTAAGTCAGATCATCACACACAGCCACACAACCAAACTGAACGCTGAAGACCACTTTTATAAATTACTTTGTGCTCACATGAATGATGCTTTAAAGATGTAATATGTTTTCTTTACAGAAACCCACAAAATAAATTATGCTCTAGAGAGTATGTCAGAAATTACTGTATTTTCCTAAGCAACTGGTTTTACTTTGGAAACTGTTAAGTGGTTGTGTTTCTCTTTCACTATGAGATACTTGAAAGCTAAAAACAGACTTTGTGACTCAGATTCATAAATTGTAGAATAAAAATAGTAATCAGGAGCATGTGATATCTTATTATGTGGCAGGTACTTTGCCAAGTGCTTTATAATTATTGTCTCATTTACTCCTTCTAACAACTCTGAGCTACTACTTCCAGTTTACAGTAAAAAAACCTGATCTTAACAAGGATAACAGTACCATTCAGTGAGTGCTATCTATCAACACTGTCTGTTCTACGTTTATTAACACATTGAATCCTCACAACCCTATGAAGTATTCTAATTATTTAAATGTTTATTTAATATTGAAAATGAAGTGGCAGATTAAAGATATATAATAAGAAAGTGGTTGGGCAAATATTTAAAGCCACAGAGTCTGGCTCCAAAGTCTGTCACAAACACTGTGATGTACTGTGACCTTCCCCAAAATCAATCAGCTGGCAAGTGACAAGGCAGGCAACTATTGCTGAAGTATAATTTCAACTCATGTCTTCCTATTTCTTAATTTACAAAAAAGTAATTAACATTCCTATTATTCATCCTTCAATGTACCCTACAAGTATGAATGAGTATTACAGATGTTTGGTAATTTGTCTAAGGCCATAAAATAAGGACTAAAGTGGGAGTTGAACATAAGTATGGGACTTCATGCATGTAATCTGAGTGGCAACCTCACTCCTAGCTCCATGTCATATTCTCAGTTTTTATTTCTGCTTTTGTTCTTAAATATTTTCAATTTATTTTGTTTTATTGTATGCATATTGTAAATTAAATCTTTGCTGTAAAAAAATCAAACAAATGCAAAAATAAAACAAATATTCTGGCCGGCGCCGCGGCTCACTAGGCTAATCCTCCGCCTAGCGGCGCCGGCACACCGGGTTCTAGTCCCGGTCGGGGCGCCGGATTCTGTCCCGGTTGCCCCTCTTCCAGGCCAGTCCTCTGCTGTGGCCAGGGAGTGCAGTGGAGGATGGCCCAGGTGCTTGGGCCCTGCACCCCATGGGAGACCAGGAAAAGCACCTGGCTCCTGGCTCCTGCCATCGGATCAGCGCGGTGCGCCGGTCGCAGCGCGCCGGCTGTGGCGGCCATTGGAGGGTGAACCAACGGCAAAGGAAGACCTTTCTCTCTGTCTCTCTCTCTCACTGTCCACTCTGCCTGTCAAAAAAAAAAAAAAAAATATTCTGAAAGTTGGTTATGGTCAAGTTCTATGAGATTTTATAAAGTCAAAACAAAAGGGAACAGAAAGATTATTACTTCAACAAATTAATTCTACAGACATCATAGAAGTTCAGAACTATAATCCTAAAGTTAACAAAGACAAAGGTCTCATTTTTTAAACATGGAAAGAATGGTCCAACAAAGTTGTGGAAGATCACAGAGAATCTGAGTTCAGTATGACCACTATCATTACATATTAATGCATGTAAATTAACTATGATTAAATAAAATTATACAAAAATTCTATGAAAAATAAGAATATTCTATCTCATTTTGTTTCTTTTTACAAGATGGATTAAGAAACCAGAATGATACTAAGTATTTATCCATTTCTGCCATATGAACCCTTAAAACATTTACTATGAAAATTACCAAAAACAGTATCATACAAGTAATATTTTGTTCATTCATTTCAATTTAAACTTTACTCAAATTCATATTTGCCAAACTAACTGGAATGTAACTTATAACATGAATGAATGGGTGCAATGACTCTTGACATACGTACACACTATACAACTGCCACCCCAATCAAGGTACAGAACATTTCCATCAATCTACAAATTCACTCATGCCTCTTCCCAACCAATCTCTCCCACCTTCTGCCCCAGGTACCATTAATATAATTTTTTTTCCAGTATACCTGGTGTTGCCTGTTCTAAAATTTCAAATAATGATAAAATATGTATTCTCTGGTGTCTAGCTTCTTTTTCCAAACATAATGTTTCTGAGATGTACCCTGAGTAGTATTCTATGCTATGAATATATCACAATTTGTTTACCCACTTAGCAGTTAAAGGATATTTAGTTGTTTCCATTCTGGGGCTCTTCTGTATGGAGCTGCTATGAAGGTTTGTTTGCATGCCATTATGTGGATGCTATGTTTTCACATCTTCTCAGGGTAAACATCTATGAGAACTGCTGGATCACATGTTAAGAATATATTTAACTTTAAGGAATTGTCACATTGTTTTCCAAAGTGTTTGTACCATTTCACTCTCTCACCAGCAATGTAAGAGAATCTAGTTGCTCCACTCTTACCAGTACATGATATATTATCAGTTTTCATTTCAGGCATGACAGTGAGCATGTGATGATACTCACTGTGGTTGTGACTTGCATTTCAGTAATGATTAATAATGTTGAACATTCTTTCATATGTGTATAGGCCTTTTGTATATTGTCTTCTATGAAGTATGTTCAAATCTTTTGCCCATTTTTAATCGAATTTCTTCAGATCTTCTTAATGGCATTTTCTTTCACAGATACATGGAATTAAACATTTCTCTGTGACTTGCCTCTTTGTCTTTGAAAAATAATTTTTAATTTTCATAAAATCCAATTTGTCACGATTTTCTCTCATAGTTAGTGTTTTTCTGCTCTGAGAAAGTTTTATCTGTCCCAGAGTAGCAAAGATAGTCTTCCAAATTTTCTTCTAGGAGTTTTTTATTTTTGATTTTTGCTTTAGGTCTACATTCTACCTCTAGTATACTCTTCTGAATGGCATGCCAAAAAAACTTAAGGTTAATTTTTTTTTCCACAGTACCAAATAAAGTAATAGTCTATTCAGTTTTTTAAATTTAAAATATTCTCAATTTTTAAAATTAAAACCCATTTGACTTTTTACCTGACTGCAAAGTAATTTAAATCTCATATCATTAGAGAAGTAAATCTACTTTACAATAAAACTAAATACACAATGTCATTAGCAAAAATCCACTAACACTGGTTGATGTCAAGTAACCTAAATTTCTGCTTAATGATATAATTTCTACAGAACAAAAACATTTTCTTGAAGTTTTAATTGTATTTTACTAAATTTAAATCTGAAATACATGACAAAGAGCACTGAAACCATCAGTAACTTCAACACAAATGCAATGTTTATCTTTAACATAAAGATCCAGTCCTTCAGTACCACAATGTGAAGCTAGACAAGCTCACCTGAGTAGCTGCAGACTGACAGGAAGATGACGATGACGACGAGACAACAGGAATGTCAGACTGTACAGCAGCCACAGTGGTAGCGGGTGTGAAAATCAGCTGTACAGACAGAAAACCAAAAAAATACCCTAAGACAGAAGAACATGTCCCACACACAATGTAGAGCAGGCAAGAAAGACTGAAATTTGTGACAGAAAGACAATGCAGTTTAGGACTGTCTCCTAAGCAAAAGGCTGTACATGACAAAAAGAAGTTTCTGATAATAGAGAACTCAAAAAAAATAATAAACATTTTGAAACAGCTCATGATTCTGACGAGTAGAAAAATAACCAGTGCTCTAAAAAAACAAAGTATATTTTGGTGATAAAAAAAAATTCTCAGACAAAATTTTGTCCCAAATAAGCTATTACACTTAAATTTTTCCCAGTTCAAAACTACTATGGCAGAAGCCAAAAATAGGAAGTTACAAGACAATTACAGTTATTATTTTGGGACACAAATTAAATTTAGTTAGAAACATGAAAAGAAACACCAAGAACTCTGTTCAGTCCTCTACCACAAGGAAAACTCTAATATCTCACTCCACAACAAGGATCTGTAGGACAAACCTAGGTTCCTCTTCATTTTAAAACTAATTCTAAGGAAATTTTCTCTCTCTCTCTCTCTCACACACACACACACATATATATATATATATATATATATGCTGTATGTATATGTGTACCTTTATATGCTATAGTATGCCAAAATTCAACCAAAGAGCCTGCAAAAAGTTTCACATAAAAAAGTATGTATTCACTCATCACCATTTTTTCAAATTTTTAAAAAATATTAATACAAACAGCATTATTTTCTAGATGATATAATCTACTCAGAATATCTAATTCAACTTAGAGAATTATGGCAATTGTTTCAAAGAACAAATAAAAATTATATTTCAAAACTGTATCAAGAGTTAGTCAATTCCTCATTGCTATTTAAATTACAACAATCAATTAAGGGATTTTTTAAACTTCATTTCTTTGGTATTTTACTAAAGTTAAGTAAATTTAATAAAAAAGTTTAACTTTCACAAAAAGGTAATTTCCATTGCAAAATGCCTGAAAGTACTAACTTAAAAAAGAATATTCCATTTAGCTTAACTCATGAAACTGGTGATTTAAGAAGTTAAAAAGGATCACACAGCAACAATTCCAATGGTTCAAACTAATTTTAAGACATATTATTAGTTAAGTAAGATCACAGGGAAAAATAAGTCAAGAGTACAATAATGTATATTGAATAATTAATCAGTGAATAAAAGATGGGTCATGTCATTATTTCCTATTAAAAGCACAACTATAAACTTTCTAATTTTAGGTGGAGAACTGAGGATCCAGATATATATTCAATTCACTGAACAAATAAGAATATAATATTTATTAGGGCCAAAGACTTGTATAGCTTCCTGTAAAGAAAGCAAGTAAAATAAATGTCAATTTTTATATTCCTTAAAGCTCAACAATTAAGAAATCAGTAGGTATCCAAACATAGGAAAAACAGGGGCTGGTGCTGTGGTACATTAGGTTAATCCTCTGCCTATAGTGACAGCACCCCATATGGGCACCAGTTCAAGTCCCAGCTGTTCCACTTCCAATTCCAGCTCTCTGCTATGGTCTGGGAAAGCAGTGGAAAATGGCCCAAACTCTTGGGTCTCTGCACCTACGTGGGACACCCAGAAGAAGCTCCTGGCTCCTGGCTTCAGATCGCTCAGCTCCGGCCGTTGTGGCCATTTGGGGAATGAACCAGCGGATGGAGATTTCTCTCTCTGTATCTACCTCTCTCTGTAACTCTTTCAAATAAACAAAAATAAAGAAAAGAAAGAAAGAAAGCAAATAACCTTACAGATTTTGAGATGAAAATAACTAAAGCCAAGAATCACGTGTAAATTATCAGGAACTCCATTTCCAACTTCCGAAGATCCCAGGACATATTCTACATACTAAACAACCAACTTTTTAACATTTCTATTTCACCAAATCTAAGATGTCAAAAAATATATAATTATTTTACATACCACAATAAGTATCAACTATAACTGTAGGATGGTATCAGTTGTAAAATGCACCCCAATTGAAAAGATGTTAAAATGTGAAAAAATAATTCTGATATTGACAAAATTTGACATTAAAAATAATCACTCATTTTACAGAAACTCTGTTGGCAATTTCCCATTGTTGATAATTACTATTTTATACCAAGAAAACTTCTGGAGTCAAAGTAGAGTTTTTCAATATATAAAGGTACAGAGCTAAGCACATCCATACATAAATTGTTAAATATTTACTAAATATTTAAAATTGTCTCTTATTGCATCAAATCAAGAAATATTTTGGTCCTTAAACACAGGAAAAACATGGTAGCTCCTTTCTTACCATTTGAGCTCGGAGATACATTTGAGCTTGGCTTGCCGTTAGAGTAGGGGAGGTACTCCCTAGTAACATTGTCTGTTGGGTAATACTGCCGCTGGTAGAACTGGAAGCCTGGGAACGGCTTATTAACTGTGCAGGTGTAGGAGAAGTAGAAAGGTTGATCTAAGAAAGAAAACATATTAAGTCTTAGGCTTCCATTTCTTGTCTTCACATTAGTGAATTTTACAAATCTGCTGTTAGTAAATCTGGTATAAACTGGCTAAGGAACTCAAAAGAGAGGTCTTTATCTGACAGATTCCCTCACTTCTTTGGGCAATTATTTGTGCATGTGCAAAAAATAGCATGCATCGGTTAATAATCGGTACAATTCTTAAAGAGTATCCACGAGGGGCTGGCACTGTGGTGTAGCAGGTTAAGCTGCTGTGTGCAGTGCCAACATCTCATGTAGGTGCCAGTTCAAGTCCTGGCTGCTCCACTTCCAATCAGCTCCTTAACTGCCTGGGAAAGCAGCAGAGGATGGCCCAAGTGCTTGAGCCCCTGCACCCATGTGGAAGACCTAGAAGAACCTCCTGGCTTCAGCCTGGCCCAGCCCTGGCCATTCTGGTCATTTTGGAAGCAACCAGCAAATGGAAGAGAGCTCGCGCTCGCTCGCTCTCTCTCTCTCTCTCTGACTCTGGCTTTCAAATAAAAATAAATAAATAAATAATTTTAAATGTCCCTAATAGATGGCTAGAATACATGAGAAATTGGTAACTAACTGGTTGTATCTGTGAATGGAAATTGGGATAGGGTAGGTAGGGCAAAGGGAGAAATGTATACCCTTTTTTATCTTTCCAGTTTCAGACCAGGTGCATGTATCATCCATTTTAAAAACAGGTAATATTTTCAAAAAGAAAGGAATATAATCTGACCTAAAATACTTTTTGTAGAAAATAAACCAAGAGGGCCGGCGCCGTGGCTCACTTGGTTAATCTTCCGCCTGCGGCACCGGCATCCTATATGGGCGCCGGGTTCTAGTCCCGGTTGCTTCTCTTCCAGTCCAGCTCTCTGCTGTGGCCCAGGAAGCCAGTGGAGGATGACCCAAGAGCTTGGGCGCCTGCACCCGCGTGGGAGACCAGGAAGAAGCACCCGGCTCTTGGCTTTCGATCGGCGTAGCTCCGGCCGTAGCGGCCATTTGGGGGGTGAGCCAATGGAAGGAAGACCTTTCTCTCTGTCACCCCCTTTCACTGTCTGTAACTCTGTCAAATAAATAAATAAAAAATCTTAAAAAAAAATAATTTATTAGTTCTGATTCAAGCAATAAGGTAGACTGTACTAATATATCCATATGCCCAAATACACTCACTGAAATGCCAGATCAATTTGAAAAATCAGAATATATAGCTGAACACACAAAGGGGAAGATGGAGAGAATGCCCAGGAGCCAGAAAAAAGGAACTCAAAGCCAGAGATAAGCTCTGGCTGATACCAGTCCAAAGGGGTTACTGGGACTCCAGACACAGAACATCCAACTCAGCCTATTTCGAGAGAAAGCTGAAATTAAAGCCCCTATTTTGAGGGCAAAAAGTCTGAAAAGGGGACATCAACATGAGGAAAGAAGAAAGCTGGAAATTTTCTACCCATATACTCTGAGCAGCAGCAAGCCACCATTTGCTTGCTCCCACTGGAAAGGAATGGGAGAGACCTCTGAGAATTAAAATATCAGGCTATGCCACATAAGGATATAAAATCCAAATTTATACTCCATGCATGGTTCCATAATCCACGCTAGAGGAGGGTAGAGCAAAATGACAGAATAAGACTTTTCAGTAATCATCCCCAAAGAAACAAACTGAACAACTACCCATACAGAATTACCTGCACAAGAACTAAGAAAACACAGCACAACAAGAAGAGACACGTTGAAGAGGGTAAGATGGACAGTTTTTTCAAAGGACTTCCTTTATTTGAAAGGCAGAGCAACAAAGAGGGAGGAAGAGACAGAGATAGAGAGACACAGACAGAGAAGACAGATTGATATTCCACTCACTGGTTCACTCCCAAGATGGCCATGATGAGGACTGGGCCAGGCTGAAGTCAGGAGCCCAGAATTCGATTCTGGTCTTCTACTTGGCTGGCAATGGCCCAAGTACTTGGATCATCTTTCTATGCCTTCCCCAGGTGCAAAAGCAGGGATCTAGATCAAGCTGAGCAGCAGAGACTCTAACTGGTGCTCCAATACAGGATGCCTACAATGCAAGCAGTGGCTCAATTCATTGTGCCACAAGGATAGCTAATTGAAGGACAGTTTTACTTCACCTCCATCACCCCTTCTCCAAAACAAGATAGCACAACAGAGAGCTATCATCTGCTCAGGGGAAAGGGAGCAAAGTAAGTATAGTATCATAGGGGCCGGCGTTACAGCATAAAGGGTTAAAGCCCCGGCCTGCAGCGCCGGCATCCCATATGGGTGCCTGTTCGAGTCCCAGCTGCTCCTCTTCCAATCCAGCTCTCTGCTGTGGCCTGGGAAAGCAGAAGATGGCTGAAGTCTTTGGGCCCCTGCACCCGTGTGGGAGACCTGGAGGAAGCTCTTGGCTCCTGGCTTTGGATCAGCTCAGCTCTGGCTGCTGCGGCCATTTTGACAGTGAGCCAGTGGATGGAAGACCACTCTTGCTTGCTTGCACTCTCTCTCTCTTTCTCTCTCTGGCTCTACCTCCCTCTCTAACTCTTTCAAATAAATAAAATAAATCTTTAAAAAAAAGAGAGAGAGAGAACTTTATCTTTGGCCCCAACACTAGGCCCACCACAGTAAAAACCAGCACTGGGCAAAATCTTAACAGCCCCTAAATACAGGCCAGTATCTGCAAACTGACCTTCTTGCAGCAGCAGGGAATCTTTTTTCTGCAAGTGCCATTTGGTTATTTATAAATCATTCACAGGCCATACAAAATTACCAACTTCCAAATTGGCCTGCTACAGATTTATTGAATTTCGAGTCCTGCGTGTAGTTGCCAGAGTAAATAATTTTGCAGGCCTTATTGTTCCCTACCACTGCCAGAATCAGACAGAAACTGTAGCCCCTGTCAGACAGATTTGAGTACCAGCCCGTATTGCCGCTGGCCAACTGCGGCAGCCTTGGGCTTCAGACAAATATCAATAGCAGGCAGACCTTTGGGGCTTTGGGTTTAGAGTGACCCTGTGCTGCACCAACCTCACTGACCAAGGATTCCAGTACAGTACTGGGCCAGCCTCAGAAGACACAGGATTCCATGCAGGCCTGTGGCAGCTTGTAGCAGCCCTGGGTTTAGGGCACCCCGTAGTTCTACAATAGCTGCTGCAGTCATCGGCTTAGGGACTGCTGTCCATGGATGTTTCCAAAGCCAGACTTAGACTACAAGGACCAGAATAAGCACTCACTTCTTTAATACATAAAGAAAGATACACAGCCAAAGCATCAAGAATAATCAGGGAAATATGATGTCACCAAACAATGGATGTTAGTGACTGATCCTAAAAAAGAGACAGAAGTGTACAAATAACCAGACAAAAATTTAAAATAGCTGTTTTAAGGAAGCTCTGAGGACTTTAAGAAATTAGAGTAACAATTTAGAAATTAGCAGAGAAATTTAACATTTCAATCCGATGACTCTCAATTCTTGACCATACACCCTTACCTGAAGCTCCAGAGCCAAATACCTATAAGAACACATCATCTTTCTGGATGTCTCTCTTTTTTTTTTTTTTTTTTCTTTTGCCAGGCAGAGTTAGACAGTGAGAGAGAGTTATAAACAGTGAGAGAGAGACAGAGAGAAAGGTCTTCTTTCCATTGGTTCACTCCCCTAATGGCCACTACGGCTGGCGCTGCACTGATTCGAAGCCAGGAGTCAGGTACTTCCTTCCCAGTCTCCCATGTGGGTACAGGGACCCAAGGACCTGGGCCATCCTCTGCTGCCCTCCCGGGCCACAGCGGAGAGCTGGACTGGAAGAGGAGCAACCGGGACTAGAACATGGGGTGCTGGCGCCGCAGGCAGAGGACCAGCCAAGTGAGCCACGGCTCCGGCCTCTGGATGTCTCTTACCAACTTAACACATTCAAATTAATTATTATTCCTTCCAACCTAGCATCTCTTCAAACAGCACTAGCATCTTTTAAAGCCCAGGGAGAACCAGCCTGATTCTTCCCTCTCCTTCACCAAACACAAACAAAATCATTCAAGTGTTTCACTGTTTTTACATCTTTTATTCTTCCAAGTTCCATTTCGATCTTTAAACATTTGGAGAGTGAAGGCCCATGTCAGTTTGAGGTAGATTACTTTAACAGCTGCAAAGTAATGCCCCTTCCTAGAATCTTGTCACTCCCTATTTGCCAAATAATCTTTTCCTGACTTTATTAATTACCCATCTATGAATCTTTTGAATAAAGTTCTACCTCCTCTGACTACGTTTCTAGAACAACAACTCCACACACATCATATTACCCAGTGAAAGCCATCTGTGATGTCATGATGATCCAGGCCTCTCTGGCACTGGTAATGATGCTCCTAACTGACCTGAGCAGTCTCTCCACAGCCTCCACTCTGTCCCAGCCCATCCCCACCTACAAAGCAAACAACTCCTTCTTAAAAGTCATCTGCCATGATGAGCTTTTTTAGGCATCTCTACATCACAAAACAGAACTGAATAGCCCCTCCTTTTTGTCCAATTGCTATTGACCATATACATAATTGGAACATATATTTCTCACTCTCCTACATATTTCACTCTTCATATATCTCACTCTTTTAAACAATTATTTCTGTACGGGTGGGGATCATATGTTACCCATCTTCACATATCCAACGTCTATGAAGCTGCTTTCATTCAACAAAAGTTTAAGTTAACGAATACCATATTATTTTAAGGTACATATTCTAGCTTTTCACATAGTATTTAAGTTCATTAACAGAGAGATAGGGAACAAAAAACAATTTTGAAACAGCATCTATCAAAGCAGAATAAAACTGCAGAGAGCATGGAGTGATACTACTTCATCTCTACTTTTCAGGTGCTTTATTGGGCCAGCATTGTGGCATAATGGATAAAGCCACTGCCTGCAACACTGGCATCCTGTATGAGAAACAGTTCGAATCATGGCTGCTCCACTTCTGATCCAGCTCCCAGCTAATGTGCCTGGGAAAGCAGAGCAGTGGAGGATGGCCTAAGTGCTTGGGACCCTGCACCCATGCAGGAAACCTGAATGAAGCTCTTTGCTTCAGCCTGGCCCTATCCTAGTCGTTGTGGCCGTTTGGGGAATGAACCAGATAGAAGACAGAAGATCTCGATCTCTCTCTCTCCCGCTAACTGTGAATTTCAAATAAATAAATAAATCTTAAAAAAAAAAAAAAGTGCTGGGGCAGGCACTGTTGTGTAGCAGGTAAAACTGCCGCCTGCAGTGCCGGCATCCCATATGGACGCTGGTTCAAGTCCCAGCTGCTCCAATTCCAATCCAGCTCTCTGCTATGGCCTGGGAAAGCAGAAGATGGCCCACCCAATTCCTTGGGCCCCTACAACTGCGTGGGAAACCCAGAAGCAGCACCTGGCTTCTGACTTTGCATCAGCTCAACTCTGGCTGTAGCGGCCATTTGGGGAGTGAACCAGTGGATAGAAGATCTCTCCCTCTCTCTCTCTGCCTCTCTGTAACTCTGCCTTTCAAATAAATAAATAAATAAATCTTTATTTTTAAAAAGTGCTATATAATGAATTATAAACAAGCACAATCCCCACCCCCAAATTTACTCCTTTTCTGTTCTACTCTCTAGATAGTTTTTATTTTATTTTATTTTTTTATTTTTTGACAGGCAGAGTGGACAGTGAGAGAGAGAGACAGAGAGAAAGGTCTTCCTTTACTGTTGGTTCACCCTCTAATGGCTACTGCAGCCGGCGTGCTGCGGCCGACGCACCGTGCTGATCCGAACCCAGGAGCCAGGTGCTTCTCCTGGTCTCCCATGCAGGTGCAGGACCCAAGCACTTGGGCCATCCTCCACTGCACTCCCTGGCCACAGCAGAGAGCTGGCCTGGAAGAGGGGCAACCGGGACTAGAACCCTGGGTGCCGGCGCCGCAGGTGGAGGATTAGCCTATTAAGCCACGGCGCCAGCCTCTCTAGATATTTTGAATAAAGTTTTGTTCCAAAGATTAAACCACAGCAGAGTAGAACTGGGCCCAGGTTTTCTGACACATATTTTGGGAGTCAGGGTATCTTTTTTTATATCCCAGTATCTTCCTAATTAGTAGTAGTAGTAGCAGTTGTTGATTCTTTTTTCAAAAAAAAAAATAAAGAAAGAATCTGGGGCTGTTTTTGTGGCACAGCAGGCTGGGCCAAAGCCACCATCCCACATGAGTGCCAGTTCCAGTCCTGGCCACTCCACTTCCCATCCAGCTTCCTGCTAATGCATCTGGGAAAGCAGTGGAAGGTGGCCCAGGTACTTGGGCCCCTGCCACCCACACGAAAGACTTTGACAGAGTTCCAGGCCACTGGCTCCAGCCTGACCCAATGGATGGAAGATCAATCTCTTTCTCCCTCTCTCTCTAACTCTGCTTTTCAAATAAATAAATCATTTCAAAAATAAAGAAAGAAGATCTGGATTGTAGCATAGCAGGTAAAGCTGCCAACCCATATGGGCTCTGGTTAGTGTCCTGGCTGCTCCACTTCCAATCCAGCTCCCTGTTAATGACCTGGGAAAAGCAGAAGATAGTCCAAGTGCCTGGGCCCCTGTTACCCATGTGGGAGATCTGCATGAAGCTCCTGGTTTCCCCCTGACCCAGCCCTAGCCACTGCGGCCATCTGGGGAGTGAACTAGCTAATTGAACATCTATGTCTCCCTCCCTACCCCCGTAACTCTGCCTTTCAAATAAATAAATCTTCAAAAAAGTAACAAAAATAAACAAAGAATAAAGACATTCTTTAAACAAGGCTAACTATATACTCTTTAAAGAAAAGCATAAGAGAGGCCAGGGCTGTGCCATAGTAGGCTAAGCCTCCACCTGCCACGTCTGTATCCCATATTCATGTCCTAGCTGCTCCTCTTCCGAATCCAGCTCTCTGCTATGGCCTTGGGAAAGCTGAAGAAGATGGCCTAAGTGTTTGGGCCCCTGCACTCACGTGGGAGACCCAGAAGAAGCTCCTAGCTTTGGGCTGGCCCAGCTCCGGCTGTTGCAGCCATTTGAGGAATGAACCAGTGGAGGGGAAGACCTTTCTGTTTCTCCCTCTGTCTGTAACTCTACCTCTCAAATAAATAAATAAAATCTTTTTTAAAAAGCATAATATTCTTTTAAAATGATTGGCTAAATGCCTGGAGTGCTTTTTAAGGAAGCAGAACACAAAGTACAAACAGAATGCTTCTCATTTTTTTAAAAAAAGAAAAGAGGAAGTAAGAGAACTAAATAGTTGGAGGTACATCCTGACCACCTGGTATTCTACTCCGTCTAGGTTGTGAGATGAAAGTAACATTTTAGGCAGCTATCTACAAATAAACATTCAATCCATGAAGGCCAAAAGATCAGTAGCCAGCTCTGCGAGAGATCTACCTCCCTAACTAGCCTTATTTAAAAAAAAAAAAAAAAAAAAAACACAAAGTCCCTTCCTTTCCATAACTGGTAAGGCTCTGGTCTTTTCTTTGCTCTGCTGCCCTTCACAGTTTCCATTATTTTCTCAATTGCACCCCAACACTCCTAATTCTCTTCACTTAGAGCCTGGCAAATTATGTGAATTCATATCTCAAGCCTCATATCCCACAAAAGAACTCACACTCTGAGCCCTATTCCCATACTCTCCCCACATTGCCATGAATTCTAGAGAATTCCAGAGAAAATGAACTCCACCAGAAAGTCATTAAATCCTCAACCACCTTTTGGTGCTATAATAGGTGATTCCACAAAATTTCTGGCCCAGAGAATTCCCTAGAGATAAAGCCCACTGGAGAACCACCTCTACCATTTGACTGGTCAGAATCAATCAGTTATATTTTATAAACAGAAATACTTCACAGACATTAAGAGCATGATATATATGTATATTCAATGTCAAAGATTTTTATGACCACTGTGGAAAAAAACTACAGAATACTATGGAAAGTATAATTCCACTTACATATTACATACAAATGTCTGTGTGTATATGTATTACATAAAGAAACATACAATCCAGTATTTGTGAGAACAGTCACAGAAATGCTATATATACTATGTTCCATTGTCCTATACACACTTAAAATCTGCAATAAGTATATCACTTAATAGTAACTTCAAAATAACTATTATGTCACTGAGTGCTTGCAGAATTGAAAACTTGAGACCTAATGGGTTTAAAGTATATATTGCACCAGCACCCGGCTCACTAGGCTAATCCTCCGCCTTGCGGCGCCGGCACACCAGGTTCTAGTCCCAGTCGGGGCGTCAGATTCTGTCCCGGTTGCCCCTCTTCCAGGCCAGCTCTCTGCTGTGGCCAGGGAGTGCAGTGGAGTATGGCCCAAATGCTTGGGCCCTGCACCCCATGGGAGACCAGGATAAGTACCTGGCTCCTGCCATCGGATCAGCGCAGTGCGACGGCCGCAGCGCGCCAGCCGCGGCGGCCATTGGAGGGTGAACCAACGGCAAAGGAAGACCTTTCTCTCTCTCTCTCTCTCTCACTGTCCACTCTGCCTGTCAAAAAATAAAAATAAGTATATATTGCCTACTTGGAGTGAAATTTGGGATGATTTATATTTCCTTTCTTAAAGTTTCTACCTCTTCTTGGTAGGTATTAACATTAGAATCGAGGAAGAAATGCTATTTTCTTTTTAATGTTTACTGATTTACTCATTACTTTAAAGCAGCTTATAAATCTTTTTCATTGGGAACCTGTAAGTAATTCAAATATCTTTACACACAAAACGCTGCATAAAAATTGGTTAAGCCACCAACCACAACGTGAACATCCCATATGGGCACCATGTGGGTTTCAGCTGTTCACTTCCGATCCAGCTCCCTGCTAACATGCCTGGGAAATCAACGGAAGATGGCCCAAGTTTGCAAGTGCTTGGGTCCCTGCACTTAAAAGGGAAACCCAGACAAAGCTCCTGGCTTCCACTTGGCCCAACCCTGGCAGTTGCAGCCATTTTGGGAGTGAACCAACAAATGGAAAATCTCTCCTTCTCTCTCTCTATAACTCTTTCAAATAAATAAATAAATCTTAAAAACAGTAATAATAATTTGTATCCAAGAGTGATTTTCTTTTTATAGATTACATGTTTTTAATGAAGAAATCAAATGAAATGCTATCACATGACGGAAAACATTACTTCCTCTTTCTACAACACTCATAAAACCATGTAAAATTAAGACAAAAAAAACCAGCGACCTCACAGACCTTTCAGTCTCTCAATACTTTCAGATTTTGATATCCTGGAAAGAAAAGTTACTTAAACTATTAGAAACAACTCAAATGTCTTGCAACAAGGATACATATATAAAATAAAGTCCATCCACACTGGGCAATACCACACAGCAGCGTGAGACTGATCTCTGATTGCTAACATAGATCTCAAAACATACTGTTAAGTGAGAAAAACAAAATGCAGAATCTCTGTGTTCATAATATGTAAAAAGAAAAAACATATATACACACTTGTTTGACATTTATGTCCAAAAAACATACAAAAAGATCTAGAAAAGATATACAGCAAACACAGGAGACAGATGAGGAAAGGGGGCTAAAGGGACCCTAACACTTTAAGTTTTTTTATTTATTTAAAAGAGTTGATGCAGGGGGCAGAGGAGGGAGGTGGAATGAGAGAAGTATCTTCCAACTGCTAGTTCACTCCCCAAATGGCCACAACAGCCCAGGCTGGGCCAGGTTGAAGCCAGGAGCTGGGAATTCCATCTAGGTCTCCCACATAGATGGCAGGGTCCCAAGAACTTCAGCTATCTTCCAATGCTTTCCCAGATGTATTAGCAGGGAGCTGGATCAGAAGTCAAGCAGCTGTGACTCAAACCAGTGCCCATTTGGAATGATGGTGTCACAGGTGGGAGCTTAACCTGCCATGCCCCAACGCCAGCCCAGGAAAAGATCAGCAAGGGTACACAACAAACAGAGGAGACAGAGCACTGAAGAGGAAAGGGAGCTAAAGAAGCCCTAACACTTTTTTTTTTACATTTTCTTGTTAAATAAGTTTACAAGAACAAAGTCACTCGTAATCATACAAATATCCAGGGTATTGTTTTTAGAATTAGAACTTTGTTAGAAGTACTCCTGTACATTTTTATCAGGAAGTCATAACTGATTCAGCTGATTTAAACATTTTTAGAGATAATTGATGATTTTTCAGATCCTTGACCTAAAAGTCTCATCAGTCCAGTAAGTGTAGTACAAGGGAAATTTTTCAAAAGGAAATAATGTATGAAAAGTTCAAAATATTCATGGAAAACACGTATTACAAAAAAAGGTGCCGGTGCCACGGCTCACTAGGCTAATCCTCCACCTGCGACGCCGGCACCCCAGGTTCTAGTCCCGGTTGGGGCGCAGGTTCTGTCCCGGTTGCTCCTCTTCCAGTCCAGCTCTCTCTGTGGCCAGGGAGTGCAGTGGAGGATGGCCCAAATGCTTGAGTGCCTGCACCCACACGGGAGACCAGGAGAAGCACCTGGCACATGGCTTTGGATTGGCGCAGTGTGCCAGCTATGGCGGCCATTTGTGAGGTGGACCAACAGAAGGAAGACCTTTCTCTCTGTCTCTCTGTCTATAATGAGGTCATGGTCTGGTTTTACAATACAGAGGGTTAAGCTGTCACCTAGGACACCGGATCCCATATAGGAGAACCAGTTAGAATCCCAGCTGCCCAGCTCTGATCGAGCTCCCTGCTAATTCACCTGGGAAAGCAGCAGAAAATGGTCCAAGTATTCAGACCCCTGCCACTCAGGTGGGAGACCCAGATGGAGTTCCTGGCTCCTGGTATCCACTGGGCATGACCTCAGCCATCGAAGCCATTTGGGGAAGGAACCAGCAGATGGAAGACCTCTTTCCTTCACTCTGCTTCACTCTGCCTTTCAAATAAAATAAATCTTTAAAAAAAAATTCTGCATGAATTTTAAAAAAATTTTGCATCAAAATGAACTACTCTTTTAATTCCATTTTAGGCAAATATTTTGGAATTGTCCTCATAAAGATATGTAACAGAATATTCCAAGCAAGTTTATGTATAATAGCAAAAAGTAAAGGAAAAATTAAAACCACCAGAAAGATGAAAATAGGGAAAAGATGGAACATTATATAACCATAAAAATCAAAAAAATACAGATGGCCTGAGCATACCATTTGCCTCTCCCTCTTACTAAAATTCAATGAAGCAGCAGTTACAACAGTAACAAAAAAGACAAAAAGCAGACAAGTCTGGACTGTAGAACATTCCATAAGATAGGTGACCTGAGTTCTTCAAAGGTCAAGCAAGAAAAAAGAAAAAAAAGTCAGGGAGCCATTTTTTTAACATTAAAGAAAAAAGGGACTGAATATCTAAATGCAGTAAGTGACCTTAATTAAGTCCTGCATGAGAGGAAAAAAGAGCTATAAATGGTACTTGGAGGACTGCTAAGGGAATGTGAATTTGGACCATATCCTCAATCTTTTTTTTTTTTTTTTTTAAGATTTATTTACTAATTTGAAAGGCAGAGTTACAGACACAGAGATATCTTCCATCTGCTGGTTCACTCCCCAAATGGCCGCAATGACTGGGGCTGAGCCAGGCAGAAGCAATGAACCAGGAGTGGGTACAGGAGCCAAAGCACTTAGGCCATACTCCACTGCTTTCCCAGGCATATTAGCAGGGAACTGGATCATAAGTGGAGCAGCTGGGACTCGAACCGGCACCCATATGAGATACTGGCACTGCAGGCTTTGGCTTTAATCTGCTGTGCAACAGCACCAAACCCACCCTAGATCTTATATCAAAGTTAAATTTCTTGAGTTTTATCATGGTATGGTGGGTATGAAGGAGAATCCCCTCAGGCTAATGTACTTGGGCCTCAAGTACTGTCACGTCTACAATTTATTTTCAAGTGGTCAGGAAATTTACATATATAGAGAGCAACTGAGTGAATAAGGTAAACAATAAAATTTATAACTATATCAAGGGTATATGAGGACTCATTGTATAATCCTTCCATTTGTCTATGTATTTCAATATTTTCCCCAAAAATTTCAGGAAATAAAAGGGTAGTCAGTATCAAAACAAAGAGAGGTGGTCACCAACTGAATCAAGATTATTCATTACAAACCCAATCAACACATGACCATACTGATGGAGAAAACAGAAAGAAGGAAGTAAAACCTTCCTTACTCTAAAACTGTCACTCCAGTCTTACGGCCAACTCCCTAACCCACACCTTCAACTATTTATAGGCCAAAGATATTTCCTGCAAAGATACAGCAAACATCATCATCACATGCAAACACAGAAATTCCAATCAATCTTTCTGAGGAGAAAGGTCTACCATCATAGTAGTGGAGGAAATCCACCTTGATTAATCCATATAATCAATCATTCTTAAATATAAGCAGCCTAGTATGGATTTTAAGAGAAACTCATTGGGGTCAGCATAGTGACATGGGAGGTTAAGCTGCTGCTTGCATATCCAACTGCCCTAATTCAAGCCCTGGCTACTCTGCTTCTGAACAAGCTTCCTACTAATGTGCCTGGAAAGGCAGCAGATGATGAAGCAAGTACTCGGGCCTGCCATCCATGTGACAGACCAGGATGGTGTTCTTGGCTCCTGACTTCATCCTGGCCCAACTGGCTGTTTGAGCATGATGGAAAATGAATCAATCTCTCTCTCTCTCTCTCTCTCTCAAAAGGTAAAGACTCAATCCAGAAAAACCAACATTCAACCAAACAGCTCCAGAAAAGAGAACAGAAAAATAAATTTCTCATAAATTTTTTAGTCTCATACACATAAACATTAAACATCTATTTTTCACACTGACAGCCCAATACATGTCCTACTCAGAAACATCTAGAAACATCCTCATAAAACTCCACAAAAACTAAAGAATTAGCAAATCTAAAAGATATAGAGAAAAAGAACTGGCAGTTGCCTCAGAAAAGTAATGATATTAACATCAGCCTTTTCTTCAATAATAACTAAAATTTTGAAAGCATAGTTCCTTGCTTTCACGTTTCCCAAGAAAAATTATCTTCAATACAACATTCACATAAAAATAATTATAAAAAAGAGACAGGGAGGGAATGTTCTGGCACACAAATTCAGTGATTATCTACCATGTATCCTTTATTTTATTAAAGATTTATTTATTTAAAAACATTACAGACAGAAACAAAGACAGAGATGGAGAGAGATCTTCTATCTGCTGGTTCACTCCCCAAATGGCAACAACAGCTTAGACTGGACCAGGTTGAAGCCAGGAGCTTCATCTGGGTCTCCATGTGGGTGGCAGAGGCCCCAACATTTGGGCCATCTGCTGATTTTTCCAGGTGCATTAGTAGGGCACTGGATTGGAAATGGAACAGCAGGGCACAAACTGGAGCCCATATGGGATGCTGGCATTACAGGTGGTGACTTAACCCACTATGCCACAGCACTGGCCCCTTCCATGAATGCTTTAAAAGAAAGTTATTAGAACATACCATAGGGGCCATCTCTGTGGCGTAGTGGGTAAAGCCACTGCCTGCAGTGCCAGCATCCCATTTAAGCACCAGTTCGAGTCCCAGCTACTCCACTTCTGATCCAGCTCTCTGCTATGGCCTGGGACAGCAGCAGAGGAAGGCCCAAGCCCTTGGGCCCCTGCACTGACGTGGGAGACCCAGAAGAAGCTCCTGGCTCCTGGCTTTGAATCGGCGCAGCTCCAGCCATTGTGACCATCTGGGGAATCAACCAGAGAATAGAAGACCTCTCTCTCTGCCTCGCCTTCGCTCTCTGTGTAACTCTTTCAAATAAATAAATAAATCTTAAAAAAAAGATACTCTAGCAAAACAAAATGCTTATACTATTGCTTGAGTATTTACTCCTCCACATACTTAAAATATTTGTTCACTTTGAATCCTTTGGCACTTAACACCGTGCGTAACACCAAAAAGACACCCAATTAATCAATTTTTGGCACATATTATCTCTACTCGTGTGGGAAAGTAACACAGAATCCCACCCAGTAATGAACCTCTGAAACTGAGCTCTGCTGTTGCAAGAACATGAGCAACCATGAGCCCTCTTATCTGAAAACTTCACCTATGAGGTGTCTTTAAAAAGTTCACGGGACTCTTTCCACCATGGAATGATCTAGGATGGACTTCTCCCACTCTCAGAGGTATCGTTTCCAATTTTTCTTTCTCATTTGCGGCCAACTCTTTGATCCACTCATGATGGGTATTTCTCTATGCAGGGCAGCCCACACTCACACATGAATGTGTGTTTATTCCTTCACTGTTAAATAAATCCTGCTACTATCTGCACACAATACAAATCTCCACTTAGTGTTTCTGCCTCTGTGGGAGACAATAACTTGAATTGGAAATTAGTGCATTGACTGCCCACATCAGAGTGCTACCTGTGAATGGATCATCTTATGCAACCCTCACTATCCTCTTCTAAAAACTGAGTACACTAATGGCAACCCCATTACCTTCAAAGTATAATGTGCCTGTAAAAAATAAAGAAGAGGGGGGCCAGTGCTATGGCGTAGCAGGAAAAGCCTCCACCTACAATGCCAGCATCCCATATGGGCACCGATTCGAGTCCCAGCTGCTCCACTTCCAATCCAGCTCTCTGCTGTGGCCTGGGAAAACAGTGGAAGATGGCCCAAGTCCCTGGGCCCTTGTACATGGAAAGACCTGGAGGAAGCTCCTGGCTCCTTGCTTTGGATCGGCGCAGCACTGGCTTGTTGTGGCCAATTGGGGAGTGAACCATCGGGTGGAAGACAGACAGACAGACAGACAGACAGACTTTGGATCGGCGCAGCACTGGCTTGTTGTGGCCAATTGGGGAGTGAACCATCGGGTGGAAGACAGACCGACCGACCAACCGACCTACCTCTCTCTCTGCCTCTCCTTCTCTATGTAACCCTTTCAAATAAATAAATAAAATATCTTAAAAAAAAATAAAAATAAAATTAAAGAAGAGGTCCAGTGTTGTGGTACAGCAGGTTAAGCCACCACCTGGAACACCATCATCCCATGTGAACATGGGTTTGAGTCCTGACTACTCTACTTCTGATCCACCTCAACTTTCTGCTGATGCACCTGGAGGAGCAGCAGAAGAGAGCCCAAGTACTTTGGCCCCTGACACCCAGAAGGGACATCCATATGGAGTTCCAGGTTCTTGGCTTAAAACTGGCCCAGCTCTGGCCATTGCAAGGCAAACCAGTAGATGCAAGATTTCTGTCTCTCCCTCTGTAATTCTGCCTGTCAAATAAACAAATCTTCTTTTAAAAAGTTAAAACAAAACAAAGTAGGGACCAGCACTGTGGTATAGTAGGTTAAGCCTCCACCTGTGGCGCCGGTATCCCATATGGATGCCAGTTCAAGTCTCAGCTGCTCCACTTCCAATCTAGCTCACTGCTAATGCTCTGGGAAAGCAGTAGCATGGATCAAGTAAGTAGGATGTAGTAAGTAGAAAAGCAGTAGGATGGACCAAGTGCTTGGGCCCCTGCACTCACGTGGAAGAACGAGAAGAGACTCTGCCTCCTCTCCCTCCTCCTTCCCTCTAACTCTGCCTTTAAAATAAATAAAATAAATCTAAAAAAGAAAAAAATGTTTATGGGAACTGCATATTATGAAAAAACTATGCATGGATTTAAACTTCTCTGTTAATTCCATTTTTCCACAAACTTTTTGAAATCCCCTTGTATTGAGGCCAGCGCTATGACACAAGATAAGCCTCTGCCTGCAGCGCCAGCATCCCATATGGACACCAGCTGGAATCCAGACTGCTCCACTTCTGATCCAGCTCCCTGCTGGTGGCCTGGGAAAGCAGAAGATGGCTCAAGTTCTTGGACCCCTGCACCCACGTGGGAGACCCAGAAGAAGCTCCTGGCTTCAGATCGGCCCTGTAGCCACTTGAGGAGTGAATCAGCAGAAGGAAGACCTCTTTCTCTGACTCTAACTCTGCCTCTCAAAAAAAAAAAAAAAAAAAAGCCTTTGTATTTCCTCAAAAGTAGAAAAAGTAAACTTGTCCCATACAAGTCTTACCTAACTACTACAATCCCCAAAAATCTCTTTTCTGTAACTCCTGCAGCATCTATCATTTGATTATATAGTTACGTTACTTATTATTTGATCTACCTAAGCACGGTTGTTCAAACAAATATTACCATCCCTGAGGGAAGTGTCTGACTCACTCATGTGTACTCTCCAGTCAACTAGCACAATGAAGACACTGATAAACTTGATAACTGGCTGCCTGCCCATAAGTAGCAACTAAAGAATCACATCACTGAGGTCAGTATTAAATCTTTCCCTATAGCCCAATTTCAGGTTGTCAGAATACATTCTAAAATGATTGTCTGGATTGCAGATAATCCACTTCTGCAATAATCAGAAATTAACTTTGATGTTATGCATTATATATACTAGTTGATAGCTATAAATCTTACCATTTGTCTTTTTATTCATTTATTTTTGACAGGTAGAGTTATAGACAGTGAGAGAGAGAGACAGAGAGAAAAGTCTTCCGTCCGTTGGTTCAACCTCCAAATGGCCCTAAGGCCAGAACTGTGCTGATCTGAAGCCAGGAGCCAGGAGCCTCCTCCCGGTCTCCCATGTGGGTGCAGGGGCCCAAGCTCTTGGGCTATCCTCCACTGCCTTCCCAGGCCACAGCAGAGAGCTGGACTGGAAGAGGAGTAGCCGGAACTAGAACCGGCGCCCCTATAGGATGCTGGCGGGGCAGGCGGAGGATTAACCAAGAAAGCCACAGCGCCAGTGTCTTTCAATAAGTATTTATTACATGCCTAGTATGTGACAGGCACACTTTTATAATACACAGAAACTACTGAACATCCGAACCATTGGTTCTCAAACTTTTTTTCTGAATAGAATCACTCTTTCTTCAAAAGCTGTCTTCTGGGGCCAGGGCTGTGGTGCAGTGAGTAAAGCTGCCCACCTGCAGTGCCATCATCCCTTATGGGTGCCAGTTTGAGCCTCAGCTGCTCCACTTTCCGATCCAGCTCTCTGCTATGGCCTGGGAAAACAGCGGAAAATGCCCCAAGACCTTCAGCCCCTGCACCAGCATGGGAGACCCAGAAGAATCTCTTGGCTCCTGGCTTCAGATTGGCCCAGCTCCAGCCGTTTTGGCCATTTAGGGAGTGAACCAGCAGATGGAAGATCTCTCTTGTTCTCTCTGCTCATGCCTCTCTGTAACTCTACCTTTTGAATAAATAAATAAATCTTTAAAACAAACAAGAAGCTGTCTTCTTCAAACTCTAGATTCAAGTACATTACATAACTGCTCTTGCTGGCCAAAGCTTAAGATAAGGCCCAGGGCCATCTGTCTTAGTCTGCTGTGACTACTGTAACAAAACACCACAAACTGCATGAGTTAAATAACAGACATGTATATCCCCCAGTTCTAGAAGCTGGGAAGTTCAGAGTGAAAGTACTAGCAAAATTCAGTTTCTCATGAGGGCTCTCTTCTTGGCTTGCCACCTTCTCACTATATGCTTACATGAAAGACAGACTGCTAGTTTCTTTCTCTTTTTGAAGGATATTAGTTCTATCAGATTAGGGCTCCATCCTGATGGCCTCATTTAACCTTAAGCACAACGTCCTTCTTCTCAGTCTCACCCTCTTTCTCTTTCAAATAAATTAATCCTTTTAAAAAAAAAATTTACTTATTTGAAAGAGTTACACAGAGAGAGAAGGAGAGAGAAAAGTCTTCCATCCGCTGATTCACTCTCCAAATGGCCGCAAAAGCTGGAGCTGGGCCAATCTGAAGCCAGGAGCTTTTTCCAGGTCTCCCAAGCACATGCAGGGGCCCAAGGACTTGGGCCATCTTCTACTGTTTTCCCAGGCCATAGCAGAGAGCTGGATCAGAAGTGGAGCAGCCAGGACTTGAACCGGTGCCCATACAGGATGCTGGTGCTACACGTGGCGACTTTACCTGCTACACCACAGTGCTGGCCCCAATCTTTAAAAAAAAAAAAAAAAGTTCATTTGTTTATTGTCGTCTCTTTGAAAGGCAAAGCAACAGAGAGAAAATGACAACACATGCCCTAGAGTCCTTCCTGATTCCTTAGCTTTCCTCAAATCTTTTACTAATCTACCAGCATGTCCTATTAGCGCTACTTTCAAGGTGTATCTATATTCATTTTTCTATAATAAAATGCCCCAGAAAAAAAAAGTATTCAGAATCTAGTTAACCATTTTTCACCAATTCTACCATCAGCATTATAATCCAAGCTGCCAGTGTAATCACTTCAATTATTACAAGAACCACTTCAGCGGGCTCCATAATTCTGTCATTATAAAATTAAGGCCAATATGAGATCATGTCACTTTTCTTTAGAAATAACTGTCCAACAGTATCCCAACTCATGCACAGTAAACGCAAAGGTTTTATAATCTCCTCATGATTAGATTACAAACACCTCTCTCATGTCCTCCCTGAGCCATACTCCCTCTCTCATCCCACTCCAGCTACACTGCCCTCCTTTCTGTTACTTGAACATGTCCACCTCCCTGAACCACCTGCAAAATCCACCTTCAGTAGCAAGACTGCCCCTGACTACACTAATCAAAACAGAAAATTCCTCGACACCATTCCCCTTCCTTGCTTTGTTTTTTTTATAGCACTTACTTACCTGACCTATTACACATTTGCTTACTTTCTGCTTATCCTTAGCTCCATGAGGTCAATTTTTGTTTGTGGTTTTATTGTATCTCCAGTACCTAGAATTGTTTGGCATATAATAAATACTCAATAAATCTTTTGAAAAATGAACTAGTCAGTGAATAAACTGACCTTCAAAAGCTCATTGTGTCTAGTATAATTATAAAGCTATCAAAAATATATTTTCCCTTCATGACAAAATAGCAAATTAAAGTCAAAACATCTGGGATTAATATAGATTCTAGGGCCAAAAAAGCAATAAGGAAATAGTTACGAGCAGCTCTTGAGTCACTTAGAGACTTAAAATTGTAGGTTTCAGCAATAGAATCCTTTCTAGTTAAAAATGCCCAGCTATGATGCCACTTGACTTACACAGAAACAAACAAAATTAACTATAAGCCTATCTACTGACATTTACACATAGAAATAAGATAGGAAAGCTTCACAAATAACTTAGGGTAAATGGGGACTAAGAGGGGATAGTCACATTTACTCTATACATTTGTACTATTTGAAATGCATGTTTTATTTAGGCAATACAAAGTAAAGCTCTTAAACTTCCTTCCTCAGAGATAACTGAATATTACAGATTTTCTACCTGCATAAATATGTAACTTTTTAAAAATAAGCTAAATGATGACTTTTCCTCCCAGAAATAGAATTTTTTCCTTTCCTTCCTACTAACTGCAACTAAAAATCTTGGATGTTACATATAAAAACCATAAGACGATCCCAAAAGTTCCACCACAGCTATCACTGAAGAACAGTAGTCATGCCTCTGGGCTACCCACAGTGGAGAGCCATAGAGTAACTAAGAATGTGAGCAGGCTGAGGCTCAGCAGCCACCATGGGTACGAAGAAAGCTTTGTGGAAGAGGAAATTTCTTCATCAAGCATAGAGAGTCAGTGCAGAACATGGTCCAAAAGGTGTGTGGATATGCAGACCCTGGAAGGCAATGGTGATGGCTCAAGAGATTTGGTTCCTGTCACTCACATAAGAGAATCCTGGGTTGAATTCCTGGTTCCCAGTTCCAGCCCGGGCCCAACCCCTGCAGTGTAGCATATGGGGAGTGAACCAGAGGCCAGGATTAGTCTTTCTTTTTTGTTTTGGGCCGGTGCCGTGGCTCACTTGTTTAATCCTCCACCTGTGATGCCAGCATCCCATATGGGCACTGGGTTCTAGTCCCGGTTGCTCCTCTTCCAGTCCAGCTCTCTGCTGCAGCCCAGGAAGGCTGTGGAGGATGGCTCAAGTGCTTGGGCCCTGCACCCGCATGGGAGGCCAGGAAGAAGCACCTGGCTCCTGGCTCCTGGCTTCGGATTGGCACAGCACAGGCTGTAGCGGCCATTTGGGGGGTGAAGCAATGGAAGGAAGACCTTTCTGTCTCTAACTCTGCCTGTCAAAAAAAATTTTTTTTTGTTTTTTTAAAGGTGTGTGGCTTTGCCCACGAGTAGTGTGCCATAAAGCTTCTCAAGGTCTCTAAAGCCAAATGGGCCATCAAATTCATCAAGAAAAGGGTGGAAGAATGGACATTTGGGCTAGCAGCTAAGACACTGCTTGGGATGCCCACACTCCATATTGGAATACCTGGGTTCAAAACCTAGCTCCACTCCCAATTCCAGCTTCCTCTTGATAGGAGACAGTAGGTGAAGGCTCAAATAGCTGGGTTGCTGCCACCCACAAGGGAGACCCAGATGGAATTCTGGGCTCCTGATCTTGGTCTGGACCAGCTCTCAATGTTGCAGGCATTTGGAGAATAAGCCAGGAGTGGGAAGATACTCAACCTCAATCTCTCTCTCTCCCTCCCCCCAGCCTCTTCAAAGAAAATGAAATTAATTTTTTAAACAAAAATTATAAAGAAATAAAGTCCTTCATGAATTCTCATTGTTTATCTTACCAATAAAAAAGTCTGTTATTTTAGAAATGTATGTCACTTTACATACATGGTACAAATATATTTTCTCCCATTTTGTTGTTTTTTTAAATTTTGCTTCTTGGGTTTTTTTATGTGTGGGTGGGAGGGGGCACAAAAGTCTTTCATCAGTTTACACTTCACTTTAGCAAATCAAATTTGATAAAATCTTAGCCCCATTCAGTTGAAGTCCTGAAGACATCAACCTAAATGCTTAGTTCTAATTAGTTCTAGAGCCCAACAACCAAAACCACCAATCTCACTACTAATAGTCCATAGAAGAGCCAGTGCTGTGCCAGCATCCCATATGAGTGCCGGTTCGAGGCCCGAGTCCTGGCTGCTCCACTTCCCATCCAGCCCTCTGCTATGGCCTGGGAAAGCAGCAGAAGATGGCCCAAGTCCTTGGGCCCCTGTACCCACGTGGGAAGACCTGGAGGAAGCTCCTGGCTCCAGATCGGCGCAGCTCCAGCCGTTGCAGCCAGTTGGGGAGTGAACCAGCAGATGGAAGACCTCCCTCCCTCCCTCCCCCCCCCCACCCCGCCTCTCTCTCTCTTTCAAATAAATAAATTTTAAAGAAAAAGTCTATAGAGTCAGTCATCCTGTTCTAATTAGGAGAATAAAGAGGAGGCTAGTTACCTATACATTCAATTAATGTCTTCTCCCCAAAACCACATCCATAGTCTCCCCAGGCTGTATAAGTAGACTTTCAACTCAGTTTTTAATAATATACCACTTTCCTCATAAGAAGCCCACTCCTACTCTAAACCCCAAAATGTTCAGCTGGTTACCTGACTGTCGCTCCCCCTCTCGCGAAGGAACGACACTAAACCCTGCGCTGTTCTTTTGTCTGCTCGGCCCTTCCCGGGTTTGCTGCTGGTCCTTCCCGGGTTGGCTGCCGATCCCTCCACCTCCGTGGAGGGGCGGCTCCCCCTGCCACTTTCCCCACTTCCACGGGGGAGCAGCACACCGCCGGCCAGCTCTCTCGGGGGCTGCTCAGATGTTATCCGGATGTTCCTGGTGCATGTTGTCTCTCTCCTCCTTTATAGTCCTCTTCCGCCAATCCCAACTCTGCTACCCACACGCCGAGCACGCTGCTCTCCTCCAATCAGGAGCAAGATCAGCTCCTGCAGCTCATCAAACTGGCGAGAGGCAGCTGTGTAGAAGTTGTTTACTCCTCTCCCAGCGCCATATTGTGGGAGAGCAGATGCATAGAATAAGTCTTAATTCCAGTAACTTAGTCTAGTCCGAGTTGCTCCCCACACCTGACAGCCCACTTTGTAATCCTTTCTGCTCCAGAGGCTAGACTCTTCCTCACGGCTTCACTGTTACCTGGAAATTTACATCAAAGTAACCCCAACTCTGAAAACTACTGGAACTGCCAGCAGATCGCTCATTGTGATCACCATCTACAGATATCTGTGACCATGCTCTATCCTTTTTAGATACTGACCTAAATTTACTAAGCTACCTTGGGCATTTTAACTTGTACTGCTGTACTGACACTTAAGGGGAACGAATAAAGCAAATGTGATATATGCTTCCTTTTTTAAATAATTGGTCATATGCTCTCCCTACTTATTTCCTTTCCCCTCATTAGTCACAGATTATGGCAACGCAGCCTCGTGTATGACATGTAGCATTAACAATGTCATAAAAATAAGTAAAATCATTGGAACTGTAATTTCTGTGAATGTCACATACACAAAATTGTAACAGAAATCATTCTAAGGAAATGAGAGAAAAAACTCAAAAACACATCTACACACCTATCTATACATATATACTCCAATATTATTTCAGGATATTGCATAATAAAAAAATTTTGCCCATAGGAGCCGGCACTGTGCCACTGCAGGTAGTCGCCACCTGCAACACCAGCATCCCATATGGGCACCAGTTCATGTCCTAGCTGCTCCACTTCCTATCCAGTTCCATGCTAATGGCCTAGGAAAAGCAGTGGAAGACGGCAGAAGTATTTGGGACCCTGCCACCCATGTGGGAGACCTGGATGAGCTTCTTGGCTCCTGGCTTTAGCCTGGCTCCTGAGGCCACTTGGGAAGTTAACCAGCAAAAGGAAGATCTCTCATTTCCCCTCTTTGTAATTCTGCCTTTCAAATAAACTAATTTAAAAAAAAAAAAAAAACTTACCTATAATTGAACTAGTTCACAAAATGTTTATCATGCCTTTCCTTAACTATCATTGTATAAGTTAAAGGCATCTGATGTCAATAACCATAACATAGGATATATAAGAGTTAGATTACATAAATTCTTCCTTTTTCTAGTCTAACATCTTCAAGTCATAAGTAATTTTCACACTAAAAAAAGAACACTTTTAATTAAAAATGTCACAACAGCCAGAAAATTAACTAGGTGCTGGACAGCATATCTTTAGCAAAAACCATACTCTTAGCTAAATAAACAGTTTATCTTCAAATCCTTAATTACCTACAAAATATGTTCTATTGGATTCAACTTTACCAAGCATCAAAGTATTATCACTTTGGCTGAACAAGGAAAAAATATCCAGAAAAGACATTATAAGTGTAACTGCGTGGTTCTCAGCAGGGGGTAATTTGGCCCCCGAGAAGGAATTTTGGTTCTCACATTAGAGAGAGAAGGGTTACAGCCTACTGGTATCTAGCGGGTAGAGGCTAGAATGTTGCTAAACATTTTTAAGTCTCAGATTTTCAGAGCTTTAACATTAATTCTCAATTCTTAACATTATCATTATTTCTTGGTAGTTGTTATTTTATTAGCATGCAACAAATATATGGTAACAGCTTCATAAAAAGCAAGAGTTTACTTTCAGAAAACAGAAATTAAAATTTTTAAATCTAGAGGAAAAAAATCTAGGGTACTTACAGATGTCTGGGACATACTTGACTGCTGTGTGACACTTCCTGTGGGGGATGTAGATGGTCTTCCACTGGATAAACTTGCCTAAAATAATAAGACCTTTATAATATGTCTATAAAAACCTGAAACTAAAAACTTTCGGGTACCAACATAACATAAAACCATAACCATAAAAGCTGATAAGTGTACTTATGAAATAACTCATTTTACAGTCAACAAGACTTAAGATTTGCCCAGATTATTAAAAAGAAAAGAAAAAGCTAAATGGTGAAAACAAGGGGTCCGGCGCTGTAGCATAGTGGGTAAAGCTGCGGCCTGCAGCCAGCATCCCAAATGGGCGCTGGTTCAGATCCCGGCTGCTCCACTTCCAATCCAGCTCTCTGCTATGACCTGGAAAAGCAGTTGAGGATGGCTCAAGTCCTTGACTTGGTTTTCTATTGTCTTCCGGCGTCACAAATTACATTGGCTTATTCATTCTACTTCAGAGAATCACTTGATTTTACTGTTATTTTAGTGGCAGTATGAGAAGAAGCAGGTTACTGTACTTTTTTTTTTTCCTTTAAAGAATTAGCTATTTATTTGAGAGGCAGAATTGCAGAGAGGTCTTCCATCTGCTGGTTCACTACCCAAATGGCCACAACAGCCGGAGCTGGGCCGATCCGAAGCCAGGAGCCAGGAGCTTCTTCTGGGGCTCTCACATGGGTGCAGGGGCCCAAGCACTTGGGCCACCTTCCACTGCTTTTCCAGGCCATTAGCAGGGAGCTGGATTGGAAGTAGAGCAGCTGGGACTTGAACCAGCACCCATATCGGATGCCGGTACCACCAGCAGAGGCTTAATCTACTACTACACGGTGCCAGTCCTACTGTGTTTTAAAAAGCTGCTTTCCCTGTAAGCTGCAACATAACTTAGGTAGACAGTTTCCTATTACTGGACAATAAAATTGATAACAGGTTTTCTTTATATTCACTACTGTGAGATGAAATGTCTTAAAAGTAAATTGAGGGCCAGCGCTGTGGCGTAGCGGGCTAAGTCTCTGCCTGCGGAGCCAGTTCAAGTCCCGGCTGCTCCTCTTCCAGTCCAGCTCTCTGCTGTGGCCTGCAAAAACAGTAGAGGATGGCCCAAGTGCTGGGGCCCCTGCACTCGCATGGGAGACCAAGAAGCTCCTGGCTTTGGATTGGCACAGTCTGGCCGTTGTGGCCATCTGGGGAGTGAACCAATGGATGGAAGACCTCTCTCCCATTTTATCTCTCTCTCTGCCTCTTCTTTACTTTCTGTGTAACTCTTTCAAAAATATATAAATCTTAAAAAAAAAAAAAAGAGAAATACATTAAAAAAAAAATGATCCAAATGGCTAATTTTATTTTATTTGCAGCATTCATTGTCAGTTTTACTCTACAAGGCTCTGTCATCAACTGAGATTCTCCTCTGGTGAGGAGATTTAAGAATAAATCTCAGGGGCCAGCGCCGCAGCTCACTAGGCTAATCCTCCGCCTTGCAGCGCTGGCACACCAGGTTCTAGTCCCAGTCGGGGCGCCAGATTCTGTCCCAGTTGCCCCTCTTCCAGGCCAGCTCTCTGCTGTGGCCCAGGAGTGCAGTGGAGGATGGCCCAAGTGCTTGGGCCCTGCACCCCATGGGAGACCAGGAGAAGCACCTGGCCCCTGCCATCGGATCAGCGCGGTGCGCCAGCCGCAGTGCGCAGGCCGTGGCGGCCATTGGAGGGTGAACCAACAGTAAAGGAAGACCTTTCTCTCTCTCTCTCACTGTACATTCTGCCTGTCAAAAAAAAAAAAAAAAAAAAAAAACAGTAAGTCTCAGGGCTGGCAGCGGGTTAACGCCCTGGCCTAAAGCGCCCACATCCCATATAGGTGCCAGTTCTAGTCCCGGTTGCTCCTCTTCCAATCCAGCTCTCTGCTATGGCCTGGGATAGCAGAAGATGGCCCAAGTCCTTGGGCCCCTGCACCCACATGGGAGACTTGGAGGAAGCTACTGACTTCAGATCGGCATGGCTCTAGCCACTGCAGCCATCTGGGGAGTGAATCAGCAGATGGAAGACCTCTCTCTCTGTCTACCTCTCTCTGTAACTCTGTCTTTCAAATAAATAAAATAAATATTTAAGAAAGAAAAAAAAATAAATCTCAGGGCCAGAGCTATGCCATATTGGATAAAGCTGCTACCTGTGGGGCTGGTGCTGTGGTACAGTGGGTTAAGACCCAAGCCTGCAGTGCCGGCATCCCATATGGACACCAGTTCAAGTCCCGGCTGCTCCACTTCTGATTCTGCCCTCTGCTGTGGCCTGAGAAAGCAGTAGAAGATGGCCCAAGTCCTTGGGCCCCTGTACCCGCGTGGAAGACCTAGAAGAAGCTCCTTGCTCCTGGCTTCAGATCAGCTCAGCTCTGGCTATTGCGGTCATCTGTGGAGTGAACCAGTGAATGGAAGACCTCTCTCTCTCTCTCTCTCTCTGGTTCTACCTCTCTCTCCAACTCTGTCTTTCAAATAAATAAAATAAATCATAAAAAAAAAAAATAGAGGCCGGCGCCGTGGCTCAATAGGCTAATCCTCCACCTTGCGGCGCCGGCACACCGGGTTCTAGTCCCGGTCGGGGCGCCGGATTCTGTCCCGGTTGCCCCTCTTCCAGGCCAGCTCTCTGCTATGGCCAGGGAGTGCAGTGGAGGATGGCCCAGGTGCTTGGGCCCTGCACCCCATGGGAGACCAGGAAAAGCACCTAGATCCTGGCTCCTGCCATTGGATCAGCGCGGTGCGCCGGCTGCAGCGGCGGCCATTGGAGGGTGATCCAACGGCAAAAGGAAGACCTTTCTCTCTGTCTCTCTCTCTCTCTCACTGTCCACTCTGCCTGTCAAAAAAAAAAAAAAAAAAAATAGCTGCCACCTGCAGTGCCGGCATCCTATATGAGTGCTAGTTTGAGATCCAGCAGTTCCACTTCTGTTCCAGCTCTCTGCTATGGCCTGGGAAAGTGGTGGAAGACGGCCCAAGTGCTTGGGCCCCTGCACCCATGTGGGAGACCCAGAAGAAGCTCCTGGCTTCAGATCAGCTCAGCTCTGGATATTGCAGCCATTTGGGGAGTGAACCAGAATATAGAAGGTCTCTCTCTGCCTCTGCCTCTCTGTATCTCTACCTTTCAAATAAATAAGTCTTAAAAAAAAAAAAAAAAAAAGATTAAATCTCAAACAGAATTTTGTTTAAATAGTACAATAATTGAAAACTTTTTAAAACATAAACATGGGGCCGGTGCCATGGCATGGCAAGTAATGCGCCACCTGCAGTGCCGGCATCCCATATGGGCACCAGTTCGAGTCCTCGCTGCTCCACTTCTGATCCAGCTCTGCTATGGCCTGGGAAAGCATTAGAAGATGGCCCAAATCCTTGGGCCCCTGCACCTGCATTTGAGACCCAGAAGAAGCTCCAGGCTTCGGATCAGCACAGCAACAGCCATTGCAGCCATCTGGGGAGTAAACCAGCAGACCTCTCTCTCCCTCCCTCCCTCTCTGCTTCTGCCTCTGCCTCTCTGTAACTCTGTCTTTCAAATAAGTAAATACATCTTAAAAAAAAAAAAAAAAGCACGTAACCATAAAATCATGTTATCAATTGGAATGATTTGATTTCACAAAAGTGTACATACACATTTTTACACAAAATATTTCTGGAGGGATAAACATTTTTTTTGTTTGTTTGTTTTTTGTTTTGACAGGCAGAGTGGACAGTGAGAGAGAAATGGCCGCAGCACCCACGCTGATCCGGCAGGAGCCAGGTGCCTCTCCTGGTCTCCCATGGGGTGCAGGGCCCAAGCACTTGGGCTATCCTCCACTGCGCTCCCAGGCCACAGCAGAGAGCTGAACTGGAAGAGGAGCAACCAGGACAGAATCAGGCACCCCGACCGGGACTAGAACCCGGTGTGCCGGCGCCACAGGCGGAGGATTAGCCTATTGAGCCGTGGCACCGGCCGCTGGAGGGATAAACATTAAATTGTTACAGTGGCCAACTGTGAAGAGTGCGACACAGTTGTAGGTGTGGAAAGGAGTAACACTAGTTTGATTTTTTTTAAACAAGTGTAAATTACTTGCATAATAAAAGAATTTATTTTTGGTTAAAATATAATTCACATAACCCAAAGTATTCACTGTTACACCTAGAATTTGAGAGACAAAACTGTCACTTGCATAGCATGTCTCCAATTTAGATGAAAATCAGTGAGACAAAGACTACCAACAGAGTAACCGTAACTATTTTTGTTTTCTCAATTAACTTTTCTGTGACAGCCTAGTAACATATTTCCTTTGGGAAAAAAAATCATAGGACATTTGAGAACTCTGAAATAATACTCCACATTTTTATTTTAAATTATTATCTGCAGATAATGCAAATTCTGGTCCCAAAAAATTCTGAGTTTATTTCCGTCTCACCTGAACAGCAGCAAGGCTCTGCAGCTGGGAGCTGCTCAGGTGCTGCTGCTGAAGGGCTGCGGTGTGCAGCATCAGGTGCTGCTGCTGAGCTGCGTACATCTGCTGAAGGTACTGTGCAGCCGAGCTGGAGGGGCGGTGCAATGCCTGCTGGATTACCTGTGGTAAGTCAATTGAAGCAACGTCAAACATAAATTTTACTTTTACCTTAATCTTACGTTGAAAGTATTTTTAAACAGCAAGTTTATTTTTTATAGAAAGCTTTTATCTAATAAATACCCTAAGTTCAACTTTTGGATTATAGTGGTTCTTCCCCCCATACCCGCCCTTCCACCCCCAAACCATCCCACCTCCTACTCCCTCTCTCATCCCATTCTTCAGTAAGATTCATTTTTAATTATCTTTATATACATAAGATCAACTCTATACTAAGCAAAGTTTCAACAGTTTGCACACATACACAGACACGCAAAGTATAAAGTTCTGTTTGAAGACCAGTTTCACCGTTAATTCTCATAGTACAACACATTAAGGACAGAGGTCCTACATGGGGAGCAAGTGTACAGTGACTCCTGTTGTTAACAACTGGCATTCTTCAAAGTCTAGAGTTACATGTTAGCAATGCACATCACCAAGAGGCTTTATAAAAAGCTTTATCAAAAGCTTACACATGAAAGATATGCATAAGTTCAAAATACTGAATACAAATCAACCAGCATATCATTCACTTCAACTCTCATTTTAAATAGGCACTGTGAAAATGGGAATGCTTCTGTACAATAATGAATAGTATATAATGAAATTAGTGTTCTTTACAGAGTACCTACTCTACATTAATTCCCTTTAAAGATGCACATGGGCCGGCATCATGGCTCACTTTCTCTTTTGTCTCTCTAACTCTGCCTATCAAAATAAATAAATAAATAAATAAATAATAGATGCACATGTAATATTCAGAAAAAAAAACTGTATCAGTCTATAAAAGGAGTTAGTGTTTAGAAATTTAAAAAAATTGACACTCTTATGTATGACGTCAGTAATCACTCAAGGCTCTTGTCATGAGCTACCAAGGCTATGGAAGCCTCTTGAGTTCACAAACTCCAACATTATTTAGATAAGGCCATAATCAAAGTAGAAGTTCTCTCCTCCCTTCAGAGAAAGGTACCTCTTTCTTTGATGGCTCCTCCTTTCCACCAGGATCTCATTCACAAAGATCTTTCATTTAGGTCATCTTTTGTCATAATGTCTTGGCTTTCCATGCCTGAAATGCTCTCATGGGCTAAAATTTTTAGCCAGATCCAAATACCCTAAGGGCTGATTCTGAGGCCAGACTGCTGTTTAGGGCATTTGTCATTCTATGAGTCTGCTGTGTGTCCTGCTTCCCATGTTGGATCTCTCCATTTTAATTCTATCAATCATTATTAGCAGACACTTGTACTTATTTATGTGATCCCTTTGACAGTTAATCCTATCTTTATCATCAGTTCTAAACTTAAACTGATCATTTTAACCTGTAAGACAGCATTGGTACCTGCCAACTTAATGGGATTTGGAGTTCATAAAAGGTATAGTTTAAAACTTTACTACTTCGGCTGGCGCCATGGCTCACTTGGCTAATCCTCTGCCTGCAGCGCCAGGACCCCAGGTTCTAGTCCCGATTGGGGCGCTGGGTACTAGTCCCAGTTGCTCCTCTTCCACTCCAGCTCTCTGCTGTGGCCCGGGAGGGCAGCAGAGGATGGCCCAAGTGCTTGGGCCCCTGCACCCACATGGGAGACCGGGAGGAAGTACCCGGCTCCTAGCTTCGGATCGGCGCAGCGCCGGCCGTGGCAGCCATTAGGGGAGTGAACCAACAGAAGGAAGACCTTTCTCTCTGTCTGTCTCTCACTGTCTATAACTCTCTATGTCTGCCTGTCAAAAAAAAAAAAAAAACTTTACTACTACAATACTCAAAGTCATCAAGTGTATTAATATATTTCTCTCCTAGCTATATACCACCAGGATCCACTTTTTTACCAACTTAATTACCCAGTACAGAAAATTCACAAAAAAGGGGCCAAATAAGCATTTGGAAAAAACCTTCAATCTCACTAGCAGTTAAAAACTTACAAATTAAAACAAAATACTATTCTCTTTCAGATGGACAAATTTTAAACACTACTACTATTTACTGGGGAAAAGAAACACCCCAATAGTGGTAGTAAGAATATAAGCTGGGGGAGAGAAGGAGGGCCAGTGCCGTGGTGTAGCAGGTTAAGGCTCTGTTTTCACACCAGCATCCCACATGGGCGCCAGTTCCTGTCCCGGCTGCTCCTCTTCAGATTCAGCTCTCCGCTAATGTCCTGGGAAGGCAGTGGAAGATGGCCAAGTGTTTGGACCCCTACACCCACGTGGGAGAACCAGAAGCAGCTCCTCACTCTTGCCTTCAGATAGGCCCAGTTCCAGCCACTGCAGCCATTTGGGAAGTGACCCAGGAGATGGAAGACCTCTGTCTCTCCCTCTGTCTGTGGCTCCACCTCTCAAATAAATACATCTTAAAAAAATTAAGTTGAGAGAAAAAAAGGGAAATGGGGTGCTGTCTGCAGCGCCAGCATCCCATATGGGCAATGGTTTGAGTTCTGGCTGCTCCACTTCTAATCCAGCTCATTGCTATGTGCCTGGGAAAGCAGCGGAGGATGACCCAAGTGCTTGGGCTCCTGCACCTATGTGGAAGACTGGGGTGGAGTTCCTGGCTTCTGCCTGGCCCAGCCCTGGTCACCTTGATAATTTGGGGTGTGAACCGAGGGAGAATCCCTTTCTCTGCTTCTCCCTCTAATTCTGACTTTCAGATAAATAAATCTTTAAAAAAACAAGCAACAAAAACAAGTTAGGTTGGTACCACCTTTCTGAATAACAGTTTGGAGATGAATACTTTTACCATGCATTCTAATAAGAGTTATGTAGATCAGCTAGCTGTTCAAAACTAGCCATTAGGGCCGGCGCCGCGGCTTACTAGGCTAATCCTCCGCCTTGCAGCGCCGGCACACCGGGTTCTAGTCCCAGTCAGGGCGCCGGATTCTGTCCCGGTTGCCCCTCTTCCAGGCCAGCTCTTTGCTGTGGCCAGGGAGTGCAGTGGAGGATGGCCCAAGTGCTTGGGCCCTGCACCCCATGGGAGACCAGGAGAAGCACCTGGCTCCTGCCATCGGATCAGCGCAGTGCACCGGCCGCAGCGCACCAGCCGTGGCAGCCATTGGAGGGTGAACCAATGGCAAAGGAAGACCTTTCTCTCTGTCTCTCTCACTGTCCACTCTGCCTGTCAAAAAAAATAAAAATAAATAAATAAAAATAAAAATAAAAAACTAGCCATTAGCCACGTGTCTACTGAGCATGTAAAATGTGGCAAGTGCAGCTAATAAACCGAGCTTTTAATTTTACTTTTTTTAAATATTTACTTATCTTCTATCTCTGGCTCTACCTCTCTCTGGAACTCTGTATTTCAAATTAAAAAAAAAAAAAAAAACTTTAAAAAAGGGGGGTGGGCAGCACTGTGGCACAGCTGGCTAAAGCCCCAGCATGCACTGCCTGCATCCCATATGGGCGCCGGTTCATGTCCTGGCTGCTCCACTTCCAATCCAGCTCTCTGCTATGGCCTGGGAAAGCAATGGAAGATGGCCCAAGTCCTTGGGCTCCTGCGCCCATGTGGGAAGAAGAAACTAGAAGAAACTCCTGGTTCCTGGTTTCAGATCAGCTCAACTCCAGCCGCTGCAGTCATCTGGGAGTGAACCATGGGATGGAAGACCTTTCTCTCCCTCTCCCTGGCTCTACCTCTAACTCTGTATTTCAAATAAATTAAAAAAAAAAAAATCTTTAAAAACGATTTTCTTATCTGAAACTCAGACCGACAGGAAGAAAAAAAGAGAGAGAAGGAGAGACAAAGAGGGGAGGCGAGGATGGAGAGGAAGAGAGGGGGAGAGGAGGGAAAAAAGAGGGAGGGGGTTCACTCCCCAATGGCCGAAACAGCCAGGTCTGGATCAAGCTGAAGCCAGAAGCCAGGAAATCCACCTGGGTCTCCCACATGGGTGGCAGGGGCCCAAATTTGGGTCTTTTACTGCCTTCCCAGGAGCACTAGCCAGAGGCTGTACTGGAAGCAGAACAGTTGGGACTCAAACCATTTCTCCAATATATAATGTCACCTGCTAGGACAGATGCCAGCCAGAGTTTTAATTTTTAGTGTAAACAGGCACATGTAGCTAATGGCTACATTATGCAATACAGAGATTTATATTTACTAACAAAAAATTCTCAAATATATATATATTATTAGGTGACAGAAGCAGGTTACCAAATATCATATAGAATAAGATATCATTTTAAAGGTATTTGAAATGACATTCAGGAAGGCATTAAAAAACTACTAAAGACTACTGACTGGAACTAAATTAGAGATTTTTTTACCTTCTTGTTTGTACTTTTCTATAAATTCTGAAAATCTTACAACAAGTAGGTATGTTAATAATTATATAAAATTGGGGCTGGCGCTGTGGCGCAGTGGGTTAATGCCCTGGCCTAAAGCACCAGAATCCCATATGGGTGCCGGTTCTAGTCTCAGCTGCTCCACTTCCAATCCAGCTCTCTGCTATGGCCTGGGAAAGCAGAAGATGGCCCAAGTCCTTGGGCCCCTGCACCCGCATGGGAGACCTGGAAGAAGCTGGCTCCTGGCTTCGGATCGGCACAGCTCCAACTGTTGCAGCCATCTGGGGAGTGAACCAACAGATGGAAGACCTCTCTCTCTGTCTCTACCTCTCTGTAACTGTCTTTCAAATAAATAAAAATAAATCTTTAAAAAAATAAATACAAAGTAATAATAATTATATAAAATTATAAAGTTTAGAAAATTACCCAATATAATTTTGCAATGTTTTTTAAATGTCAGATACCTTTATTGTTCCAACACATAAAACCATTCTTTATTTTTTAAACCATTCTTAAAAAATTTCTGGGGGTCAGCATTGTGGCATAGCAGTTAAAGCCACTGCCCACAATGCCAGCATCCCATAAGGGTGCTTGCTCGTGTCTTGGCTGCTCTACTTCCGATGCAGCTCCCTGCTAATGGCCTGGGAAAAGCAGAGGAAGTGGTCCAAGTGTTTGGTCCCCTGCCACACACATGGGAGACCCACAAAAGCTCATGGCTCTGGCCTAGCCCAGCCCCAACCTTTGTAACCATCTGGCAGATGGAAGGTCTCTCTTCCCTCTATTTTTTTCTCGTTAAAGATTTATTTATTGATTTGAAAGGCAGAGTTACAGAGAGAGAAGAAGAGACAGAGTAAATCCACAGGTTTATTCCCCAAATGGCAGCAAGGCTGAGAGTTGGACCAGGCTGAAGCAAGGAGCTTCTTCTAGGTCTCCCATGCTGGTGCAGGGGTCCAAACACTTGGGCCTTCTTCTGCTGCTTTCTCAAGCTATTAGCATGGAGCTGGTTCAGAAGTGCAGCAGCCTGGACTTGAACAGGTGACAATATAGGATGCCTGCAGCACAGGCAGCGGCTTTACCTGCTATACCACAACACAAACCTCTCTCTGCAACTCTTTGAAAATAAATAAATATCTTTTAAAAAATCTCTGAAAGTATTAATTACTATATTTACTATTAAAATAAAGTCCTGGGCCCGAAACGTCATAAACGTAGAAGTCAAGTGTCCTAATAAGACCACAGAAAACTCCTGCGTCTGTCCAAAGGCCAGATTACTCCAGTCCTCTGCAACCACAACCCAAAGTTACAAGTACACTATGACTCTGAGACAGCACAGAATCCCAACCTCAGCATCAAACCATAGACTTTTTTTTTTTTAAAAGATTTATCTATTCACTTGAAAGTCAGAATTACACAGAGAGGAGAGGCAGAGAGAGAGGTCTTCCATCCGATGGTTCATTCCCCAATTGGCCACAACAGCCAGAGCTGCGCCGATCCGAAGTCAGGAGCCAGGAGCTTCTTCCAGGTTTTCCATGCGGGTGCAGGAGCCCAAGGACTTGGGCCATCTTCTACTGCTTTCCCAGGCCATAGCAGAGAGCTAGATCGGAAGAGAAGCAGCCAGGACTAGAACGAGCGCCCATATGGGATGCCAGCGCTTCAGGCCAGGGCGTTAACCCGCTGCACCACAGCACCAGCCCCTGAACCATAGACTTTTTAAACATTGAGTAATACAGACATAATCCTAGATCCTAGGGGTCTAAGTCATGACATGTTGGACCAAAATGTCATGAATCCCCTTACTCAAACATCAAGAAAGAATATTGCCCTGTGTTACAGTCTACTTTCATGCATTAATATCTATCCAATAGACTGCTATGCGAACCACAAAGTCCTGTCACAAAATCAGTGGTTTCTGACCCCTAGTTGCAGGGACTATAGCTCAGCATTAAGTCATTTAGAATTACATAAGCCTCTTTTGGTCAGATAAACCTATATATGTCCTTTTAATTCTATAATAAAATTAAAAAATCAAGGGGTCATGTAAAGCCGCCAGCTGCAATGCCAGCATCCCAGATGAGCGCTGATTCGAGTCCCAGCTGCGCCACTTCCTATCCAGCTCTCTGGTATGGTCTGGGAAGTCAGCAGAAGATGGCCCAAGTTCTTGGGCCCCCACACTGGCATGGGAGACCTGGAGGAAGCCCTGGCTCCTGGCTTCAGATCAGCACAGCTCTGGACGTTGCAGCCAGCTGGGGAGTGAACTACCAGGTGGAAGACCTGTCTCTATCTCTGCCTCTCGTTCTGTGTGTAACTCTTTCAAATTAATATATCTTTAAAAAAATTATGCCTCTCACCCAAACCTCCACTGCTACTGCTGACAACAAAAACACCTGTGCCCTTTTTATGCAATACGATACAGTACTGCTTTAGACTCCATTACTACAAAGATCAAGTAAACTATATCAACTAAACAAACCCAACACTTCTTTCTAAATAGTCCCTTTACCCTTTGCCCCTAAAAACTTCAGAACAGATCCTCCTGCTTAGGGTTCTGAGGCCACCTGAGCTTTAAATGAACCTCGTAATATATCTACATTTAGATCAAACATAAAATAGCCCAGGAAAATCTAGAGCCATTCTATATGCTAGGTTTTAGACTGAGTGTCTTCACACTACAGCAGCATTCAGAGACCTTCCAATTATAACTTTCCTGACACACAAATAATCTAAAGGCTGACAAAGCCCTCTCAATAGTATTATTAGTAAATAACTTTGGTGGTTGTTTCAAAAATTTAAAATTTCTAACTGTATATTTCAAGATATGAAACACTACATGCATTTGGCTTATTAAAAAGGAAATGGCAGGTTAAGTCTTAGTCTACCCATTAGCATCCTCATAGCTAAAAGTACCTGCACAGCATGTCGGTCAGAACCACTGTAGACAGAGATCTGCGGCTGCTGCATTCGAGAGGAGGAAGTGGTGATGGTGGTGGTGGTGGTGCTATTGGTTGTTGTTGACACAGAAGATGTACCAGGGTTTGGTTCACTATCCATAGCTGTACTGTGGTCCTTAAATCTGGCAGATAACACAAAGGTTTGCATTGATACAAGCATTACCTTATGTGCCTTGAAGAATATTCATTCCAAAGAACTGATTTCTAGGAAGGCCCTCCTAACACAAAGCTAGCACATAGTCACCATCAGCACTGATGAGGGAAATACACTTCACATATATTCCAAGTGTTAATACCTACCACATTAAATTCAAATGACTCAGGATATAACTCTGATAAAAATCGGGCCTAAAGTTTGTCTTTGTATTATTCAAGTAGATGGAGGTTTTAAGACCAAAAAAGGTTGGGACTGTCACCTATGTAGCAAGCATCCTATATAGGCACCGGCTCATGTCCTAGCTGCCCCACTTCCAATCCAACTCCCTGCTAATGGGCCAAGTGCTTAGTACCCTGTCACCCATGTGGGAGACCCAGAAGAAGCTCCTGGCTTTGACCTGGCCCAGCACTGGCCATTGTGACCATCTGGGACCTGAACTAGTAGATGGTAGATCTCTGTTTCTCCCCTGTAACTTCCAAAATCTAAAAAAAAAAAAAAAAAAAAAAAAAAAAAAGCCAAAAAGGTGATAAAAGAATACTTGACAACCTAGAAAAGGCTTCAATAATATCAATACTTTACAACATTTCTTTTCTTTACATTCTTTTGACCATACTAACAATAAACTCACTCTTATCTACACATTAAAACAAAATATCAGGGCCAGTGTTCTGGTGTAATAGGTTAAGCCTCTACTGCAATGCTGGAATCCCATATTGTGCCAGATCATGACCCAGCTGCTCCACTTCCTATCCAGCTCCCTACTAGTGTGCCTGCAAAGGCAACAAAGGATGACCCAAGTACTTGGGCCCCTGCATCCATACCGGAGACCTGGAGGAAGCTCCAGGCTCTTGGCTTCAGTCTGGTCCAGCCCTGGCCATTTAGGGAGTGAAACAGCAGATGGTAGACCTGTCTCTCCCTCTCTTTCAAATAACTAAAAATAATTCCATTTAAAAAAAAAGTTAAGGACTTGTGTTAACCAGCTTAGTTTTAGTTACCATACATATTTTGCTTCTGAAAAGACCTCTTGGGGCCGGCGCCACGGCTCACTAGGCTAATCCTCCGCCTGCGGTGCCGGCACACCGGGTTCTAGTCCCGGTCGGGGCGCCGGATTCTGTCCCGGTGCCCCTCTTCCAGGCCAGCTCTCTGCTGTGGCCCAGGGAGTGTAGTGGAGGATGGCCCAAGTGCTTGGGCCCTGCACCCGCATGGGAGACCAGGAAAAGCACCTGGCTCCTGGCCAGCCGCAGTGGCCACTGAGGGGTGAACCATGGAAAAGGAAGACCTTTCTGTCTCTCTGTCCACTCTGCCTGTCAAAAAAAAAAAAAAAAAAAAAAAAAGACCTCTTGGGACAGGCGTTGTTACACAGTGGGTTAAGCCACACCTGGGACCTGATATCCCATATCAAAGTGCCACTCTTGTCTTGCTGCTCCACTTCCCACCCAGCTTTCTGCTAATGCACCCAAAAAAGCAGTAGATAATAGATCAGGTGCTTCAGTGTCTGCCACCTATGTGGGAGACCCAGATGGAGTTCCAGGCTCCTGGCTTCAGCCTGACCCAGCCCTGGCTGTTGCAGCCATTTGGGGAATAAACCAGCAGTTGGAAGTGCTATCTGTCTCATTCTCACTCATGTCTCACTCAAATAAAATAAATCCTTAAAAAAATAAAAAGTTCTCTTAGAAAATAAGTTAATAAATTGTAGGGGCAGCCATTTGGTACAATACTTAAGACACCTTTTGATTATACCCACAACCCACAATGAAGTGCCTGGGATCAAATCCCAGCTCTGCTCCCAATTCCAGCCTCCTCTTATTGTGCACCCTGTGATGCAGCAGGTAATGGCTCAAGTACTGGGGTCCCTGCCACTCACAAGCAGACACAGACTGAATTCCCAGCTCTTGAATGTGGCCTGGCCCAGCCTCAGCTGTTGCAGGAACTTAGGAAATGAAACAGTGAATGGAAGATCTCTTTTTCTCTCTCTGTCCACCCCTTGCAGTTAAATAAAAAAAAAATTTTAACTTGAACCGACTTTTCCTCTAATTAGTCTACAACAGTGTCCTTAACTACTTCTGTTAACTGAATTTTATTTCTAAGCAGATTACTTAGGAGAAACAGAAAATCAGATGACAACTTCATACCTCCTTACATAATGTCTTTTTCACAAAAAATTGTTCTAAATTTAAAAACATAATTATGTCACTTTCCTCATGTATGGACAGTAAAGTACATTTTTATCCGAGACTTTGTTAGATTTATTTATTTGAAAGACAGAGACAGATTTCCATTTGGTTCACTCCCTAAATGTCTGCAACAGCCCACAAGGTTGACAGGAACCCAAGTACTTGGGCCATTCCTGCTGCCTTCCCAGGCATACTTGCAGGAAGCAGAAAAGCTGAGACTTGAACTGGCGCTCCAATGTGGGATGCAGGTGTTCCGAGCAGAGGCTTAGCTAGCTTTGCCACAATGCCTGCTCCTACAAGACTCTCTGGACTTTCCAATCTTCCCCTTCCAGTAATGCAGTCTTACTTCTGTTGTTGAATCTGCATCTGAATAAGCTCGAACATATTAAGTCAAATCAAAGGTCCTCAATATTGTTAGAAACTAGAGCTGCACTGGTTTTTAAAGGGTCAGAAAAGTACCAGAGAGAGATTTGACTGGTTTTATCTGCCTTTTCTTATCGGTCTTTTCTTCTGAGAAATGAAATCTGACACTGCTCACATTATTAGCAGCACTGACAAGAAATGTAACAGGAACACTTACTATTTCATGAAAAAAAAAAAAAAAAGAATCCGGCACTAATTGTGTATCCATACACTATTCCCACAGGAATACTTTAACATACAAACGCTCTTTGTTCTATATCATGTATGCAAACAGCATTTATGTGCTCTGAGAAACCAAACGTTAAAAAAAATCCTCTATTTAATAAGAGGAAAAGTGAAAGGAAAAGCGTGGAAGCAAAGCTGATCGCTCACTAACTTCTTTGGATGAGTAAATGGCTCACACATTTTCACGCGCCTCTGGTATTTTCTTCCCAATGACCTTCCAATCATCCGATCAAAGCAACACATGGTAGGTGTTCAACACCATTCAGAATTAGTGGTAGACAACGCAAACTTTTTACCAAACTACCGCCAGTGCCACCACTTCCGTACCACTCAGCTCAAAAAGCCATGCTTTTACAGTGTTCTGTTCAACCATACCCTCAAGCCAACCACCACGGCAAACGGACCCTGTTACTAACCAAAAATGGTCACAGAGAATCCAAATTCTAAAGTCTAAAACCTGGTGAGTGGAACTGGCCACACCATCGCTTTGCATGTCGAGGCCTGGCACAAAAGGACAGTCTCGCAAACTCCACGGTCTATGCACATTAACACCTGCAAACTACAGGCGGCAGGGTGGACAGGACAGGAGTGGTGCACCAGAGGCCTACCCGGGCGCCGGTAAGTTTCGGAGTCGCTAACTAGCCAGGCCATCGGACCGCCACTCCGGAATGTGGCCCTCCAGGGAGGCATGGACGCCGCAGCGAGAGCCCGGGGGAAGGCAGACCTCTCCTCGGGCTGTCTTCAGCCTCGGCAGGCCCGCGCGGGGACGCCGCCTGCACGCCTCCCAGCCTCGGGTTCTCCCGCAGCCGAGGAGAGAGAGGAGTGGCGCTGGGGCGGGAAGGAGCGGAGAGCAAGGAAGGCCTGGCAGTGCCCGCCCTGCCCTACCAGCCTCCGCGGAGCGCGCAAGGCTGTCTGCGGGGCCCGCTTGCAGCGATGACAGCGCCTGCGGGGCCCACAAGGGCTTGGTCCCCGGAAGACCCCAGCAGCTGGAGTCCCAAGGGTGACCCTGCACGCAGGGCCCTGCCGATCAGGGACCAGACGGCGGAAGGGGCTCTCCCGCCTGGAAGGTAACTGAACCCTCACACTTCGCCCCCGCCCCTCGACACGGGCCAAGCGGGCTCGTCCACCATAAGGTGGGTCTCGGGTCTCCCTCTCCCCTCAGTACCCGCGAAAGAGCCCTGAGCTCTCCCCCCGGGAGATGTGTCGCTACCCTCACTCGCCCCGCCGGTTACGACATCAGTCACCAGCAAGTCACTCACTCCGCTTCCGCCATCTTCTCTCCTCCATCACTAACACGGGCTGCGCATGCGCCCCCCGGCGGCGGCGAGCGGAGGGGCGGGGTCGGCACAGCCCCGGGCCCGTGAGATCACGTGGGGTCCGCGGCTTCCATCCCCCTCCCAACTCGGGCCTTTGCCGCGGCGGGAAGTGTCTAGGTTTGCCCAATTTACATCACCAGGGGCTGTATCTTCTCCAACGCCTGTCTTTGTCTATCCCAGGATCTTCTTCCTCTTGGGAAGGAAGGTCTGTATCAAAGACATAAAAAGTTCGTCTTAGACGATTAAATTAAAACTTTGAAGACCTCTGCCACACAGCAAATCCTCTGTAAACTGTAGAGTAGTTTGAATATACCTGAGAGAATTGACCGCTAAGGTCTCAGAGGAAAAGAAAATGCAGTTCCCGCTGTAGGGCTTGGTGTCCTGGATGCAATGAAATTTGGGGGTCTGAACAAGCAGCCAGCTCTTCCCTCTGGCTCAAAGAGGAGTGTTAGGCAGCCAAGTGAGTGGGTGCTTATTGAATCATGCTGATACTATATTATTAGTCATCTTTTCATTAATACAACTAAATACAGAAAACACGCTACTTATGATGGGAAGAGGGTTGGTGTGGGGGCTTGGGGTGCTTTTTCTTCTCATGTTTTTGGAGGTTCACAGTCCAAGATCAACCCAAACCCACTGGTTGGACCCCATCAGGGTACCCAGCTGGTGATGGTGCTGGCAGAGACTGTTTGGAAACAGAAAGGAGGGGGAGTCAAGGCCCAACAGGGCTTTTTACCAACCCTCTCTTGAGAACTACCTTCTGAAGACACCCCCACCCCCACCCCGTGACCTAAGGACCTCCCACTAGGCTCCAAACCATAGTTAAATTAAATTTCTACCCTCTTAGTGCCTCAGGATTTAACCTTCTGTATGAAAACAGGGTCCACAGCCTTTTTAAACCATAGCGGTTATCCTAGGCAGTTAAGGAAATATACTGACCGTCCTAGGAATATCACTCGAGTCTTCAGCATGAATTGAAGGAGCACTTAGTAGAAACTCCAAACGTGATACTGTAAATGTCAAGCAAGAATGGTCACCAGGTTGCCATATACCAACTACTTGAAGTAAAATACAAGTAAAATAAATGTAATTGTAACATAATAAAGGTGAGTCCCTGGAAAGAAATGCTAATATTGAGAATGGTGTGACTTTTGTAGATGTTTGCATGCACTATTATAAGTGTGCTGAAGTAGACCCACTAAGTGCTTCAGAAACATTAAGGAATAATAAATCTTCTCTTCAGAGAAACAAGCTTGCTGATCATAAACATTGTCCCTTTTTGCATTTCATAAGACAATGGAGTCACACTGACTTCAAGCCTGATAAATGAAGTATTGATATCAGTTCACCCTAAAATGCAATGTCATCTCATGAGAAGTGGACTTAACCTCAGGAATCTTGTGTTCAGGAAATGCCTAAGGAAGGAAAAAGATCACTACCGCTGAAAGCTTAGATTATTCCTTTCCAACCTTTTCCCGCCTAGCAGTTTCTAACCTTATTTTCCTATCTGATGACAATGTCCTTCCCACTATTTCTGAGAACTCATTGAGAAAGTCCCCTTTGAAAAGTCCCTGTGGATCCTTGAAAATAACAAAATACTACTTTTTCTTTCTTTCTGACTTGTTCATATGATGTCCTTGTCATTGAACTCCCAAGAATCAACTGCCCATTTATATTGTTGAAACTATTTTGTTTAGAAAAGCAAAAGTGAAGAAAACACAGTCTCCAACCCAAAGATGGAAAAATGCATAAATTCAAAAAAAGTGTTTGCAATAAACAGGCCAAAATTGTTCTTTTTCATCCCCCTTTCCCTGGAACATCTAAGACCCGAAATCTCTATTGTCACCTTGGGCAGAGTGCTTTGACAACAAGAATATATGTTAGATAAAATCAGATCATACTGCTTTGAGAGACATTTCAAAACTCAGTATTTATTATCACAACAGCTAAGCCATGTATAGTCTTAAGTGCAAGGGGTTTCCGCAAGACTCGTGTCGATCTTCACGACGGCTCTGTGATTTGGTTATCATTCCCATTCAGTACAGAAGTCTAATGAGGCTCAAGGTAATTAAGTGCCTGTGCTGACTGCTGGCATGCACGGGAAGTGGGATTCCAATAGAAGCATTTCATCTCCAAAGCCAGGTTTTCTTCATTGCTTCATTCAGCAAGCCACTGTGCAAAACATCAAAGTACAATGAAGTGCTACTCTCTAGAAACTTACTACTTATCAAACAGGTGTCTGTCATTCCCTAAGGAAAAGATTTATGTGGCGTACTAGCAGGTCAAACGTTGTTCAGGAACTGTTACCTTGGGAAAGTGTTAGTGTCCTATTTGATTTTAGAAAATCCCGGGGGGGGGGGGCAGTGATCTATCTGCCTTTCAAATAAGCAATTTTTTTAAATGGGGGGTGGGGATGGGAACCCATGTGGCACATTTGTTAAGCCACTACTTGCGACTCAGACATCCCATATCAGAGTGCTGACTCAAGTCCTGGCTGCTCTGTTTCCAATCCAGCTCCCCTCTAATGCACCTAGGAAAGCCGCAGAAGATGGCCCAAGTGCTTGGCCTCTTGCCACCCACGTGGGAGACCCGGATGGAGTTCCAAACTCCTGGCTTCAACCTGGACAAACTCTGACCCTTGTGTGCATTTGAGGGGTGAACTGGTGGGTGGAATATCTCTGTCTCTTCTCTCTCTCTCTCTCTCTCTTTCATTCTGCCTTTTAAATGAGTAAATAACGGGCCAGCACTATGGCGTAGTAGGTTAACCCGGAAAACATATGGGCACCGTTGAGTCCCAGCTGCTCCTCTTCCAATCCCACACCCTGCTAATGCACTGGGAAAGCTGTGGAAGATGGCCCAGGTGCTTGGGCCCCTGTACCCACATGGGAGACTCGGAAGAAGTTCCTGGCTCCTGGCTTCAGATCAGCGCAGCTCCAGCAGTCGTGGCCATTTGGGGAGTGAACCAGCAGGTGAAAGACCTCTCTCTCTCTGTCTCTCCCTCTTTCTGTAACTGCCTTTCAAATAAATAAATCTTAAAAATTAAATTAATAAGTAAATAAAATCTTAAAGAGAGAAAGGAAGGAAGGGGAAAAGGGAAGGAAGGAAAGAAAGAAAAGAAAAAGTCCTTTAGTTTTGTGAAGAATAGAATGGAGGAACTCAAATTGGAGACAAGGATACCAGTAAGTATTAATTCTTAGAGAAACAATAAGGGGTGGTTCAACATTGTGGTTCAGCTGGTAAAGCTGCTGCCTGTGATGCCAGCATCCCATATGGGCACCAGTTCGTGTCCTGGCTGCTCCACTTCTGATCCAGTTTCCTGCTAATGGCTGAGAAAAGCAGCAGATGACCCAGGTGTTTGGTCCTCTGCCATTCACACAGGAGACCAGCACTGGCAGCTGTGGTAATCTGGGGAATAAACCAGCAGATGAAAGATCTCTGTCTCTATCTCTGTTTCTGTCTCTGTCTCTCCCCCTCTTTCTATAACTGTGACTTTCAAATAAATAAATCTTCCAAAAAAAAAAAAAAAAAGGAAAGAAAGAAAAAGGGCCACCGTTTTAGTTCCTCCGTTGCGCTGGTCACATTCAAGCACTCACTAGCTGCACGTGGCAGATGTGGAACATTTCTGTCATTACAGAAGGTTGGCTGGAGAGCATGAGTCTGAATTCTAGATCAGGGGTTGGCAAACTATAGCCCAGAGGCTAAACCCAGCCTGCAACATATATTTGAACAGTGCATAAGCTAAGAATGGCTTTTACATTTTCCAATGGTTGGGGAAAAAATTGAATGGAGAATAATATTATTGCATATAAAATTATATGTAAATTATAAGTATAGCCTTGTAGGAACAGAACCACCCTATTCATCTGTAGGTTCCTATGACTGTTTTTGTGCTCCCTGCAAGCAGTAGGGACCCAGATACTTGAGCCACCACCTGATGCCTCCCACGCTTCCATTAGCAGGAAGCTGGATAAGGAGTGAAGCTGGGCCGGCGCCGTGGCTCACTAGGCTAATCCTCCGCCTTGCGGTGCCGGTACACAGGGTTCTAGTCCCTGTCGGGGCGCCGGATTCTGTCCCAGTTGCCCCTCTTCCAGGCTAGCTCTCTGCTGTGGCCAGGGAGTGCAGTAAAGGATGGCGCAAGTACTTGGGCCCTGCACCCCTATGGGAAGGAAGGAGGGGAGAGACGAAAGTAGACAAGCAGGCATACATATGACCTAGCAGTTTAGATGCCTGAGTCGTATGTCTCTCATATTGGAGTCTCTGGGTTGGATACCCACCTCTGGCTCCTGACTCCAGCTTCCTGCTAATGTGGACCCCTGAGAAGCAGCAGTGATGGTTCAAGTAATTATGTTCTTGCCACCTGAATTGAGTTATGGGCTCCTGATTTCAGCCCCCCACAGGTGCAGGCATTTAGGGAGTGAACCAGCAGATGGGAGCATTCCTCTTTCTCTCTCTCTCTCTCTCAAATAAATAAATCTTTAAAAATCAATATGTCCTATAAATTAAATGACCACTTTCTATTTTCCTTGAAAGTAGTATGCTAAAACCAAATAACATTGAAACCAAAAACATAACCTCTAGTCCAGCCACCTCTCACCTACTCTTGCAATCATCAGCATGTTAATCATATGCTTATCAGTCCTATCTTCCCTTGTAAAACTGTGGGCGGTACTGTACACAGTACCTTGTATCTGTGCCATATAATGGAAACCCTGCACATTAAAGCTAGGAATTACCTTAGAACTCATGTGACCCATGCTGAGGATGATTCTATGACAGGAGCAGTTTGAACTCTGACATTCTATCCATCCAGTCCAGAGTTTTTTGTCAAATGCCACAAGGCTTACTACGATTGTATAGGTACTCAGTTAATACCTGAAGATGCTGTGTATTCTCATTTCCAATCTTGGTTTGTTTTTTTTTTAAATTTATTTATTTGGGACCGGTGCTGTGGCATGGCAGGTAAAGTCACTGCCTGCATTGCCAGCATCCCATATGGGCACCAGTTCAAGTCCCACCTGCTCCACTTCTGATCCAGCTCTCTGCTATGGCCTGGGAAAGCAGTAGATGATAGCCTAAGTCCTTAGACCCCTGAACCTGCATGGGAGACCTGAAAGAAGCTCCTGGCTTCAGATCGGCCCAGCTCAGGCTGTTGCAGCCATTTGGGGGTTGAACCAGTAGATGGAAGACTCTCTCTCGCTCTGCCTCTGCCTCTCTGTGACTTGGCTTTTCAAATAAATAAATAAATCTTTAAAAAGAAAGAGAGATGTATTTGTTTATTTAAAAGGCTGAGTTACACACAGAGGGAGAGACAGAGATCTTGCATCTGGTGGTTCACTCCACAAATGGCCATAATGGCTGGAGCCAGCCCGATCTGAAGCCAAGAGCAAGAAGCAAGAAGCTCCAAGAACCAGGTCTCCCATGCAGGTGGCAGGGGACCAAGGACTTGGTCCATATTCTATTGCTTTCCCAGGTGCATTAGCAGGGAGCTGGATTGGAAGTGGAGCAGCAGGACTTGAACCAATGCTCATATGGGATGCTGGCAACACAGGTGGCAGCTTTACCTACTACACCACAGTGCTGGCCCTGCCATTCTGTTTTTATGCTTAGTGTTGAGAGCCTGGAAGACTTATTAGTAGGACTTTAGAATCAAGACAAACTTGACAGATTTAAATCCTGGTTCTGCCACTTGCTTCTCAATGACGCCTTGCTGTCCTATCAGCTCCACCTTCAAAATATAACCTCAGCTCTGGCCACACCACTGTGAACACACATGACATCATCAAAATACAAATCAAATCTGACACCTCCTCCACTGTTATCAGCCTGGTTGAAGCTACCGTGCTCTCTCGCCTGGACCGCAGCATTAGGATCTGGTCAGGTCACCCTGGTTCTGTTCTTGCTACTCTCCCGCAGGGATGGGGAACGTCTGGCTCATGGATTGGATGAGGGCAATGAAATAATTGGGTCTGGTCCTGCCAATGCAACTGCAGGCAGGACTCAAAATTCAATAAATCTGTAGGAGGCTAACTTTTAGGTTAATAATTCTGTATGGCCCAGGAATATAAATACCCCAATGGCCCTTGGCAGAAAGAAGATTCCCTACCCCTGTCCTACGGTGTGTTCCCACGCAGCAACCTCAGTAGAAAATGTAAAGCAGATCGTGTTGCTGTCCTGCTCAAATCTTCCAGTGGCTCCCGATCACACTTGGCATGAAGCCCGGAAACGTCACCTGGGCCTGTGTGGCTTTTCTCTTGCTCTATCTGTCCCAGCCACGCTGGCCTCCTTTTCTCCTCCTCCTTGTGGCTCCTCCTCCTAACTCCTCCTCCATTGGCTCCTCCCCTAGCTGGGAATGTCTTTCCCACCAATCTCACTTTCTTACTTGACTGGGGCCTCTGTTCAGACATCTCCTCCTCAAAAAGTACTCCCTGACCACCTAACCAAACAAGGCCCTCTCACTTTTTTCCCCCTCTTATCCCACTAATGTTTTTTCTTGGTATTTCAATGCAGCAGATCTTATGTTATACAGATATTTGTTTACTTACCTCTTATTCCCATCACCTTTCAGCTTGTAAACTCCATGCCTTGTTGACTTCTGTATTCCTAGTTCTTAAAGCATTAAGTGCTCAATAACACGTTGAATAAATGAAGTTACTTGGGAGCCAGCATTGTGGGGCACTGCTGCCTGCAACATCTGCATCCCAAAGCAGAGTGCTGGTTTGAGTCCTGGCTGCTCCACTTATAGTCCAGCTGCTTGCTGATGCCTGGAAAGGCAGCAAAGGATGGCCCAAGTATGTGGGCTCATGACACCCATGTGGCAGACCTGGGTGGAGCTCCAGGCCCCCGACTTCAGCCTGGCCCAGCCCTAGCTGTTGCAGCCATTTGGGGAATGACCAGAGGCTAGAAGATTCTCTCTCTCTCTCTCTCTGTCTCCCTTTCTGTCACCCAACCTTTCAAATAAATATTTTTAAAAAACAACTTTCAAAAATGTCTTAAAAATGAAGTTAACTGGCTGGCGCCGTGGCTCACTAAGCTAATCCTCCACCTTGCGGCGCCAGCACACCGGGTTCTAGTCCTGGTCAGGGCGCCGGATTCTGTCCCAGTTGCCCCTCTTCCAGGCCAGCTCTCTGCTGTGGCCAGGGAGTGCAGTGGAGGATGGCCCAAGTGCTTGGGCCCTGCACCCCATGGGAGACCAGGAGAAGTACCTGGCTCCTGCCATCGGATCAGCGCAGTGCGCCAGCCGCAGTGCACCGGCCGCAGCGGCCATTGGAGGGTGAACCAACGGCAAAGGAAGACCTTTCTCTCTGTCTCTCTCTCTCACTGTCCACTCTGCCTGTTAAAAAATTAAAAAAAATAAAAAATAAAATGAAGTTACTTAACCACTCTAAAAGCCACATAATGCATATATATTATATATATATTAAATGTCCAAAACAAGAAATCCATAGAGATAGTAGATTCCTTGAGTTTCATGCTCATTGTAATGTATTTCAGTATTTATTTCCTTTTTATAGCTGAATACTATTCAAGATGTATATAACACATTTTGCTAAGGATTGATGGGCCCTGAAACTCAGGGCTCTCATAACCCATATAAACATCTCACTTATGGAGCCATGAGTGACCTTGGATGTCATAGGTGAAAATATTGATTTTTTAAAATTGATACAGGAGGCACTTGCTCTGTACTGAATTCAAACATACGACCCCTATCCTCAAAGAGCTGGGTCATCATGGACATCATGATGGCAAGCCTCAATCCGTGGTTTGCCAGATATCCTCTTCTTCCACCAGTTTTTGGTAATGCCAGAGTGCCCAAATTCTTTACTTAGCAGGTATTTACTATCCTCCTTGGGCACTTATCTCAAGCTAACAAGTACCGAGACAGGTCCCACCTTGGATGGTCTCTGCTGGTCTGAAGTAGCGTTGATCCTCAAGTTTTGGATTAAGGCATGCCTAGATAGGCTATATATTCTGCCCTGATCAGTCTAAAGGGATTTCTAGCTGGGTGAACTTGTCAAGAATTAAGCTTCTGGGGCTGACATTGTGGAGCAGTGGAATAAGCAGCTGCTTGTGACACCAAAATCCATATCAGAGCACAGGTTCAAGTCCTAGCTGCTCCACTTCTAATCCAGCTCCCTGATAATGCACCTGAAAAAGGAGCAGAAGATGCCCCAAGTACTTGGGCCTCTGTCACTCACATAGGACACCAGGATGGAGTTTCTGGCTCCTGGCTTTTGCCTGGCCCAACCTAGGCCATTACAGCCATTTGGGTAGTGAAGCAGCAGATGGAAGATCTCTTTCTCTCAATGTCTCTTTCTCTCTCTCTCTCTGCATGTCACTCTGTCCTTCAAATAAATAAATATATCTTAAGAAAAGATTTTTGGGCCAGTGTTGTGGTGTACCAGGTTAAGCCTCCTTCTGTGATGCTAGCACCCCATATGGGAGCTGGTTTGAGTCCCAACTGCTTCACTTCTGATCTAGCTCCCTGCTAATGTACCTGGGAAAACAGCAGAGGATGGCCCAACTGCTTGGGCACCTACACTGATGTGGGAGACCTGGAAGAAGTTCATGGCTCCTGTCTTCAGCCTGGCCCGGCCCTGGCCATGGCAGTCATGTTGGGAATGAACCAACAGATGGAAGATTCTCTCTCCCCCTCGCCCTTTCACTCTCCTTCTCCTTCTGTAACTCTTTCAATTAAATTCTTTAAAAAATGAATTACACTTCTATGTTTTGAGTCTTCATAGGTATACCCAGAGGGTAATCCTACTTACCCTTGTGAGTCAACTGGAGATCTTAAGTACATTTCCAAAAGGCAAGAAGATAAGTATTACACTTGTTGCACTTGCAACTGATGTGTTTTTTTTTTTTACTTTTTTTCATATTTCTCTTAGGAAACTGCTATTGGCAGGAATCCCCCCCCCCATAAACTTTTCCACCTTGATAGGAGGAAATCTGACTACATCCCATGAACTTGCTTTAAGAAGCCAGTCTACTTCCTTGAATGACTTATCCCAGACCACTGGCCAGGCCCTACAGTGACTACAGGCCCTACAGTGACTACACATGCTATAGATTCACTAGCTAAAGTAGTTATGGACAATAAACTACCCTTAGGTTACCTATTGGCAGAACAAAGTGGAATATGTACAGTGACTAATAAAACTGGCTGTGCTTACATTAGTAACAATGGGCCCATAGAAAAAAATATCCAAAGCAAGCCAAGTGGCTACAGGAGTTTGGTAAGGAAGCTCTTACTCTTCCACCATCTGGGAAGCAGTAAAAAGTGCTCTCCCTTTCTGACATTGTTCCAACCCTTGTTCTTTCTTTTTGGTTAAGTATACACATTCTAACTGCCAAAATGATCTTTACCAGAATTCAACAGTTCTATACAAAAATAGTGGTCAAGCAGGGAGTTCCTGCTATTGCTAGTGACTGGTGGCAACCCTGCAGCTCCTCACATAAAATCTCTAGATCAGCTAGCAAGGGATTTTCATTCCCTAGTTGCACAGAGGCAATGCCTTGACTCAGCATGAAGAAGTTATAGAAGACAGATCTCTTTCTCTCAACTTCCCATAAAGACAAAGGGACTTCTTTATGGACTTCTGAGGGGTGAATGATGTGGGTGAGGCAGGGATAAGGAGCTAAGGACGGTTACCTGTGTTGTGGGGATAGAGAGCCTTGGCTGGGCTTGGTGAGACCCCTATCTAAACTTACTAAGTTCTTGTCTTCCTATATGTAAGAATACAATTGGGAAATGCAGGTAGAGCAGAAAAGCAGGATTTGAGGAAAGACAAAGGGATAGTGCACACGGACATGAGGTGCCAGCAACATCAAGAGAGAAAATTTCTTCCACCCAGGCTGGAGCTCCTTTTACAGTGTAGGGGTGGTGTTCAGGGAAGGGCCCAACCGAAGTTCCAAAGGAGATAGTATGTGGAGTGGGGCTGCAGTGCAGTGGTGGTCTCCATGAGGTGTCATGGCATCTGGAGAATGATGGAAAGTGAGGCTTAGCCACATGATAAAGCATGTTTGCTGAGTCTTCTACCATGTTCAATCAGCATGGACAATGATAGGAATTGGGTGGTGCACATGGTTTGGGTATTGGCAATCCTTAGCTCCTTATCCCTTCCTGATTCCTTCTCTCACCTGCATCAGTAACTTTTTAAATTTTTATGAAGTCTCATTGATTTTATTTATCTTCTCTTTTGTTATTTATGTCTTTGGTGTCATATCCAAGAAACCATTACCTAATTCAAGGTCACAAAGACTTACTACTATGTTTTCTTCTAAGGGTTTTGTAATTTTAGCTCTTACATTTAAGCCTTTGACCATTTTGAGTTAATTTTCATAAGTAGCTTAAGGAGTCCAACTTTCATGTGCATATCCAATTGTCTCAACATCAGTTTTTATTTTATTTTAATTTTTATTCATTTATTAGGGAAGCAGCGAGAGAGGAATAGAGAGAGAGAGAAAAAGACCTTCCACTCTAGTTCATTCTCCAAATGTTTGCAAGCCAGGAGCCCCAGCATTACCCAGGTCTCTCAAGTGGATGGCAGAAACCATCACTGCCGTCTCCTACAGCATTAGCAGGAAGCTGGAATAAGGAGCCAGAACCAGGAGTCAAACTCAGGCTCTCCAGTGTGGGTCACGGCTGTCCTAACTGGCATCTTACCCGCCAGGCCAAACTGCTCCCAACATCATTTTTAAAAAACCATCACCAACAAAGCTATTCTTTCCCCCACTGAATTTCATTGACTTTATCACATGTTTTTTTGGTTGGTTTGTTTGTTTTTGACAGGCAGAGTGGACAGTGAGAGAGAGAGACAGAGAGAAAGGTCTTCCTTTTGCCGTTGGTTCACCCTCCAATGGCCGCCGCGGCCGGCGCGCTGCGGTCGGCGCACCTCACTGATCCGAAGGCAGGAGCCAGGTGCTTTTCCTGGTCTCCCATGGGGTCCAGGGCCCAAGCACTTGGGCCATCCTCCACTGCACTCCCTGGCCACAGCAGAGAGCTGGCCTGGAAGAGGGGCAACCAGGACAGAATCTGGCGCCCCAACCGGGGCTGGAACCCGGTGTGCTGGCGCCGCAAGGCGGAGGATTAGCCTAGTGAGCCGCGGCGCCGGCTTCATGTTTTTAAATAGACGTTGACACAGGCCTGTTACTGTGAGCTACTTGAAGGCAAGGTTTCTGTTTCCAGCCTCCATGTCTAGCCTTTGTCTAGACTTTGACATAGGAAATCCCCCCAAAAAATGTGTTAAATGAATGAAAAGTTGGTTAGAGATTCCTAATGTCAGCCAACAAATACCAAATGACATAAACTATGCTGGGTGCTGGAGAAGCTTTGTATATGAAACTAACAATCTAGTGAGTTTTTCAAACCAAAAGTTTCCAGGGCAGTGGGGGCTAGGGCCCCAAAATTTTATAATCTCTGGCCAAAATAGGTCTAGGATGGAGATTATCAACCTTCTCATTTTCCACGGAGAAAAAGCACATGTAGAAAGGCTAAATACCCTTGGCCTGTCCCATGTAAAAGTGTGAGAGGGCCCATGCTCTCTTTGAAATTACAGTCTATTACAAATTAACAAGACTTTTTCAGTTAATCTTTGATAAACCATTTTTCAGTTAGTTCTGATAAAATTTCTTTCCAGATGAAAGACAACTGCTTCTGTTTCATACCACACTTATCTCTGAGATAAGTGCTATCAGTGATTTACAAAAAAAAAAAAAAAAAAAAAATCCTCCACCCTACTTGTACATAATTACTCCTTTCTCTAAATTTTTATAGATCTTACTTGCTCTTCCACAAAAAGAACAATTTCTTCTCTATTGCTCTATTGCTTTGGATTGTTATATAATCATAATTGTTATTTGATTTGTCATAGCTGTATTTGCACATGTCCTAAGTAGATTGTCCCAACTAGGCTCAGGGACAATACTTGGATTTTACAGTGTATGATGTGGAATGTAGAATCTTGTGTCTAGTAGATATGTGACAGACATTTCTTGGTGTTCTTTGTGCATTTACATAGTTCACTTTTAAAATAAAGAGCTATTAACCTTAAGTTTCATTCCGTCTTCTCCTTCCCCGCACCCAGTGAAGAGATCAGATCAGGCAGCTTATTCAAGATTGTTCTGGGTAAGGGCTGGCTCTAGGGGAGAAGCACCTTCACGTTTTTGGAAATTTTCTAGTGATTCACTACTTTGATTTCTCAGAGGAATAGCGACTTCAGAGATCTATATAGTTAGTGCATATATTTTTAAGTATTTCTTAATGTTACTATTAAAAGTTCCAAAACTCTATTAAAATGGTAAAGAAGATTGGCAGAATTCTCCCAAGAGCTCAGAGAACTGAATTAATTCTCAAGGGTATTCCGAGTTTGGAGTTTTTAAGTTACTGTGTCATAAGTAGAGAAAGACATCCTGTGTTTCTCCTCTTATCTAGAGCTTCCTTCCTAGTGAGGAGATGGAGGGAGCTGATGGAATAATCTAGCCTCGGGTTGAACAGTGCCCTGCTGAACATAACCAGAATCTTTGGAATTGTTTAACTCAGCTAAAATGTAGAAGTAAGACTAAAAAAACAAAAGGTGACTGAATGAGAAAGAATGAGTGGATCCTGACCAGACATTCAGTACACTGCCATGCCTCCGTGGGAATACAACGAGCCTGTGAGTTGATTGTGATCAGGGCAAGTTATTGTGGGCTAAAGTGATCCTCCAATAACAACAAATCCAGCACACACTGTTACCATGTGGTCAGACCACAGACAGCAAACAAAAAACAAAACTGAGAATTTTGTGAAATTTCACAGGTTTTTCCTCATCTACCAGAAATCAGTCCCTGCTCCAAATTTATGCTATTTTAAAATTATATTAAAAATAAAAATTGAAACAATTGTAAAATCGCTAAGCCTTTCCCCATCTCTGGATTTCATATGTGAAATGAAGGAATTAGCCAGATTTTTGCTTCTCAGAAACACTGCAACCCATGGAATTGGTTTGAAATGTAGACCCTGGAGCACAATCCCAAACCTTCTAAAATCAGAATGTGTATTTTAACAAAATTCCCACCTGATTTATATGCACACTAAAATTTGAGAAGAGTGACCTAAAACAGAATAATAAATTCTCCCATCCCATGATTCTGGATGAAAGACTCCAAATTGGGGGTGGGTGCTATGGTGTAGTAGGTTAAGCCTCTGCCTGTGGCACTGACATCCTGCTTCACTTCTGATCCAGCTCTCTGCTATGGCCTGGGAAAGCAGTGGATGATGGCCCAGGTGCTTGGGCCCCTGCACCCACATGGGAGACCCAGAAGAAGCTCCTGGCTCCTGGCTTCTGATCAGCTCAGCTCTGGGCACTGCAGCCGTTTGGAGAGTGAACTAGCAGATTGAAGACCCCTTATGTCTCTCCTTCTCTCTGCTGGTAACTCTGTCTCTCAAATAAATAAATATATCTTAAAAAAAAAAAAAAAGAAAGACTCCAAGTTGGGTAAAATGAGTGTCACTTCCTTGAGCATTGGCTTTGACTGGAATAAAGGACTCAGCAAGCTGAACAAACTTTCCAGGTCACAGCTTTACATCAGCAAAGGAAGCAGAAAATAAAGACCTGCTCTGCTTGTTTGGCATTGCCGGCTTTCTTCCAATCATACCGAGATTAGTTTTAGTATTTAAGTAGCCAAAAACCATGACCTAACTTGATATTTGTCGAACACCTACACTTTTCTGAGTGCCAAAAAAACCACAAAAGGTAAGATTCCCACTCTTGAAGCACCACGTCAACATGGTAGAAACCTTTTGCTTTAAAATGCTCAGTGTCTGGAGCCTGGGGTTGATTTAATTATAGGCTGCTTCCTAATTTGTTGTTATTATTATCCAGAATAGGAGGCCATACCAATTTAGGGAAATATCTCCTGTTTAAGTGAAAGAGCAGGGAGTACAGTGTGCAGGTGACCTACCAGGCAGCTTTTTCTCTGGAGTACTGTTCCCACTGACACTATGAGTGTGGTTACATGCCAAAAATCCTTATGGTATGTGCTGTGAGTTCTACTTTCCCTCCTGGTTTATCTGTGGCCCAAAATAGGATATGGTTTAGTTTAACTCAAGGTCAGCAAATAGTGGAATCCACTAGCAAATAGGCAGAGGTTGCAGAGAAAATTCATAGTCTTTTGGGAGAGGAGAGAGGGGTTAGCAGCTTCATGGGAGACAGGCGCTAACTCCAGAGGCTGTACAAGAGAACTAAATTGCTAACAGAGGCCAGCGCTGGGGTTGGTGAGGAGCTGGAGAGGGTGGGTGACTTTATTACATTTTCAGTTGAATACGCCATCCTCAAGAGCAGATTTACTTTTTTCAAATTAGAGGGTAGCTTACATTTTCTGGTGGATTATTGTTAGTGGCAACATACTTGATGTACAAACATCCATTAAATAGGGATACTTCAGGATGAAAGTGCTGTAGTTTCATGGTGGCTCTTTCAACATGTCATTTTATTGGCTGATTTTGTGCCTTTCAGTGTAGCCAGACACAAGTGGGTTCTTCTGGTTCTCAAAGAAGCAGCAGCAGCACTCGTGCTGTTGGAATTGTTCTTTATCGTTCACTGGTGCACAGGAAGCATGATCTTGCATTTATTTATCAGCACGTGTCCTGATAGCACATCTGGATTGTAACTTTCTTGAAAGTTAGCACAGGGTATAAGTGCCTGGTACCAATTAAACCTGTAGGTGGTTATGCTGAGGTTTCTTAGACCTCTTTGAGTACTCAGTGGCTTTCATTAAGTAACTGTTTCATTATTTTTATCTCTCTTTTTTTTATATCATTGACTCTTCCAATTAATAGAAGTCTCCATATGTGGATTATTAAAAGAAACATTTTTCCATTTAAAAAAGTTTTTATTTGACAATCAGAGGCCTATTATCTACTAGTTTACTACCCAAATGCCCAGCACAGCCAGAGCTGGGCCAAGCCAAAGTCAGGAGCCTGAAAGCCAATCTGGGTATCTCATGCAGGTGGCAAGGACTTAACTACTTGAACCATCACCCACTACCTCCCAGGTTGTGTGTTAGTGGGAAGCTGGAACCGGAATTGGAAGGCATTGTAATATGAAATGTGAGTGTCCCAAGCAGCTGCTTAACTAGTCTGCCAAATGCCAACCTCAAAACAATCCACTTCTTTCACCCAGCTTTTGTATTAATAGTGTGAGAGTTACATTTTAAAATTAAATAATTAATCCAACCTCAAGAAATCCTTAAGCAAAAAATTTTTATTACCCTAATCTTAGAGATCAGGAAAATGAAGTAAAGTAGTATTGTTCAGTGTCAACAGATATTATTGAGCAACTACTATGTGGAAGGTACAGGGAACAGAGATGAGCAATCAGGTTTCACCTACACATATACCAACAAGAAAGTACCTGGCGAGGGATCCAAACAGCATTGTTCCTGATTCCTGGCTTAACTTAAAGGGAAGCTGTCACAATGTCTGGAGCCCTTGATGTCCTGCAAATGAAGGAGGAGGATGTCCTCAAGTTCCTTGCAGCAGGAACCCACCTACGTGGCACCAACCTTGACTTCCAGATGGAACAGTACATCTACAAAAGGAAAAGTGGTGGCATCTACATCATCAATCTGAAGAGGACCTGGGAGAAGCTTCTGTTGGTAGCTCGTGCCATTGTGGCCATTGAAAAGCCTGCTGATGTCAGTGTGGTGTCCTCCAGAAACACCAGCCAGAGGGCTGTGCTGCTGCCACTGGAGCTACTCCTATTGTGGCCGCTTCACACCTGGAACCTTCACTAACCAGATTCAGGCAGCCTTCTGGGAACCACGGCTTCTGGTGGCTCCTGATCCCAGGGCTGACCATCAGCCTCTCACAGAGGCGTCTTATGTGAACCTGCCTACCATGGCTCTGCGTAGCACAGACTCTCTGTGCTATATGGACATTAACAACCCTTGCAGCAGCAAGGGAGCCCACTCAGTGGGTCTGATGTGGTGGATGCCGGCCCGGGAGGTTCTGTGCATATCTCCCATGAACACCCCTGGGAGGTCATGCCTGATCTCTACTTCTATAGAGATCCTGAAGAGACTGGAGAAAGAAAAGAAAAGAAAAGAAAAGAGAAGAGAAGAGAAGAGAAGAGAAGAGAAGAGAAGAGAAGAGAAGAGAAGAGAAGAGAAGAGAGAAAAGAAAAGAAAAGAAAAGAGAAAGAAAGAAAAGAAAAGAAAAGAAAAGGAAGAAAAAAAAAAAAAAGGAAAGAAGAGCAGGCTGCTGTTGAAAAAGCTGTGACCAAGGGGGAGTTTCAGGGTGAATGGACAGCCCCAGTGCCTGAGTTCCCTGCCTGAGGTTGCCGACTGGTCGGAAGGCGTGCAGGTGCCCTCTGTGCCCATTCAGCACTCCCCCACTGAAGCCTGCAGTGCTCAGCCCACCCCCTGAAGCCTGGGCTGCAGCGCCCACTGCTCAGGCCATCCAGTGGGTAGGAACAACCCCTGAGTGGTCGTAAGCTGCTCTTCACGGTCTCCAGATAAAACAGGAAATGTGAGTGTCCCAAGTAGCTTCTTAGCCAGTACACCAAATGCAACCTCAAAACAATCCACTTCTTTCACCTGGTTTTTGTATAATATTGTGAGAGTTACATTTTTTAAAAGAGATTTATTTATTTATTTGAAAGTCAGAGTTTCCCGCTATGCCACAGCGCTGGCCCCAGGAGACACTTCTGATATTCTAAACTATGAGGAAATAAATTTCTGTTGTTTAAGACTCACAGTTGGAGGTATCTTGTTATGGGAACTCTAGCAAACTTTTACATGTAGTTTAGTGATGACTCCAGGGAAAATTAGACTGACTTGGCGATTAGTGATTTCTGCCACAGTGTGGACGGTGTCATTAATTCACCATTCATTCATTCATCCATTCAGTATTTATTGAGTGCTCTTCTAGGCACTTGGGATGTGGGAACTGACAAAAATCTCTGCCCTATATTGGCTGTACATACCTCTCTCTCTCTCTGTGTGTGGGGTGGGGGGTGGGGGGTGAGTGTGTCTCCCTTCCTCCCTCTCTGTAACCCTGTCTTTCAAATAAAGATAAATACATTTTTTTTTTTTTGACAGGCAGAGTGGATAGTGAGAGAGAGAGACAGAGAGAAAGGTCTTCCTTTTGCCATTGGTTCACCCTCCAATGGCCGCCACGGCCGGCGCGCTGCAGCCGGCGCACTGCGCTGATCTGAAGCCAGGAGCCAGGTGCTTCTCCTGGTCTCCCATGGGGTGCAGGGCCCAAGGACTTGGGCCATCCTCCACTGCACTCCCTGGCCACAGCAGAGAGCTGGCCTGGAAGAGGGGCAACCGGGACAGAATCTGGCGCCTGGACCGGGACTAGAACCCGGTGTGCCAGCGCTGCTAGGTGGAGGATTAGCCTATTGAGCCGCGGCGCCGGCCGATAAATACATTTTTAAAAAATAAAATAATATAAAATTGTGATGTTTCCAGATAATCACAGGAAAGGATGTTCACTTATTGATGCCAGCGACACATAGTTCTCTGTTAATATGAGCATAATGCCCTATGGTCATTCTGAAATGCATGCCCTGACTCAGTCCCCCCACCCTTGCCCAAATTCCACATTCTTCTCCAGGAACAACTTAGAAGCTCACCTCTGCTCCCCGGGCTGCCAGCGCCCATTCTTTTCATCCTACTCTTCTGTGCTCCTGCTCTGAGCCCTGTGTTCATGGCAGTTACAGCAACTACAGCGCCGTACCACAGATCACAGCGCTTTCTCTTTTCTTTTTTGTAGAAACTGGTGTTTATTTTCCATCAACCTCATACCTACTATGATGCAATGCCAGCCTATATTATTTTAAATCCGAAGCAAAGTAGTTACATTTCAAGGCCAACAGATTAAGGCTCTAGCTGATTTGTCATTGTTTGTAGTGTGAGAATGAGATTGGGGAACTATGCTGTGAAAGGCCAGGGCTGACCCGGTGATGACCAGTGACTCCAGCATCAGTGAAGTACTGAAGGGGATGGGAGATCCAAGGAAGAAAGGAGACAGGGAAGTCACGGGGACATGGGACTTTAAAACGTGCATGGAAAAATAAAGTTAAAAGATAAGTTTATTTTGGTACAAAATGTTGTAAAATCCATGAATAGTACTCTCATAATAGGCATCTTCCATGAACTTTCTTAACACCCCATGAATGCATACATTTCAAAATATGTTGCATTATAATAATATCTTTTGTTTTTTTAAAGATTATTAATTGAGAGGCAGAGTTACAGAGAGAGGGAGAGACAGAGAGAGAGGTCTTCCATCTGCTGATTCACTCCCCAGATGGCCGCAATGGCTGGAGCTGCGCCTATCTGAAGCCACAAGCCAGGAGATTCTTCCAGATCCCCAACCTGGGTGCGGGGGCCCAATCACTTGGGCCATCTTCTACTGCTTTCTCAGGCCATAGCAGAGAGCTGGATCAGAAGAGGAGCAGCAGGGATATGAATTGGTGCCCACATAGGATGCTGGCCCTATAGGTGGAGGCTTAACCTTCTACGCCACAGCACCAGCCCCCAATAATATTATCATTTAATTCCACTTTTCACAAACTTTTGGTACTTTTCACACTAGAACCCGGTGTCATTAACCTCAACTGTCAGGACTCCAGTGAAGAGTCTAGTCATTTTTAGTTACAGTTTCTACTCTTGAAAGTTAAGGAAAACTATTTTTTTTTTTTTTTTTTTTTGGTCAGGCAGAGTTAGTGAGAGAGAGAGACAGAGAGAAAGGTCTTCCTTTTTCCGTTGGTTCACCCCCCAAGTGGTTGCTATGGCCAGCGCGCTGCGCCGATCCGAAGCCAGGAGCCAGGTGCTTCCTCCTGCTCTCCCATGCGGGTGCAGGGCCCAAGCACTTGGGCCATCCTCCACTGGCTTCCCGGGCCACAGCAGAGAGCTGGACTGGATAAGGAGTAACCGGGACTAGAACCTGGGGTGCCGGCGCCACAGGCAGAGGATTAGCCTAGTGAGCCACAGCGCCAGCCAAGGAAAACTATTAATGGGATTTTAGGAAATGATCACAAAGGACCTGTGTCTATTATTTACTCTCTCATTCACCTTTCTCCAGGTAGGTTATTTCTTTGCTCCACACTGAGATACACATGCTAATGAACACAAAATGAGAGAATGTTCACTAAAAATATTGAAAACCCCAAAGCCCATGGATTTGAACATTTAAAAATTTTCTTCCATTAAAGGAATTTGAGTGAGCCAATGGCAAGTATAATTCAGCCCAGTGGGGGTGGGCCTTATGGGACAGTGGGTAAAGCCAGCATTTACAATGCTGGTATCCCGTAGTGGAAGACAGGTTCAAGTTCCTCGCTACTCCATTTCCGATCCAACTTCCTAAGAAGACAGCAGATGATGGTCCAAGTACTCAGATCTCTGCCACCCACGTGTGAGAGCCAGATGGAGTTCCTGGCTTCTGGCTTTGGCCTAGCCCAGATCTGGCAACTTTGGGAGTGAACTAGTGGTTAGAAAATCTCTCTCTCTCTCTCTCTCCCTCCCTCCCTCAACCCCCACCCCTTGTTGCTCTGCTGTGGTGTAGCAGGTAAAGCTGCCACCTGTGGTGCCGGCATCCTGTATGGGCACTGGTTCAAGCTCTGGCTGCTGCTCTTCCAATCCAGCTCTCTGCTGTGGCCTGGGAAAGCAGTAGAAGATGGCCCAAGTCCTTGGGCCTCTGAACTAGAGTGGGAAACCCAGAAGAATCTCCTGGCTCCTGGCTTCAGATTGGCCCAGCTCCAGCTGTTGCAGCAATTTGAGGAGTGAACCAGCAGATGGTAGACTTTCTCCCTCTCTCTCTCTGTGCCTCTCTGTAATTCTCTGCCTTTCAAATAAATAAATAAATCTTTTTTTAAAAAAAGGTAATTTTAAAAAAGGTAATTAAGTAAATAAATAAATATATTTTTAAAAAATTCAGTGTCAGGGCCAGCACTGTGGCACAGTGGTAAAGCCGCTGTGGCCTACAGTGCCGGCATACCATATGGGCGCCGGTTTGAGCCCTGGCTGCTCCATTTCCAATCTAGCTCCCTGCTGATGGCCTGGGAAAGCAGTAGAATATGGCCCAAGTGCTTGGACCCCTGTACCCCTACTGGAGACCTGGAAGAAGATCCTGGCTCCTGGCTTCAGATCAGCCCAGCTCTGACGGTTTTGCCATTTTGAGAGTGAACCAGTGGTTGGAAGATCTCTGCCTCTCAAGTAAATAAATAAATCTTTAAAAAAATAAAATTCAGCCCAGTGTCCAATGCATATGTCCATAAGGTCACAGAATCATTCCAAATGATCAGGATTTTCAGTTTAAATACTTTTCTGTCCTTTTAAGGACACTGTCACGCACTCCTGAAGAATGGTACAGTAAGGGTGGCAGGTTGATGCAAAGTTTAGGATATTAGTAAGCACTATTTTAAGTACAGCTAAAAGAAGATAGACTGCGAGTCTTGCTCATGGTGCCTACGTTGCCTTCCTATTTTTAAAACTCATTTCATTCTCACTTAAGAAACAGGCTTCTGCCAGTGGCAGCACATTTAAGATGATAGAGCATGGCAAACAACTTTTCATGTTTGATTCTGGCAGCAGGGTACACTGGTGAGGTTAATTAAGATGGAATACAAAGGACTGCCTATTCTGATTAGCTATTTTCTTAATAAAGCAACTCAATATAGAAAGCCTAGTTTCTAAAAGATATGATTAATATTATGCCAGGTTCCTTTTTAAACCCTTCTTTTAAGTCCTGTTTTCTTTAAATTAAAGAGAAGCCTCAATTGTTTCCAGAATTTTTAAACTAAAAATGATGTAAATTCTTTCCCTCCTCCTCTTGTATGCTTGTCTGTGCCTTATATCTATTTCAAGTGCATCGCATTGACTTTGAGAATTAATGTGCAAGCACTTACAGCATGTAGACATGAGAAAATCTATGGAGATTTTGCCCAGGGAAACAACCATAGTTAGTGAAAATTATAAATTAAAAATGACCACAGTGTCAGACTGTGGTGTAACTAATGCTCCAGGAAACGTCATGGGAACAATGGGGTAATAATTAGTGGAACCTAATTACTGAGAAAGGTATAAACCAAGGCAAATCATCCAAAAACTTGACAGGAAGGTGAGAAACAAAGAGAATCTGATATGGGGCTGGCATTGGGGCATCCCATATGAGTACCTTTTTAGTCCCTGCAGTTCCACTTTCCACCCAGGTCCCTAACTTACCTGGGAAAGCAGCAGAAGATGTCCCAAGTGTGTGAGCCCCTGCTTGATGTGGGAGACCTGTATGGCATTCCAGGCTCCTGGCTTCTGCCTGGTCTAGCCCCTGCCATTGTGACTATTTGAGACGTAGATGGAAGATCTCTCTCTCTCTCTCTCTCCTCTCCGCTCTCTCTTTCTCTCCCTCTCTATTTCAAATAAATAAAATACGTTTTTAAAAAAGAGAGAGAGGTGGGCTGGTGCTGTGGCATAGCATGTAAAGCTCAGCCTGCAGCACCAGCATCCCATATGGGCACCAGTTTGCGTCCTGGATGCTTCTCTTTTGATCCAGCTCCCTGCTGATGTGGCCTGCACCCACATGGGAGATCCAGAGGAAGCTCCAGACTCGTGGCTTCACATTGGCCCAGCTCAGGCCATTGCAGCCATTTGGGGAGTGAACCAGTGGATGAAAGATTTCTCTTTCCCCCTGCCTCTGCCTCTGCCTCTCTGTGACTCTGTGTTTCAAATAAATAGATAAATATTTTTTGAAAGATTGATCTATTTATTTGAGAGGAAGAGTTACAGACAGAGAGAGGGAGAGACAGACAGAAAGGTCTTCCATCCACTGGTTCATTCCCCAGATGGCCACAAGGGTCGGAGCTGGGCTCCATCTGAAGCCAGGAGACAGGAAGTTCTTCCAGGTCCCCCACGTGGGTGCAGGGGCCCAAGCACTTAGGCCATCTTCTACTGCTTTCCCAGGCCTTAGCAGAGAGTTGGACTAGAAGAGAAGCAGCTAGGACTTGAAACAGTGCCCATATATGATGCCAGTACTGCAGGCTGAGACTTAGCTTACAACACCACAGCGCCAGCCCCTAGATAAATATTTACAGAGAGAGAGAGAGAGAGAGAGAGAGAGAGAAATGAACCTGACAGGGTTGGCCATTTGGCGCAACAGTTAAGATGCCACTTAGGGCCAGTTTTGTGTCATAGCATGTAAAGCTGCCACCTGTGATGCCAGCAGCCCATATAGGCTCTGGTTCCAGTCCTGGCTGCCCCACTTCTGATCCAGCTCCCTGCTAATGGCCTAGGAAAAGCAGCAGAGGATGGCCCAAGTGTTTGAGCCCCTGCCAGCCACAGGGGAGACCTGAATGCAGCTCCTGGTTGGCTCAGCTCTGGCTCTTGCAGCCATTTCAAGAATAAACCAGCAGATGGAAGATCTCTCTGTAACTCTTTCAAATAAATAAATAACAGTTTTTAAAAAGTATAATTGCATTTTTCTCCTATCTTTCCTGACTGACTTAAACAGTAATTGCACGGTTACAATTATATTGCTATACCTCTCACATATAGATATTTAACATAATTGACAATAATTTCACAAAGAAGGCAGATAGGGGTAAAGCCACACTGGAATAAGGCAATGATATCAGGTCACACCTTGAATCTACAGGATGAGATGAAAAGAACAAGAAATGCCAAACATAAAGGTTAATACAACAAACTCTATATATTTGTTCTTTCCTTTTATCAGTTCCTTTAAAAGACACAAAATTGTATAAATAATTACAGCTGTGTCATTTGTAATATAACACAGGTGTAACATGTATTACAAAAATATCATCAAAATGGAAGGAATGAAAAGAGTTATACAGGAGAAATGTTTGTATGTATCATTAGAATTAAGTTAGTGTGGATTTTAAGTAGATTCTGATAAATTAAAAATAAAGAGTATAGCATAAGCCCAAGAGCAACTACTGAGAAAATAACTCAAAAATATTTATTTAGAAAGTCACTGAAGGAATGTGATGCTAGCATCCCATGTGGGTGCTGGTTCTTGTCCACTTCTGATTCACCTCCCTGCTAAAGGCCTGGGAAAACAGCAGAGGATGGTCCAAGTCTCTGGGTCCCTGCCACCAACGTGTGAAACCGGGAAGAAGCTCCTGGCTCCTGGCATCAGCCTGGCCCAGTACCATTTATTGCAGCCACTTTGGGAGTGGGGGAGTGAACCGGCAGATGGAAGATCTCTCTCTGCACCCCCCAACTCTGCCTTTCAAATAAATAAAATAAATCTTTCAAAAAAATTTACACTAGGAAATATTCACTTAATACAAAGGAAAGCAGCAAAGGAGTGACAGAAGAACAAAAAAAATGAGACATATACAAAACAAAAAGTACAATGTAGATGTAAATCCAACTCTATCAATAACCTTGAAAGTCAATGAGTTAAATGACCCAATCAAATGTGTAGATTGTTACACTGGCTAATAAATTCTGGCTATGTTCCATATATGACATATACACTTTACATTCAAAGACTCGAACATATGTGTAACTATAAGCATGGAAAAAGATATATCACATAAATAGCAACCTTAAGGGGCTGCAATGTATCAGTACTAGAATAGATAAATATTACAACAAAATATGTTATTTGAGATAAAGGGGTTCATTTTATAATGAAAAGTATGTGTATTCATCAGAAAGAAATAACAGTTATAAACATATATGCACCTAACAGCACAGCTCCAAAACAGTCAAATAAAACTAACAGCATTGAAAGAGAAAAAGACCATTCAATAATCTTAGTTGGAGATTGCTGTGTCCCACTTTAAATACTGGATAGAACAATAAGGGAGAAGGCCAGCAAAAATATAGAGAAACTGAACAACACTGCGAGCTAACTGGACCTGAAGTGTACAGGACACTCCACTAATGACAGCTGAACGCACATTCCTGTCACGTGAACACAGAGCATTCTCCCAGATATGCTGTCCATAAAACAAGCTTCGACAAAGCTAAATGGCTTGAAATCACACAGTTTGCCCCCTAATTACGATGGAAATAAATTATACATCAGTAAGAGGCGTAAATTTGGGATAGTCACAATTATCTGGATGTTAAACAATATAATTTCAGGAGAAGAAATCACAAGAAAAGTTGGAAAATACTAAGAGAAGGACAAAAATGAAAACAAAACATCCCAAAATTGTGGGGTACAGTTAAGAAGATATTTCAAGTAATTTATTTACCATGATAACTGTACATACTTATATTGAAAAGGAAAAAATCTCAAATCATTAAATTTCTAAGTTTATAAACTAGAAAAAGAAGGGTAAACTAAGTCTAAAGCAAATAAGAAGGAAGGGAATGATAAAGGCTAGAGTAGAACTTAATGAAGTGGAGAAAAGCAAACATTAAGGAAAATTAACAAAACCAAAAGTTGATCTTTTTAAAATATGGAAAAAAATGACAAATTTTAGCTTCACTCAACAAGAAAAAAACAAAGCTCAAATCACTAAAATTAATGGAGGGGACATAACTGCCAATTTTACAGAAATGAAAAAAATTATTAGAGTACTATCAACAGCAGTGTATAAGCAAGCTAGATAATTTAGATGAAATATGGGGCTGGTGCTGTGGTGCAGATGGTAAACTCGCCGTCTGCAGCACTGGCATCCCTTATGGGTACTGGTTTGAGTCTCGGCTGCTCCACTTCTGATGCAGCTCTGTGCTAATGTGGATGGAAAGCAGCAGTAGGTAGCCCAAGTGCTTAGGCCCTTGTATCCCTGAGGGAGACCCAGATGAAGCTCTTGGTTCCTAGCTTCCGCCTGACCCAGCCCTGGACATTGTGACCATTTAAGCAGTGAACCAACAGATGGAAGATCTCTGTCTCTCTGCTCTGTCTCTGTCTTTGTCTCTCCCTTTTTCTCTGTAACTCTGACTTTCAAATAAATAACTAAATAAATCTTACAATAAAAATAAAAATAGACAAATCCCTAGAAAGACAAACTTCCAAAACTGACTAAAAAATAAAATATGAATTAACCTGTAACCAGCAAAGCAATCGAATTAGGAACTTAAAATCTCCTTACAAAAAAATGAGGCCTGGAATACTTTCCAGCAAAGACTTCTCTACAAAGACAATTATTACCCAGATAACCAAAACCAAAGACATCATAGTAAAAGAAAGCTACAGATCAATAACCAAAATCTGTTATGACTAGATGCAAAATTCATCAACAAAATATTAGGAAACATGGGGGCAGCGCTATGGCATAGCAGGTAAAGCCGCCACCTGTAGTGCAGGGATCCAATATGGGTGCTAGTTTGAGACTCAGCTGCTCCACTTCCGATCCAGCTCTCTGCTATGGCCTGGGAAAGCAGTAGAAGATGGCCCAAGTTCTTGGGCCCCTGCACCCACGTGGAAAGACCCAGAGGAAGCTCCTGGCTCCTGGCTTCAGATGGGTGCAGCTCCGGCCGTTGCAGTCACCTGGGGAGTGAACCAGCAGATGGAAGACTCTCTCTCTCTCTCCTTCCTTCCCTCCTTCCCTCCCTCCCTCCCTCTCTCCCTTTCTCTTTCTCTCTGCCTCTCCTTCTCTGTGTAACTCTTTCAAATAAATAAATAAATCTTTCCAAAAAAAAAAAAAAGAAATAAAAAGACTTCTCTCTCTCTTTCTCTGCCTCTCTGTAACTCTGCCTTTCAAATAAATAAATAAATCTTTTTAAAAAATATTAAGAAACTGAAACCAGAAGCATATAAAAAGAATTGTATATCATCAAGTCGGATTTATCCAAAGAATGCAAAGTTGGCTTAAATCCTAAAATCAATTATAATAATATATAATATCAATAATATAACAAAGTATGTATTGTATTATCCATAGAAAACTACATGATTATCTCAATTAACATAGAAAAAGCACTTAACAAAACCCAGTAGTCTTTCATAATAAAAAATTAACAAGCTAGGAATAGGATGGGATGTCTTCAACCTGATAAAGGATATCCACAAAAAACCTGGAGCAATGATCACACTTAATAGTAAAAGACTGAAAGTTATCAACCTAAAGTTGGGAATAAGAAAAGGATGTCTACACTCTCCTATTTATCTTAGTACTGGATATTCTAACTGATGTAATTAGGTAAGAAAAAAATAAATAAAATGCACCCAAAATTTGAAAGGAAGATATAAATCTATACGTATTTTTAAAAATACATACTTTTAAATGATAGAATATCCTAAGGAATCCATGTAATAAGCATGTTCTGCAAGCTTGTAGGATAGAAGATCAATATGCAAAAACCAATTATATTTCTATATATTAACAATGAATAATCCTAAAATAAAATTAATTTAAAAATTCCATTTACAGTAGCATTAAGAAGAATAAAATACATAGGAATATTTACCAAAATAAGTGCAGAATGTATATTCTGAAAGCTACACAGCACAGCATTGAAATAAATTAAAGAAAACTAAATGAATCTATCATATCTATCATATCAATGTAATGTAAATATAAATGGATTAATAACTACTGTATTATCAAAGTTTAATGCAAAAATAAAAATAATAGGCGCCAGCATTGTGGTGTAGCAGTTAAAGCCACCGCCTGTATGCTGGCATCCCATATGGGCACCGGTGATCCAGCTCTCTGCTGTGGCCTGGGAAAGCAGTAGAAGTTGGCCCAAGTCCTTGGGCCCCTGCACCCACCTGGGAGACCTGGAAGAAGCTTCTGGCTCCTGGCTTCAGATTGGCGCGGCTCCAAGCTGTCGCAGCCAATTGGGAAGTGAACCAGCAGATGGAAGACCTCTCTCCCTCCCTCTCTCTTTGCATTTCAAATAAATAAATAAATCTTAAAAAAAAAAAAAAAAAGGAGGCCGGTGCCATGGCTCACTTGGCTAATCCTCCCCCTGCAGCGCTGGCACCCCGGGTTCTAGTCCCGGTTGCTCCTCTTCCAGTCCAGCTCTCTGCTGTGGCCTGGGAAGGCAGTGGAGGATGGGCTTGGGTCCCTGCACCCACATGGGAGACTGGGAGGAAGCACCTGGCTCCTGGCTTCAGATCGGCGCAGCGCCGACTGTGGCACCAACAGAGGGAAGACTTTTCTCTCTGTCTCTCACTGTCTGTAACTCTTTCTCTCTCTCTCACTAAATCTGCCTGTCAAAAAAAAAAAGTCTTTTTTTTCTTTTTCATGCTTTATCTTTCATTTCTTTATAAATTTTCACTTCTTATAGGCCATAAATTTTTTCTCGAGTATTATAAAATCTTTCAAGTCTGTCACAGCATACTCAATTTTCCATGAATCCAATCCATCTAACTTTAGATGTAATTTACATTCAATTGGTAACTGTTCTACATTTACCATATTGATGCAGGTCCCCAGTGCCCAAAAACTTGATACCAAATTTATAAACGAGAATGTTTATTAAGAACCTGTAATCCAAGTTTGTAGCAGTTAGAGGATATCATACCAATGTAAATGTTCCATATAACTGATGAATCAATCCCCCAAGCCTATTTTATTATCGTAAACAAAGCTATTTCTTTGATTATTCCAACTCTTTTGGCGAGCAATGGGTATTCAGTTCCCGCTATGAGCATGTGACAGAGCCAAGACACTAGAAAAGTCAGACTAGTTTACAAGGGTGGGTTCTTTCGAGTCCTTGATTTGCCACGGTCAACCGAACAAATGCTAATGGATGAATGGATTGATTGATTGGAGAAATATTCATTATGCACCTGTCCTACGTAATGGCAGTAAGCAGAGGCATATGAAGCAGAGCTGCAAAGGAAGAAAGATGTGTCTTCCGTCATACCTTTTAGGTGAGTTTCGTCCTTTATTACATTAGTAACATATTATTAAATTTTACGCATGAAAGAGGCTATGCTGAACACTTAACCAAATTCTTGTTCTCAAAAATGGCACTCAATAATTGAGATGATTTATGCAACTGGAAGTAAGGTTTCATCAGAGGGGAGAGTCTGGATGATGATGAAGCCCATCCCTTTCCAGTGTCCTCAGATGCCCAAGCTGTACACAGGATTTCCACGCCAACGGCTCCCAGGGAGCGCCCAGGAGACACGCGCTCAGCGAAAAGGCGCGGCATTCCACACGTAAGAGCCGCAAGTCCCAGAATCCCACTGGGACTCCAAATCCCAGAAACCCGCACGGCGAAGCTATCCGGGGTGCCAAGTCGGCTGACCGCAGACGCGACCAAGTTGGGAAACTGGGGTGAAATGCCGTAGCTTTCGGACCCTACCGTCTCCCATGTAGGAAAGGGGATCATGCCGAACCATAGGTGTAAAGCCTTTGTCACCGCTTCTGCAAGAGGCTCCCTCCTGGCGGGTCTGATGTGGCAGTCGGAGTCTCCCATTCTTTCCTGTCCCTCTCTCTGCCCCCGAAAGGATGGTTCAGCCTGGCTTTGAGGCTCCTTGAGCTGGACCGATGGTTGCGCCCGCCCAAGCCCGGAATGTGGGCCTTGGAAGCGAGCTAGGTGGGAGGGACCGAGGCGGGGAGGCGTGCTGGGCCCGGGCGGCGGTAGCGGCCGCGGGCAGTGGGAGGAGCCGCGCGGTTCCGGCTGCCCGGCGAGGCGACCTGTGTGTCGGCGCCGCGGGCGAGGCGGGCAGGTAGGCGAGCGGACGGCCGCAGCCCTAGCGCGGCGGAGTCCTCCACGGCGCCCAGCGTGCCCCCCGCAGCCTCGGCTTCGGGCGTGGAGGCGGGGGAGTGAGGCGATGCCGACCCAGAGGGACAGCAGCACCATGTCCCACACGGTCGCAGGCGGCGGCAGCGGGGACCATTCTCACCAGGTCCGAGTGAAAGCTTACTACCGTGGGTGAGTGTCCCGGAGCGGGGTGGGGGTGGGGAGTGGGAGGCGAGCGAAAGGCCAGCTGGACTTGGCCTGGAGGAGGGAAGGGTGGGAGGCTGGAGGTGTTGTAGGCGCGTTGGGCTGGGCGGGAGGCTCCGCGGACTCGGCGTGGGGGTGCCTGAGCCGGGGGAGGAGCAAGGGGGCGCGGGATTCGAGCTCCCCAGGTGTGGAGCACCCCCAGCTGCGGGGCGTTGGACTGCCGGGAGAACCCAAGACCAGGGTAGGGAGGAGCCCTGGGATAGGTAGGGAGGTACACCTGGTGGAGACGAGAGATTTGCAAGGGCTTGACGTCACGAAGTCTGGGTGAGTTTGGGGTCGAGAGCTGATGATGCCTCGACTGACTCAGTTTGCTGTGGACGTAGAAGTGACAGCACTGCCTCAGGTGATCGGCCTTTTCGATGATCAGCAGGCCCGGAGTCTCTGGTTCTTTAAGTTAGGTTTGTCTTCTTCGCTGTAGAAAAGTTCACGAAGTGGATCTGCACTCTGGTCAGACCGCCAGTGCGTTAGACGCCAGAGTAATGCTTAAGAGTAAAGTTGATGAGTTTTCAGGGATGGTCACTAGGTACTTAGGTCTCGCCCACAATGAGTTGCATACGTGTACATTAAAAATTTGTGAACCTCTCTTTGTCAGTGGGTGAGGTATTGCAAGTAAGAAGAGGAAGAGGCCGGTCTTAAATTCTGTGGTCTTTCCTTACATTCTTACCTAAGTAATAACTTCTGTGGGTACCAGAAATAATCCAGCCCTAAAATCATTGTGGTAAATTCACATTCCATCATCGGTGACCTAAAATGTCCCCCTTGGAATTCGGTAGTGGTTTGAATGTCTTCGAGATAATTATGTTTAGGAGCATTAAAAAGGTGACATGTTTTTGTGAGCGTAAAAGTTTGAGATGTAGGAGTTAACAGAAAAGCTAAGTGCCTTGGCCTGCTTACTGCTTGTCCAGGCAGAAGTAAATTGCTTTAAAAATCTCAAGCACTGCAAGGTTGGAAGTGCAGTGCATGGTTTTTCATTCTTGAGAGGATCAGTGGAGACAGCAAACTTTCAAATTGCCTCTCTTGTTTTGATTTCCAGGAAAGTATAAGCCCATAATTTTCAGATGGATTCCGTGGAAGGAGTTACTAGTTTGCTGTCACAAAGCTTCTGCTTTTGTTTATTAGCTTGACCGCATTCACGAGTAGTTTATAGGAGTTGTTGAACAGTATTATAACTGCTTTTACTTAAACATAGGTAAAATTGATCAAGGAGGTTTTGGTTTTAGAACAGTAGCAAGAAACATGTGGATGTTTCTTTAAAAGTTCGTAGTTGTCGCAAGAGTTGTTCTGTTTTGTTTCATGATTAGCCATGAACTTTGCAAGGTGAGATAAAAGCTTTCTATGCACGTTTTATTATCTTTCCTGTAATTTGATACTTTACAGTATGTTCCATCTTAGCAAGTTGGTAGTCCATGAGTTGTTAGGTACAGAGAATAAAATGTAGTAGGTGTTCTTTTTTCATTTTTCTTTAAGGTATCTGATCATTGACAGTTAAACAAACCTAGATTTAAAAATGAACGTATATAGGGGCTGGCATTGTGGTGCATGGGTTAAGCTGACAGTTCAACAACACCATCATATATTGGAGCACCAGTTTGAGTCTGTCTGTTCCATTTCCCATCCAGCTCCCTGGTAATATGCCTGGGAAAGCTGCAGACGATGGCCCAAGTATTTGGGCCCCTGCCACCCACGTGGGAGACCTGGAGGGAGTTCCAGGCCTGCCTTCTGCTGATCCATGGCTGTTTGGGGAGTTAACCAGTAAATTGAATCTCTCTGTTTCTCTCTCTGTGTCACTCTGCCTTTCAAGTAAATAAATAAATCTTAAAAAACAAACAACATGTTCGTGGTAGTGAAGTACAAATCATACAGAGGTATAGAATAAGAAGTGTCCCATTCCATCTCCCCCAACATTCACAGATGCACTGTGGATATTTATGGTTTTCTAAAAGCTATTATTATTGTGATTTTTTTTTTTACTTTAAAAGTTGTAGTCCTGTGACTTATCAAGCTTGCATAGTATTTATTGATTCATCCTGCTGAAAATGAGAATTTCACTGGATACGATCTGTCTTCTCACAGTGTCTCAATTTTTGATTGTTAAACTATTATTTTTGTTGTCTGGATTGCGTTTATGATGTTCGACAATATAAATTTTTTTTTTTTTTTTTTTTGACAGGCAGAGTGGACAGTGAGAGAGAGAGAGACAGAGAGAAAGGTCTTCCTTTGCCGTTGGTTCACCCTCCAATGGCCGCCGCGGCCGGCGCGCTGCAGCTGGCGCACTGCGCCTATCCGAAGGCAGGAGCCAGTTGCTTCTCCTGATCTCCCATGCGGGTGCAGGGCCCAAGTACTTGGGCCATCCTCCACTGCACTCCCTGGCCACAGCAGAGAGCTGGCCTGGAAGAGGGGCAACCGGGACAGAATCCGGTGCCCCGACCAGGACTAGAACCTGGTATGCCGGCGCCGCAAGGTGGAGGATTAGCCTACTGAGCCGTGGCGCCGGCCAGATTCTTGATTAATAAACTTAGGTTGTCTCCCATAACTAACTATGGAAGGTGAAGTAATTAGTACTTGTCCCTATTTTCCCCATTTTTATTAGTGTAAGTGCCTTTGGAAAGACATCGGTCTGCTGTGCTTCAGGATTACAGATATCATACTCTTATTTTCCTGCTTTATTCCTCCAGATATTAAAATGAAAAGAACCCTGGCATGCAATTTTTTTTTAAGTTATTTGGCTAAATTTTCTCTAAGACATTCAAGTGAACAATGTCTGAAGACTTAGACAATTTTGCTAACCTCTTGCCCTTTAGTGCTTTATCTTCCATGAAAACTTTCTGATGGCACCTTCATTTCAAGCCTGTTTAAAAACACCAGCACTCTAAACTGTACCAAGTTCCATCCTTTGAAATCCTACAAGTTCTGTTAGGATTGCATGTTTATTAGCAATAGTCTAAACTGATGGTTGTGATATTACATAGTCAGCTACTCATTAATATAGATGAAACTAAAATGAGTCACCAAGGATAGTTAGTAAACAGGTTGGCTAAGTAGATCACCTACTTGCTTTTAAAATAGAAAATTCTTCCTTATACCAAGAAATACAGTGACAGTTTGTATTTGAATGAGTTTTTACTTCCTTAGATCTGACTGGCCTTTATCACATAGTTTTCCCTCTACTTACTCTACTTAACTTCTGACAATATTTCTTTCCAGTGAATGTTGAATCTTGGAATAGCCAGACTTCTTTTTTTATTATTATTTTTTAAAGATCTATTCATTTATTTGAGAGGCAGAGAGAAAAGTCTTTCATCTGCTGGTTCATTCCCCAAATGACCGCAATGGCCAGAGCTGGGCAAATCCAAAGCCAGGATTCCCACGTGGGTGCTGGGGCCCAAGCACTTGGGCTGTCTTCCAGTGCTTTCCCAGGCCACCAGCAGGGGGCTGGATCAGAAGTGGAGCAGCCAGGACTTTAACCTGTGCCCATATGGGATGCCTGTGGCCACAGTGGAGGCTTAGCCTACTACACCACAGTGCCGGCCCCTAGAATTCTTTTAGTGAAAAAATTGCCATCTTTTTTTAAAGATGTGTATAGGGGATAGCACTGTGGTGTGGCAGGTAAAGCCGCAGCCTGTGGCACTGGCATCCCATATGGGCGCCGGTTGAGTCCCAGCTGTTCCACTTCAGATCCAGCTCTCTGCTATGGCCTGGGAAAGCAGTAGAAGATGGCCCAAGTCCTTGGGTCCCTACACCCATGTGAGAGGCCCGAAGAAGCTCCTGGCTTTGGATTGGCGCAGCTCCAGCCGTTGCGGCCATCTGGGGTGTGAACCAGCAGATAGAAGACCTCTCTCTTTCTCTCTCTCTCTCTCTCTCTCTCTCTGTAACTCTGCCTTTCAAATAAATAAATAAATAAATCTCTTTTTTAACTGTGTATAATGTTATTCTGATGAATTTGATCTCTGTGCAAATTTGTCTCCCTAGATATATAGTAGACATTTAACTTAGTTTTTAAGCAGGAGATTAATAGCACTGAGAATCTGATTTTATTGGAGACCACCTGAGAATGCTTGTCTCCTAGCCTGCCTCATTCTCTCCCCAACATGGGAGCTTTTCTGTGAGTGGCTCTCTTCAGTCATTACCTAGTGGTGGTAGTGTGAAGGAAGAGAAACAGGTTTTTTTGGTTTGTGATTGATTGCTGTTGTGTGTGCTTTTCCTTATATAAAGTTACTTGATATCATGGCATAGAATTTAGCAAGACAGTGTCTGGACTATGCATTTATTTTATATATATATATCAAAACTTTTTCTAAGAAGCTGGTAAAAATGCCTTTTAGGCTCCTGCTGTTGAGAAGTGTTAACAACTCAGATGATTCCTTCTGTGCATATCTAGAAATAAGAGATTTACTCTTCACATAGAAGTGTGTAGGATTCTTCTCACTGCGAACAAGTCCTAGCAAGACGTGATTTTAAGAGCATTGCAAAATTAATTTAGCAATGTATTTTAGGACTTGTTCTGAGGCAATACAAATAGAACTTTGAGGTAAGAGTTGGAGGGTGTCAGTTGATTGGTCTTGGAATTTCTGGAATGGCACCTAACCAAGCATAGGGTGAGAGATCTGTAGCTTGGTTAGAGATGGAAAAATAGGAGGGCATGGTGAGCTCATGTCAAATAGGTCCTGTTGCTTATAGGCAGTGGGTAGGAAGCTAAAGAGTTAGACTTGTGAAACCAAAGCTGACCATGTGCAAATTAAAGATCTGAGGAAGCAAACACTGAGGGAGCAGAGGAGAAAGAAGCAGCTCTATTCAGAAAAAGTCTCCTGGAGGTCATCGGTTTGTGATAGCTTTCTTGTTTTTCTTTTCTTTCTCTTTTTATCTTTTTATTTATCTATTTATTTATTTGAAAGTCAGTTACAGAGAGAGAGAGAGAGGGAGAGAGATAGAATCTTCCAACTGCTGTTTTATTTCCCAGATGGCTGCAACGGCCAGTGCTGGGCTAGGCCAAAGCCAGGAGCTTCTTCCAGGTCTCTCATGTGGGTGGTAGGAGTGCACATACATTAGCAGGGAGCAGGGTGGCAGCTGGGACACCAACCAGCATCATGAGGGATGCTGGTGTTGCTAGCAGTAGCTTTATCCTCTACGCCACAACACCGGCCCTCATGATAGCCCTCTAATGCACTTGTGTGTCTTTTTTAATGGTTAAATCAACCTAATTAAGATGTTAATTTTTAAAATTCATGCTTTGCTTAAGATTTCAAATATTACCATTTTTAATATTGTTGGACATACTATCTTGGATACAGAGATATAGCAGTGGATATTAAAAGATTGCCTTTAAGGTAGTAAGAATCTTGTGGAGGAGTTAACAGTTATAATGTAAGGGATTTAATGTGTGTGTGTGTGTGTGTAAGGTACTTGCAGGGATGGATACTGGGGAGGAGTTTGGGATAAGGGAAGCCTTCTTAGAGGGTGTAATGTCTGAGGCTTCTGAAAGATAAATAGGAGTCTATGGGCACCAGTTCTAGTCCTGGTTGCTCCTCTTCCAGTCCAGCTCTCTGCTGTGGCCCAGGAGGGCAGCAGAGGATGGCCCAAGTGCTTGGGCGCCTGCACCTGCATGGGAGACTGGGGGAAGCACCTGGCTGCTGGCTTCGGGCCAGTGCAGCGCTGGCTGTAGCGACCATCTGGGGAGTGAACCAACGGAAGGAAGACCTTTCTCTCTATCTCTCACTGTCTGTAACTCTACTTGTCAAATAAAAATAAAAAAAGATAAATAGGAGTCTGCCTATGATAGATGGGGTGGTCATTCTAGTGTAGAACAACTGCATTATAAGTTTGGGGAATTAAGATGAGCTTGGTTGTGAATCTCATTTTCTTTACGTATTGGGCTATACAGTGTGAGTAGGCACTCTTGAGAAGCGAGGCGAAGCGGGGTCGCAGGAAGATCATGAAGATCTTCGAATGTCACTGTGGAGTTCAGACTTCTCATTGGTTCAGATTTTAAGTAAGAGAGATAATGGTCAGATTCGCATTTCAGAAAGATTACTTTGGGAGCTAGTATGGGTGATGGATTTGTGGTGGATGAGACTTAGTTTAGAGGCTTTTGAAATAGTCAGGAGATGGAAAAGAGTGTGTGGGTCCACTGGAGATTTTAGGAGGTAGGATTTTATGAGATTGTTGCCTGTTTTGGAGAGGCATCTGAAAACTTGTATTTGTTGTCTGAGAGAGCCTGGGGAATAAAAAAGGAAGAGGTTTGTGGGAGAAGGTAATTCAGTACCTGAAACAGTTCTAGGTGCTCATGAGTATTCTGATAGAAATGTCCAGAGTTAACTGAAAAATATTTATTGTGTGCCTGCTGTGTGTTGCAACACTGTGCATGACAGCTGGCCTATGTTGCAATGTGGCTAAGAGTGATGATTGATGATGGGAGGGGGGCTGGTGCTGTGGCATAGTGGGTAAAGCTACAACCTGTGAGCACCAGTTCAAGTCCTGGCTGCTCCACTTCTGATCCCGCTCCCTGCTAATGCACCTGGGAAAACAGCGCCAGATGGCCCAAGTACTTGGTCCCTGCACCAACATGGGAGACCCGGAAGAAGCCTGGGTTTAGAGCACCTCCTCTGTCTCTCTCTGTAACTGCCTTTCAAATAAGTAAATAAATTTTTTTTTTTTTTGGACAGAGTGGACAGTGTGAGAGAGAGACAGAGAGAAAGGTCTTCCTTTGCCGTTGGTTCACCCTCCAATGGCCGCCATGGTCGGCGCGCTGCGGCCGGCACACCATGCTTATCTGAAGGCAGGAACCGGGTGCTTCTCCTGGTCTCCCATGGGGTGCAGGGCCCAAGGACTTGGGCCATCCTCCACTGCACTCCCTGGCCACAGCAGAGAGCTGGCCTGGAAGAGGGGCAACCGGGACAGAATCCGGTGCCCCGACCAGGACTAGAACCCGGTGTGCCGGCGCCGCAGGTGGAGGATTAGCCTATTGAGCCGCGGGGCTGGCCAAGTAAATAAATCCTAAAAAAAAAAAAAAAAAAAAAGAATGATGATGGAAGCAGAAATGCCATGAGTGGCCAAATATAAATCCTGAATATAAGACACTGAAGCTAAATTTAAAAAATTAAGAAGTACATGAAGTGAAACATTCCCTTTGTAGCCTCTGTCAGTTTCTAGAGGCAGCTGTTATTAATGGTTTTAGATATTTCTTTTTTAAGACATATTTTTTGCTTTTCAAATCTCTGAGGTGGCATTTAGTCTCTCTCTCTCTCTCTTTTTAAAAAATTATTTATATGAAAGCCAGAGTGTCAGAGAGGGGGCCAGAGACAAAAGAGCAAAAGAGATTTTCCATCTACTGGTGCACTACCCATATGACTACCACAGCCAGGTCTGAGCCAGGCTAAAGCCAGGAGCCAGGAACTCGATCCAGGTCTTCTGCATAGGTAGCAGGGACCTGAGTACTTGGGCCATCTTATGCTGCTTCCCCAGGTGCATTAGCAGGGAGCTGGATTGGATGTGTAGCAGCTGGGACTTGAGCTAGCACTGAAATATGGGATGCTGGTTTTTTAAGTGGCGATTTATTCTGCTGCACCGCAACATCTGCCCTAGGTTGGTATATTCTATATTATATTAATATATCTTTAGTAGAGATACATATACACATGTGCACACATAGATATACCATTTTATTTTTCTAATGAATGGGTTCATATTTCTACATACGTTTCTGCAACTTGAATGTTTTCCTTCTTTTTTTTTTAAAGATTTATTTACTTGAAAGAGTTACAGACAGAGAGGCAGAGGCAGAGAGGTCTTCCATCAGCTGGTTCACTCCCCAAATGGCCACAACAGCCAGAGCTGGATCGATCCAAAGCCAGGAGCCAGGAGCTTCTTCCAGGTCTCCCATGTGGAATCAGGGGCACAACTGTTTGGGCCATCTTCCACTGCTTTCCCAGGCTGTTAGCAGAGAGCTGGATTGAAGAGGAGCAGCTGGGACATGAACTGGCACCTGTATGGGATGCTGGCACTGTAGGCGGCAGCTTAACCTGCTATACCACAGTGCCAACCCCTTGAATGTTTCATTTGTGATTATTTTTCGTGCTGGGATAGCAGGACAGTAGTCAGATCTCTTTATGGTTGAGTTATAGTGTACCACAGTAGTACTCTAACTTATGCACTATTTTTATTTCATTTGAAAGACAGACACAGGAAGGTCTTCCCTCCACTGGTTCACTCACCAAGTACCTGCAACAGCCAGGGCTGAACCAAGCCAAAGCCAGGAGCTGGGAACTCAATCTGGATATCCCATGTGGATGACAGGGACCCACGTAGTTGACCATTACTTGCTGCTTCCCAGGGTGTGAATTCGCAGGAAGCCAGATTGGAAGCAGAGTAACTGGGACTCAAATAAAACAATCCAATATTGAATGCTGGCGTCCCAGATGGTGACTTAATCACTGCACCAATTGCCTGTCCTTTTGAGTTTACTTTTAAATATTTATTTATCTGAAAGATAGAGAGAGGGGAAGGGAGGAGAGAGAGTGAGCAGGAGAGAAATTTTCTATCTGCTGATTCACTCCCCAAATGCCCACAACAGCTGGTTTCTGCATCAGGCAGAAACCAGGAGCCTGGAACTCATCTGGGTCTCCCGAATGAGTGGCAGGAGCCCAAGCACTTGAGCCATCATACGTTGCCTCCTAGGATACATTAGCGGGAAGCTGGATTGGATGGAGTAGCTTGGGCTTTAAACAGCACCCTGATATGGGATGCGGTTGTCCCAAGTGGCAGCTTTAACCTGGTGTACCACAATGCTCATACCTTGGTTTATTTTATATTTATTTATTTATTTGAAAGGTAGAGTCAGAAGAAGGGATGGAGGGAGAGAGATATCTTCCATCTGCTGATTCAGTTGCCAATGACTGCAATGCCTGGGGCTGAGCTAGACCAAAGCCAAGAGCCTGACATTCTATCTGGATCTCCCACATGGGTGGCAGAGGCCCAAGTACTTGGGCCATCTTCTGCTGCTTTCCCAGGTGCATTAGCAGGTAACTAGATCAGAAATGGAGCAGCCAGGACTCAAACCTGTGCTCCTATAGGATGCCGTTGTTGCAGGTGGTGGCTTAACCTGCTGTACCTCAATACTGGCCCCGTGGTGGATTTTTAAAAGTAAGTGGTGGCATAGAAAAGCTTTATATTCTGTTTAGAGTATAGTTTAGCATACAGGAATATCTGTGATTGATGATCCTTTAAAACTGTCTTCATTAAGTCACTATTTCAAAAGCTGCTGAATGGACATCATTATATTTACCATATATTCTTGCAAACATGATGAAGATATTTTAAAAATTTGGTGTTGTACTCTAAACACTTCTTACATACTCCACAGAGTGTTCCTGATGTTCCCACTCCATGTCATCTTTTGAATTTTGACAGTGGATTGGCAAAAAATGGCAATTTCTGGGCCGGCGCCGCGGCTCAGTAGGCTAATCCTCCGCCTAGCGGCGCCGGCACACCGGGTTCTAGTCCCGGTCGGGGCGCCGGATTCTGTCCCGGTTGCCCCTCTTCCAGGCCAGCCCTCTGCTGTGGCCAGGGAGTGCAGTGGAGGATGGCCCAGGTGCTTGGGCCCTGCACCCCATGGGAGACCAGGAAAAGCACCTGGCTCCTGGCTCCTGCCATCGGATCAGCGCGGTGCGCCGGCCGCAGCGCGCCGGCCGCGGCGGCCATTGGAGGGTGAACCAACGGCAAAGGAAGACCTTTCTCTCTGTCTCTCTCTCTCACTGTCCACTCTGCCTGTCAAAAAAATAAATAAATAAATAAATAAATAAATAAATGGCAATTTCTTTATAAGTATTTTTATGTATGTTACAGATCATTTATTTCTTCTGCATTGTCTTCATATCTTTTCTGCATTTTTGTTTTGTATTGTTTTTCTTATTAATTTGTTGATAGAACATTGACATCCTATTAAAATTGCCAGCGTTTCCCCAGTCTGTTGGTTTTTTGGAGTTTTTTATCTTTCTGTAATCAAATCTGTCTTTTTTACCAACCCTCTGTATGGCTTCTGAGTTTGATTTCTTAGGTAGATGTGTTTCTTATCTAAAAACATTCTACTATTTTCTTCTATTATGCAGCTTTAAATGATTTGTTATTTCAATAAATCTGGTATTTTTGGGTTTAGCCAGCTTATTTCTTTTTCAAAATATATTTTTTTAAAAGATTTATTTGCTCATTTTTATTTATTTGAAAATCAGAGTAACAGAGAGAGAGGGAGAGAGGGAGAGATAGATCTTCCATCCGTTGGTTCACTCCCCAAATTGCTGCAATGGCCTGATCTAGGCTGATCTGAAACCAGGAGCTAGGAACTTCTTCTGGGTCTCCCACTTGGGTCCTGTGGTGTTTGAGGGTGACCTTGGAACTAGAGGATTGGTTACATCATCCAGCAAGATAGTCTGGAAACCCTGCCTCACAACCCTCTGGAGCTGGTTTTTTTGTTTGTTTGTTTTTAAGATTTATTTATTTATTTGAGAGTTTTACAGTGAGAAGGAGAGACAGAGAGAGAGGTCTTCTATCTGCTGGTTCACTCCCCCAAATGGCCACAGTGGCCAGAGCTGAGCCGATCTGAAGCCAGGAGCTTCTTCCGGGTCTCCCATACGGATGCAGGGGCCCAAGCACTTGGGCCATCTTCTACTGCTTTCCCAGGCCATAGCAGAGAGCTGGACTGGAAGAGCAGCAACCGGGACTAGAACCGGCGCCCATATGGGATACTGACGCCACAGGCGGAGGATTAACCTGTGCCACAACACCGGAAGCTGGATGGCTTTTATTTTAAGGTCTGGGGATCAAATCATGCATCTTAATGAACAGTCCCCACAGAACAGAGAATCAGTTTTACAGTCCTGTTCCTCTTCTCTCCTGTCTGGCTTTGCCAGATGTGCTACTGGAGAGGGCTGCTTGGAGGTTCTTGTCTTCACACAAGAAAGAATTGAGCTGTGAGACAGAGTACTGGTAAATGAGGGAGCCAAGTTTATTGAAGGGAAATACCTCGACAGACCAGGCAGGCATCTCAGAAAAGAACTCAGCACCGTATCTTCTTTTCCTTATGTTAACCATTTGGCTAGGATTTTCCAGACAGTGTTGAATTATAGCAGTTATCTTTTATCTTAATGGAATATAATCAGTAGAGAGAAAAATTTCATATACTATCTTCAAAGATACCTAGCTTTCTTTTCCTCCTTTGAAGTGTGTGAGAGCGCAGAAACTTTTATAATATACCTACATATTTTAAGAATTGTGAGAAGTGTTTTGCATTTACTTCTATTTCATCTTCATAAGAATGCTTAGCAGGAGATGTCTGCCTCTTTTGCAGATGATAATATTGAGACTTTGTGACAATAGAAAGCTGGGTGTTAACCTTCAGGGAAAGTTTTCTTCTTTTTTCTGCTTTGACAAGACTTTTTTTTTTTTTTTTTTTAATTTTTTACCAGGCAGAGTGGACAGTGAGAGAGAGACAGAGAGAAAGGTCTTCCTTTGCCATTGGTTCACCCTCCAGTGGCCGCCCTGGCCGGCGCATCGCGCTGATCCGAAGCCAGGAGCCAGGTACTTCTCCTGGTCTCCCATGGGGTGCAGGGCCCAAGTACTTGGGCCATCCTCCCCTGCACTCCCTGGCCACAGCAGAGAGCTGGCCTGGAAGAGGGGCAACCGGGACAGAATCCGGCACCCTGACCGGGACTAGAACCTGGTGTGCCGGCGCTGCAAGGCGGAGGATTAGCCTATTGAGCCACGGCACCGGCCTTGGCCAAGACTTTTTAATGCTGATTTTTTTTTTTTTGGCTGTATCATCAAATTCATTTCTTTTTTATTAACTATTTTCCTTTTTTTAAAGATTCATTTATTTATTTGAAAGGCAGAGTTGCAGAGAAAGAGGGAGAGACAGAGAGAGATCCTCCAGCTGTTGGTTCACTCCCTAAATGGCCTAACAGCCAGAGCTGGGTCAATACAAAGCCAGAATCAGGAGCTTCTTCCAGGTCTCCCATGCAGGTACAAGGACCCAATGACTTGGGCCATCTTTCACTGCTTTCTCGGGTGCGCGAGCAGAGAGCTGAATTGGAAGCAGAGCAGCCAGGACTCGAACTGTCGCCCATATGGGATGCTGGCACTTGAGGCGGTGGCTTTACCCACTATACCACAGTGCCGGCCCCCAAATTCATATTTAACAGGTGTTGTCTCTTAGCTTGTTTTCTATCATCTTGATTATTTAAAATGGAAAATGTTTTTTAATTAAGATTAATCTTAGGGCTTGATACCTTAAAATTATATGAATACTCTGTTTCCCTAGAATCTTTAACCCGGGGCCGGCGCCATGGCTCACTTGGTTAATCCTCCGCCTGTGGTGCCAGCATCCTGTATCGGTGCCAATTCTAGTCTCATCTGCTCCTCTTCCAGTCCAGCTCTCTGCTGTGGCCCAGGAGGGCAGTGGAGGATGGCCCAAGTGCTTGGGCCCCTGCTCCTGCATGGGAGACCAGGAGGAAGCTCCTGGCTTCAGATCGGCACAGTTCCAGCTGTGGCAGCCATTTAGGGGGTGAACGAACGGAAGCAAGATCTTTCTCTCTGTCTCTCCCTCTCATTGTCTATAACTTTACCTGTTAAATAAATTTAAAAAAATATTAAAAAAAAAGAATCTTTAACCGTTTTACTTTAAAGATTTATTTTATTTATTTTTAAAGCAGAGTGACAGATCTTCCAACCATTGGTTCACTACCCAAATGGCCACAATGACTGGAACTGGGTCAGTCCAAAGCCAGGAGGCTCGAGCTCCATTCAGGTCTCCCAAATGGGTGACCAGGACCTAAGCACTTGGGCCATCTTCCATTGTCTTCCCAGGTGCATTATTAGTAGGGAGCTGGATGGAAGCAGAGCAGCCAGGACTCAAACCAGGATACGAGATGCTAGTATTGTAGGCTGTGGCTTAACATGCCACCATGCCCACCCCTACCCAATGTTTTACTACCCATGGATGATAATCTTGCCTAAATGTAATATTATGTTGGTGATGCGAGTAAATTTTTTAGCTGAATAGACTAATTTAGGAGAAAAGGTTATTGAGATAGCAGAAGGACTAGATGTGGTTCAGTTTTTCGCAGGGGGATTATTATAATTTATTTTTCATTTCATTTGAAAGAGAAGAGAGAGCTTCCATTTCCTGATTCACTCCCCAAATGGCTACAATAGCCCGGGTGGGTCAGGCTGGAAGTCAGGAGCCAGCAGCTTCTTCCAGGTCTCCCATGTAGGTGACAGGGACCCAAATACTTGAGCTACCACTTGCTGCCTCCCAGGGTGCAAAGTATTGGGAAACTAGAGTGGAAGCCGAGGAGACAGGAATGAGGGACTCTGATGTGGAATAGAGGCATCCCAAGTGGTGTCTTAACCACTGTGCCAAACTGTCCCTTTTGGGCTTATTTATTTTTCTTAGATTTATTTATCTATTTGAAAGTCAGAGTCATACAGAAAGAGCTTCCATTTGCTGATTCACTCCCCAAATGGCTACAATAGCTGGTGTAGGCCAGGCCGGAAGCCAGGAGCCAGCAGCTTCCAGGTCTCCCACGTTGTTACAGGGGCCCAAACATTTGAGTCATCTTCTGCTGCCTTCCCAGGCCATCAGCAGGGAGCTGGATTGGAAGTAGAGAACCAGGACTCAAACCAGCACCCATATGGGATACCGGCATCACAGTGGCCCAACCTGCAGCGACACTATGCTGGCCCCTTTTGGGTTTATTTTTAAAAGAAATTGGTGTCAAGGAAAACTTTAGATTCTATGTTTTAGAATATAGGAACATTGATGCTTAAGATACCATCTTCTGGCTGGCGCCGCGGCTCACTAGACTAATCCTCCGCCTTGCAGCGCTGGCACCCCGGGTTCTAGTCCCGGTCGGAGCGCCGGATTCTGTCCCGGTTGCCCCTCTTCCAGGCCAGCTCTCTGCTGTGGCCTGGGAAGGCAGTGGAGGATGGCCCAAGTGCTTGGGCCCTGCACCCCATGGGAGACCAGGAGAAGCACCTGGCTCCTGCCATCGGATCAGCGCGGTGCGCCGGCTGCAGCGTGCCGGCCGTGGCCGTCATTGGAGGGTGAACCAACAGCAAAGGAAGACCTTTCTCTCTGTCTCTCTCTTTCACTGTCCACTCTGCCTGTCAAAAAAAAAAAAAAAAAAAAATGCTGCCTTTTCCCCCAAATTCAGGTAAAACTATTTAAATTTATACACTTTGGAAAACTTTGTGGAAAAGCAGACTCTAGTGTATTGTAGATCAGATAAATACTTTATGTTAATTTTTGGTAAAATGATTTAACTATTGCTTAAAGTTAAACCAGGAAAAATCATTAATTTGTTTTATACCTTCAGAGTGTAGCTTTGTTTTGCAGCTCATTTCTAGGTTTGATACTGTAATAAGCATCTGATGATTGTGAAGTGTTATGAACATGGTGCTTTCTCAGTTACTTAATTACTTGAGAAGTGTTTATAAAAACTCCCTTAAATGTTTTAGTTCTGGAACTTAAGGAACAGTAGTTGGTTAAGCATCATTCCTTCACTGAGTCTCTCAAAGGATATTTTTATTTATTTGAGAGGCAGAGAGAGAGAGAGAGAGATATCGATCTTTCATCCACTGGTTCACTCCCCAAATGAACACAGCTGCTGGAGCTGAGCCAGACCAAAGCCAGGAACCCAGAACTCTATCTGGGTCTCCCACGTAGGAGGCAGGAGCCCAACCACTCAAAGCCATCACTGCTGCCTCTCATGGTCCACACTAACAAGAGGTGGGAATGGAACCCAGGTACTTCAATGAGGAACACAGTCCTTTTAACCAGCATTTTAACTGCTAGTTTAAACATTACCCACCCCCAGACCCCCACATCCCGCTTCTTTTCTAATTTAATCCTAAAATATTTTCTCCCAACCCTTACATCCTCATCCTAGTAACCTGGAGGGTACTGTGTGTGTGTGTGTGTGTGTGTGTGTGTATATATGCACATGCGTGTGTGTGCACTTTATTTTTTAAATATTTGTTTATTTGCAAGGCAAACAGCTTGATCTTCCATCTGCTGGGTTCACTTTCCAAATGGCTGCAACAGCCAGGTGTGGGCCAGGAGCGAAACCTGGCCAGATCGAAACCAGGAGCCAGGAACTCCATCCTGGTCTCCGACGTGGCTAGCAGGGGCCCAGGTCCTTGAGCCATCTAACCCTGCCTTCCCAGGTACATTAACAAACAGGGAGGTGGATTGGAAGTGGAGCAGAGGGACTCCAGTTGGCACTCGATGTGGTATCCAGTGCCACAGACAACAGCTTAACCCACGACACTGATACACCAGCCCCATCCTAGAGGATGCTTTAAAAGAAAGACTGCTGCAGGGGCCAGTGAGAGCTTGAAACCCTGCCACCCACATAGGAGACCTGGATGGAATTTCTGGCTCCTGGCTTTGACTTGGCCCACACCTAGCTGTTGCAGCCATTTGAGGAGTGAACCACTGGATGAAACTTCTTTCTCTCTTTCTCCCTGTGTGTGTGTATGTTACTCTGCTTTTCAAATTAAAAAAAAAAAATCTTAAAAAGGTCAGATCTTTTGGGTAGGGATTGAATCCTAAGGGCTGGATTAGTTCCTTAGGAAGGGGCTGTAGGGAAATAGCTTAGGCCCTTTTTGCCCTTCCATCCCTCCCACCGTGTGAAAGCACAGCCTTTGTCTCCTCTGGAGATGCAGCAACAAGGTGCGATCTTGGAAGAAGAAATCGAGCCCCTTACCAGACGCAAAACCCTGCTGGTGCCTTGATCTTGAACTATGAGAAATAAACTCCTGTTCCTTATCAACTTACTTATTCTATGGCATTTTGCTGGAGCAGCACAAAGAAACTAAGATAACTTGCTTCCTCCTTTTCTCTGCCACAGCTGTCAGTTTTCAGAGCGCTCCTGAATAATGCTAATAGCTTGAGATACCACTTTCCACAGCAGAATCCACACTTCCATCTTAGTCTGTTCAGGTTGCTATAACCAAAAAGTACAGACTGGGTAGCTTGTGAACAGCAGAAATTCACTTCTCACAGTTCTGGCACTTGGTAAGTCTAAGATCAAGGCTCTGGCAGACTCGGTGCCTAGTGTGGGTCCAATTCTGGGATCATGGAATGTTGCCTTCTATTGTGACCTCTTTTTTTTTTTATTTTTTTTAAGATTTATTTATTTATTTGAAAGGCAGAGTTACAGAGAGGTAGAGGCAGAGAAAGAGCTCTTCCATCCACTGGTTCACTTCCCTGATGGCCACAACGGCCAGAGCTGCACTGATCCGAAGCCAGGAGCCAGGAGCTTCTTCCAGGTCTCCGACATGGGTGCAGAGGCCCAAGGAGTTGGGCCATGCTCTGCTGCTTTCACAGGCCATGGCAGAGAGCTGTATTGAAAGCAGAGAAGCTGGGACTCGAACCAGTGCCCATATGGGATGCCAGCTCTGCTGGCAGTGGCTTTACCAGCTATGGCACAGCATTGGCCTCTCAAGTGATCTTTTTTGACCAGAACTTAGTGGACCCAGATAGTTATTTTCACTTTTAAGAGACTGGCCAGTGAAAAATGAAATCCTTATCTGGGAAATTAAAATATTCTACTTTAGTGCAACAGTTACGATGTGATTGGGACCTGCATCCCTTGTCAGACTGCCTGAATTGCAGTCCTAGCTCTGCTTCTTATTCTGTCTTACCGCTAATATACTCCCTGGAAGGCAGGGAGTGATTTCCCGAGTACTTGGGTCTCTGCCACCCACATAGGAAGACCAGAGGGAGTTTATAGTTCCCAACTTTGGTCTGGCCTAGCCTTGGCTATTGCAGGCATTTGGGGAGTGAGCCAGAACATGGGAGATCTCTCCTTCCCTCCTTTCCCTGACTCACTCTCTGCCTTGCAAACAAAAACAAAAATAAATAGGGCAGGTGTTATGGCACAGTGGGTTAAGCTACTACTTGTAACACCAGCTCCTTGCTAATGTGGCTGGGAAGGTAGCAGATAATGGAATAAGTGCTTGGGCCCCTGCCACCCACATGGGATACTCAGATGGAGTTCCAGGCTCCTGAGTTTCACTGGGACCAGCCCTGATTATTGTGGCCATTTGGGGAGTGAACAAGTGGGTGGAAGATCTATTTTCCTCTCTGTTTGTCTCTCCCTTTCTCTCTGAGTTACTCTACTTTTCAAATAAATATTTTTTAAAAAACAAATACATTTAAAATAATTTAATAAATAAGCCTACCTTAGTATATGAAGCTATTAATTTTCTTTGTTCTTCAGATAAAGCACATTCTGAACATACATAAATCAAATATATATCTTTAATATGTTTCCCCTAAGTGTACACCTTGAGGCATTGTTTACTTACTGCTGTATCATCAATATGTGAAGCAGTGTCTGGCCCAGAGTGGAAGTTTAATTAATGGAAGTTGAGTGAACAGAGCTATCACATAGAGACTCTAAGGAAGGCGCAGGGAAATGTAGAAATAGGGGGCTACACTTGGGAAGCAATCCAGTGGGTAGGAGCTCTCTCTGCAACTGTCTTTCTCTGTGTGTCTCTTTCCATCCCAAATCAATAAATTGTTTAATTAAAAAAATTCCAAAAAGAATGAATGGAATATAAGAGACAGCCAACTGTATAATGGTGGATTCCTGGGTTTGAATCTGCTCTCTATCAATTACTTATCAGTTGTGTGCTGAATTCTTATATGTGTGCTACTTCTCTGTAACTTAATTTCCTCATCTATAAAATGGGGATAATATCTGAGATGATGTTATAAGGATTTAATGGGATATAATATTTGTAATACTTAGAATAGTGCTTAGCATATAGCATATTCTATATGCATGTAATAATTTTTAAATTACATTCATTGAATATTTTAAATAGAAGTAAAATCTCAGTAGAGAGATGAAAATATTCCTACCTTCTAAAAGCAACACTCAGGTGCTTCTAGCTTAATAGGGTAGACCACACGTCTATACCTCTTCCTTCCTCAAGTCCATAGAGATGACAGAAAACTGAAATAACAAGTTCTCTGAATCTTGGAAAACAAAACAGGCACCAGAAAGCATGAGAAATCCAAGATGACTAAAAACAGAATAAAGTGGACCAAAGGACACCTGAGTGGAATTCCTGACTTCTGGCTTTGGTTTGCCCAACCCTGCCCATTGCACCAATTTTGGGAGTAGACTGGCAGATGGAGGCTTGATCTCTCTGTCTCCTCAGCAGGTGGGAGACTTCCTTCCCTTCCCCAGTTACTCTGCATTTCAAACAAATAAACCTTAAAAAAAAAAAAAAAAGACTACTTTTCCTGTTCTGCGTAGAGAATATCTAATCATACTATTTGGCACTTCAAGTACAGAACAATTACATAAGCATTTGTTAGTATAAATGCTTTCAAAAGTCATGTTAGGAAAAATTGTGAGTTGAATAATGTTATAAATCTTTATAATGCAAAAATTACTAAGAAAAATAAAGCTGTGGAGAAAGTGAAAGGGAAGTGTGAATTTAAAAGTGTCTCTTTCCTAATGGAGAGTCAATACATTATTGAAAGCTAATAATTTAAAAATAAAACAGCGCTACAAAAATGACGTTCAAAAAATAGATAAAAGATGATTTGAATAGAGGTTTTCTAAGTATATACAAATGGCCCATTAGTATATGAAAAATTGCCCAGTATTACTAACCATCATGCAAATGCAAATCAAAAACACAGTGAGTAGGCAGGTAAGCTAACGACCATGCTGGCATCCCATATGGGCATGAGTTTGAATCCAGCTTCTCCACTTCCAATCCAGCTCCCTACTAGATGCACTTGGGAAATAACCAAAGATGGCCCAAGTGCTTGGGCCCCTGCCACTCATATATGAGACCCGAATGAAGCTCCTAGCTTCATCCTGGCCCAGTCTTAGCCATTGTGGCCATTTTGGGAGAGAACAAGTGGATGGCAGACCTCTGTCTCTGCCTCTCCCTCTCTAACTCTGCCTTTCAAATAAATAAATCTTTAAACACACACACACATACACACACACAATGAGGTATCTTCATATCCATTCCTATGGCTATTGTCAGAGAAAGAGAGAATAGGGTAAAGTAGGGAGTAGTTGTTTTAGTGGATATAGAATTTGTTTTACAAGATGAGCAAGTTCTAAGGATTGGTTTCACAACAATCTGAATCTAGTTTTTTTTTTTTTTTTTTTTTTTTTTTTTGACAGGCAGAGTGGACAGTGAGAGAGAGAGACAGAGAGAAAGGTCTTCCTTTTGCCGTTGGTTCACCCTCCAATGGCCGCCGCGGCCGGCGCGCTGCGGCCGGCGCACCGCGCTGATCCGATGGCAGGAGCCAGGAGCCAGGTGCTTTTCCTGGTCTCCCATGGGGTGCAGGGCCCAAGCACCTGGGCCATCCTCCACTGCACTCCCTGGCCACAGCAGAGGGCTGGCCTGGAAGAGGGGCAACCGGGACAGAATCCGGCGCCCCATGAATATAGTTAACAGTATTGAAGTGTACACCTAAAAATGTTAAGATGGTAAATTTTGTTTTTTAACCAACCACAATTGAAAATAAAAGAATAAAAATAGGGGGAGGAATTGTGCTTGTTATAAATGAGACCACAGGAGTAAACACAAGAGAATACAATGCTAAATTCTGTTTTTCATATTGATCAACAGATACAAGTAAAACAAAACAGTTGTAAAAGTATAACTGTGATGCTAGAACTGGAGATTAGGGAAAGTCTCTGGGTGGAAAGAATATGAACTTTGCACTTAGAGTCTTTTGAATGGTAGAAGCCATTAACTTTCCTATCATGTAAAGGTATTTTATGATAAAATTTATTTTCTAATATAAAATGTCAAACAAATTAAGGCTAAATTTTATAAAGTTTTTAGTTAAAAAATTAAATAAACAGTTCATTCTAAATTTTATAAAGTTTTTAGTTAAAAATTAAATAGAAACCGTCTTCTAAAGACATTAGAAAAGAACCTTTTTGCTATATCATTTTTAAGATTTATTTTATTGATTTGAAAGGCAGAATGACAGAGGGAGGGAGCTCTTCTGTCTGCTGGCTCACTTCCCAAGTAGTTGCAGAGGTTAGGGCTGGGCCAGGCCAAAGCCAGGAGCCTGGAACTCCATCCAGGTCTGCCACATGGGTGGCAGGCACCTAAGTACTTGGGCCATCCACTGCTGGTTTCCCAGGCACATCAACAGGGAGTTGGACTAGAAGTGGAACAGCCGGGATTCCAGTGGTGCTCATATGTGATGCCAGTGTTGCAGGTGGCAGCTTAACTTGCTGGGCCACAGTGCTGACCACAAGCCCTACCTCTTAAGACCATCACAATGGGGATTACATTTCAGCATGAATTTTGGAAGGGACACACCTTCAAACCATAGCAAAAGGTTGGGCAAACAAATCAAGCAGCCTCAAGTCTAAGCAGAAATCTCAGTTGACAGTCCAGGGAGTTCTGGAGATGAGCTGACACTTTAGGGTGTTGTTGAGTTGCTTCCAGGGCTTTGTAGCCCCACATCCTATCAGTCATTGGTTCTGGGTTACTGCAGGGAGGAGTGTGTGTAGAGGCGGAGTCACATCTCTGAAGGGCATGGACAGCTGAGGAATATCTCATAGCAGCACTGCCACCAATAGAGACAATAAGTCCTTCATTGTTCTTGGGTGATTCTGAGGGTGGGATGGAAGATGTGGAAGAGCAGATTGTTGCGGGAATGAGAATCCCATCCCCAGATTATGTTGTGGAGATCCGGAACCCTGGCTGGGCTTATAGAGACCACCAGCTAAACTTAGTCCAGGTTATTATCTTTGCACCATAATAATATAACCAGGAGTTGTAGGTAGAGGGGAACAGAAGAGCTGAATTTATGGAAAGGCAAAAAGCCTATACTCAGGCATGAGTGCAGGCAACCTTTGGAGAAAATTGTCCCCACCCAGGCAGGGGGCATCCTCCTACAGGGTGGAGTTGGTACAGCACCTGATTAGAGATCCAGAGGAGATGGAGTTTGGTGTCGGACTGCAGTGCAGTGGTGGTCTCCAGAGAGGTGTCATGGAGCTGGATGGAAAGTGAGATGTAGCTGTGTGATGAAGAATGAGTCTTTAGCAGTGTTGAATCAGCATGGAAGGTGGTAGGACTGGGGCAGTGCACATGGCTTGGGTGTTGGCAGTCTTTAGCTTCTTATCCCTTCCTGACTCCCTGCCTCACCTACATCAAGATCACAGTGTCCATCACAAGTGTTACTAAGAGACTGGCTTAAAGATTTATTTTATTTATTTGAAAGAGTTATACAGAGAGAGGAGAGGCAGAGAGAGAGAGAGGTCTTCCATCTGCTGGTTCACTCCCCAATTGGCCGCAACGGCCGGAGCTGTGCTGATCCAAAGCCAGGAAACAGGAGCTTCCTCCAGGTCTCCCACGTGGGTGCAGGGGCCCCAGGACTTGGGCCATCTTCTACAGCTTTCCCAGGCCACAGCAGAGAGCTGGATGGGAAGAGGAGTAGCCGGGTCTCGAACTGGCGCTCTTATGGGATGCCGGCACTGCAGGTGGCGGCTTTACCCGCTATGCCACAGCGCCAGCCCCAGAGATTGGCTTTTGAACTCATTCCACTTCCTAACTGTGAGACTCTGACAAGTATGCTTTTGTGCCTTAATTTTTAAATTTGTAAAATGAGATGAGTATGTCTAGTTTGACAGTTACTGTGAAAGTTAAATAACTTACAATTTATTTAAACACTTAGAACTTAAGTATACTGTAGTGTTTATAGGGAAAAATATACAATATTTGTTGGACAGTATTTTTCATAGAAAGTATTTCTTCTGCATTCAGTCAAGAAGTATTAGTCCTTGATTAGTTATGTGAATGTGTTTAAAAAGTCTAAGTTTTGTCTTCCAGTTGCTTATAATTTAGTTAAATATGTGTTATCAGTATATGAAGAGTTAACACAAGATGCAATCTGTGATATGTGTTGGACAGGTTTAGATATATAGAACACTGGGCTTGCACACAAGTTTAATAGAAGTTGATATTGAATTACCTATTAAATTACCATGGCCAGTACCTGCTTCCAGCCGCCCCAGGAGGATACACCGCTGATGCTATGGGAGCCCCCCCAGGGGTTGCTGGCTGTGACACCTGCTGCTGCAGCGACCCCCGGTTCCCGAGGCCGTGCAGCTGCCACCCCAGGTTTTGTGTGTGAAGCGCTATGGAGATCTGAAGACTACCAGTAACATCTTCGTAGTACAGGTGCCTCCTGATGAAGTAACAATTAATCATCAACATGGCCTTCCTTTGATAACACTTTGCCCTCCAGAAAAGAGCGCTGTCAAGTTGTAGTCAAACCAGTATTGTCAACAGTGGATTCATTCCTTCAGGACCTACAGAGTGAAGACGAAGGTGTCACAGCTGCAGCAGATGGCAATAAGATTCCAGCTTCCACCTTGATGGGAATTTTGCTAATGAAAGATTTTAAACTTGTCATTAATAAAATAGCATATGATGTGTAGTACCCCAAGAAAGAACATCTAAATAATGAACACACCACTGAGATGGAAAACGTGAAATCCTTGGTCCACAGGTTGTCCACAGTTTTGCAGAAAAAGAAAGGACACCATTTACTGGAGAAAATCGACCACTTGAAGAAACAGCTGCAGCCCTTGCATAGGTGAAAGCTAGAATCAAAGCTTGTTCAGAAGCCAAAACCAGCGGGCTCTTGTGGGATTAGCACTGCTGTCTGTTCAGGGCAGGGTGATGGCCTGGATCTCTGGGTGGGTGTACTCCTGGGATATCATGGAGCCGGTCACAGTTCATCGCATTTGCAGATTCCAAGGACTTTTTTTGCATACCTTATAGTTACTCGACAGAATTACACTTCTCGGGTGTTAGGAGTAGACGGTTTTTTGTTTTTGTTTTTTTTTTTTTTCAGTTTTTCCATAATAAATCAAAGCAATAACATTTTGACATGGAGGAGTACAACTGGTTAAAGGAGGATCTTGCCAAGGCTACAGAATCCCTGAAATGAAAGCGCCATTCTCTCTCTATTGGAGAATGCAAGTAGAGGAACACCATAAAAGAATTAATCTTACGTTTTTAAACATCATTGGATTTTTTTTAATTTTTTTTTTTTTTTGACAGGCAGAGTGGACAGTGAGAGAGAGAGACAGAGAGAAAGGTCTTCCTTTTGCCGTTGGTTCATCCTCCAATGGCTGCCGCGGCCGGCGCACCGCGCTGATCCGATGGCAGGAGTCAGGTGCTTCTACTGGTCTCCCATGGGGTGCAGGGCCCAAGCACTTGGGCCATCCTCCACTGCACTCCCTGGCCACAGCAGAGAGCTGGCCTGGAAGAGGGGCAACCAGGACAGAATCCGGCACCCCGACCGGGACTAGAACCCGGTGTGCTGGCGCCGCAAGGCGGAGGATTAGCCTAGTGAGCTGCGGCGCTGGCCAAAACATCATTGGATTTTTCCATGTGTTGATTGTATACCTTACAAGTGATATTTCTGTGTCTCATAGTTCATTTCAATCTGTTTCAGTTTTTAGTTCATAAATTTTTATAAAAATGTATTCTTTAAAGTTCTCACCTGAGAGTTTTAGTTGTTGCATTTTCATGACTTGCTAATGTCAAAATGGCCTGCATCCATCAAGTAGCAGCATGTTGTGCATTCATTCCTCTGTGAAGGTGAGACGATCTGTGTGTGCTTGGCATACAGTTCACTCTCAGGCCTCATCTACAATAATCTTCTCATTAGCTTTGTTTAATACCATTTATCAAAAAGGTATGAATGTCCCACTAACCATAATGCCTCATTGGTACTTTTTGAACTGCAAGTAAACAACAAACTATTGCTTTTGAATGAGCAACTCAGAAATTTTAGTTACCAAAGCCAACAATCCCCATTTTTAGACTCTGCAAGATGATTAACTATTCAGATTTTTATGTGTCAGGTTAATAAAAATGAACCTTCACATGAAAAAGATGAAAGTAATTCCTCCCATTATCTTCTTTAAATAGAAAAAAAGTCAGGATTTGATTTGTTTAAAATTTTTTTTATTTGAAAGGCAGAGTTACAGAGAGAGAGAGACAGAAAGAGATATCTTTCATCCTCTGGTTCATTCCCCAAATAGCCACAAATGGCAAGAGCCTGGAACTCCATCCAGGTCTCCCACAGGGTAGAAGGGGCACAAATATTTGTGCCATCCTCAGCTGCTTTCCCAGGTGCATCAGCAGGAAGCTGGATTGGAAGCAGAGAAACTGGGACCTGCACTGGGAATTCTGATAAGGGATGCTGATGTTGCAGGTGGCAGCCTAACCTGCTGCTCCATGATAGCCCCAGGATTTCTTTTTTTTTTTCTTAAGTGAGAGGGAGAGACAGAAAGGTCTTCTATCTGCTGGTTCACTGCCTAAATGCCCGCAATGGCTGTAGCTGTGCTGATCTGAAGCCAGGAGCTTCTTACAGGTCTCCCATGCAGGTGCAGGGGCCCAAGCACTTGGGCCATCTTCCACTGCTTTCCCGCACCGTAGCAGAGAGCTGGATGGAAAGAAGAGAGGCCGGGACTAGAACCGGCGCCCATATGGGATGCCAGCGCTGCAGGTGGAGGACCACCCTCTGAGCCGCAGTGCCAGCCCGAGGATTTCATTTTTATAATCAGGATCTTAATGTATGGGATTTTGAGTGAACCGGTTTTCTGTAGTATTCATGTTGCCAGTAGTGGAATCGAGTTGAAAATAGAAATTAGAGCCAGATTATTGTGAGTTTTAGATACCACACAGAATTGAAATTACAGATTTAGGAGATCTCTAGAGATAATAGTTCAAACATTAAATGTGAATTGGGTTTCAGAGAGAGAATTAAATAATATTAAGGAAGATGTAAAGAATATCTTGTGATTGAAGACAAGAAAGAACTTAAGTGTTCAGGTTAGAAAGAGAGCTAGGGCTGACTCACTAGGCTAATCCTCCGCCTGCAACGCCGATACCTGCGGTTCTAGTCCTGGTCGGGGTGCCGGATTCTGTCCCAGATGCTCCTCTTCCAGTCCAGCTCTCTGCTGTGGCCTGGGAGGGCAGTGAAGGATGGCCCAAGTACTTGGGCCCTGCACCCGCATGGGAGACCAGGAGGAAGTACCTGGCTCCTGGCTTCGGATTGGCGCAGCGCACCAACCGTAGTGGCCATTTGGGGAGTGAACCAATGGAAGGAAGACCTTTCTCTCTGTTTCTCTCTCTCTCATTGTCTAATTCTGCCTGTCCAAAAAAAAAAAAAAAAAAAAAAAAGCAAGCAAGCAAGCAAGCTAGGGAACCTTCCTGTTATGAGGGCCAAGGCTAGAGAGTTCTAAGGGGCTGCAGCAGAGAAATATGAGATGTTCAAGGAGACAATGATAACCAAGAATGACCATTCAATTTCTCTGCCTGCTTTTCTCTCTGTTTACCTTCTGTAGCTCTTAAAGAATACAATTGTAGTTTTTTTTGCAGTTGGCTAAAATTTTCGATTCCTTATTTCCTATTTTGTGTCCCAACTATCCACGTCTAATCACAATTCATAACATCATGCTATTTCTTTGCTTTCCTCCGTCTACTTATTTCTTTTTTCTTTTTTTTTTCTTTCTTTCTTTTTTTTTTTTTTTAAACAGGCAGAGTGGATAGTGAGAGAGAGAGAGAGACAGAGAGAAAGGTCTTCCTTTTACCGTTGGTTCACCCTCCAATGGCCGGCGCGGCCAGCGCGCTGCGGCCAGCGCACCGCGCTGATCCGATGGCAGGAGCCAGGTACTTATCCTGGTCTCCCATGGGGTGCAGGGCCCAAGCACCTGGGCCATCCTCCACTGCACTCCCTGGCCACAGCAGAGAGCTGGCCTGGAAGAGGGGCAACCGGGACAGAATCCGGCGCCCCTACCAGGACTAGAACCCGGTGTGCCAGCGCCGCAGGCGGAGGATTAGCCTACTGAGCCACGGCGCCGGCCCTACTTATTTCTTGCATACTCTTTCTGTGATAGGCACTACATTGGGCACTAGGAATGTAGTGAAGAAAACCAAATTCTGCTTTCATTAAGCTTAACAGTCTCCTTGGGTTAGATGGTGCACTGTACACATCTGTTTATCCAGTGTTAGGAGAGGTAGGCAGAGCCAGTTTATACTCGGTCCTGTAGACCCTCCTAGAGACTTTGGATCTTCCTCTGCATGACAAGTGAGGCCTTTGAAACAGTTAAAACAGAGGAAGGGGCAGGCGATGTTTCCACCACTTAAGATGCCCATGTCTCATGTCAGAGGGACAGGTTCCATGCCCATCTCTGGCTCCTACTTCCAGCTTCCTGCCAATGCAGACTCTGCAGGTGTTTGAGAAATGAACCAGCAGTTGCGTGCTCAGTCTGTCTCTCCCATTGTCCATTTCTGTACCTCTCAAAATAAATAAATAAATTTGTATTGGGCATTGTGGTGAAGCTGGTTAAGTCACGGTTGGGGTGCCTGCCTCCCATATCCAAATGTTCAAGTCCTATCTTCATTTGCAATCCAGTTACCTGCTAATGTGCACCCTGGGAGGTAGTGGGTGATGGCTCAAGTAGTTTGGTTCCAGCCACCCACGTGGAAGTCCTGAAGCGTGGATTTTCCAGCTCCTATCTTTGGCCTGGCCCAGCCCTGGCTATTTGTGAACATATGGAGAGGGAACCAACAAGTAGATGGAAGATCTGTCTCCCCCTCCCCCTCCCCCTCCCCCTCCCCCTCCCCCCTCCCCCTCCCCCTCCCCCTCCCCCTCTCGACTGGAAGAGGAGCAACCGGGACAGAATCCAGCACCCTGACCGGAACTAGAACCCAGGGTGCCAGCGCCACAGGCGGAGGATTAGAGACTATTTGTTTTTTAAAACAGTCAAGGCACTTAGGCCGGCGCCGCAGCTCACTAGGCTAATCCTCCGCCTTGCGGCGCCGGCACACCGGGTTCTGTCCCGGTTGCCCCTCTTCCAGGCCAGCTCTCTGCTGTGGCCAGGGAGTGCAGTGGAGGATGGCCCAAGTGCTTGGGCCCTGCACCCCATGGGAGACCAGGAGAAGTACCTGGCTCCTGCCATCGGATCAGCGTGGTGCGCCGACCGCAGCGCGCCGGCTGCGGCGGCCATTGGAGGGTGAACCAACGGCAAAAGAAGACCTTTCTCTCTCTCTCTCTCTCTCTCACTGTCACTCTGCCTGTCAAAAAAAAAAAAAAAAAAAAAAAGTCAAGACACTTAGTGCAGAATCTAACATAGGGATCGTTATGTAAGTTAAAATTAAGTCATTTTATCTCTGTCTTGCATTTGAAAGAATCATTGTAGGGGGCTGTCACTGTGGCATAGCCAGTAAAGCTGCAGCCTGCTATGCTAGCATCCCAAATGGGCACAGGTTCCTGTCCTGGCTGCTCCACTTCCTATCCAGCTCCTCTGCTAATGGCTTGGGACAAGTAGCTGAAGATGGCCCAAGTACTTGGGCCCCTGCCATCCATGTGGAGACCTAGATGAAGCTCCTGGCTCCTGGCTTACACTTGCCTCAGCCGTGGCCTCTGGGGCCACTTGGGGAGTGAACCACTTCACGGAAGACCTGTCTTTCTCTGTCACTCTCTCTGCAACTCTTTCAAATAAATAAATCTTTTTTTTTTTTTTTCAAAAAATTTTTTGAAGATTCATTTTATTTATTTGAAAGCACTAAAGAGAAAGGTAGAGACATCGAGAGGTCTTCTATCCTCTGGTTCACTCCCCAAATGCCTGCAGTGGCCATCTTCTGCTTTCCCAGGCCATAGCAGAGAGAGCTGGATCAGAAGAGGAGCAGCCGGGACACTACAGGCAGAGGATTAACGTACTGCGCCACAGCGCCAGCCCCTCCTGTAAGTGAATCTTAAACAAAAAGAAACAGTCAAAAACAGCACTGTGGCGGCTGAATGGAGATTACCTTATAGGAGAGCCTTCTCATGGCTCTTTGGAGGAAACCCTAGGCAACTATTTTAAAATATTTGTTACAATTTTAAGTCTTACTGAATAGCTTCTAGGTAAATTTAATTAAATAATTGTTGCTGTTTGGCACTAATCCAAAGGAAATATACATTTGTGCCTATTCCTATGTTTTTGGGGAACCTATCTTTTAAAAAAAAAAAAAAGATTTATTTATTTGAAAGTCAGAGTTACACAGAGAGAGAGAGAAAGAGGGGTCTTCCATCCACTGGTTCACTCCCTAGATGGCCACAACAGCTAGAGCTGCACCAATCTGAAGCCAGGAGCCTGGAGCTTCTTCTGGGTCTCCCATGTGGGTACAGAAGCTCAAGGACTTGGGCCATCTTCTACTACTTTCCCAGGCCATAGCAGAGAGCTGGATTGGAAGTGGAGCAGCCGGGACTCGAACTGGTGCCCATATGGGGTGCTGGCACTTCAGGCCAGGGCATTAACCTACTGCGCCACAGTGCCAACCCCAGGGAACCTATCTTAAACTATGAGGAATTTGAATCATTTTTGGGAAGAAGTGAAAATGGAGGTTTGAGATCTTGCAATCCTGCCATAGAAAAAATGATTAAAAGACTCTTGAGTGAATAGTCTGTGGAAGTCAAGACCAATGGTGGCTGGTGCCATGGCTCAGTAGGCTAATCCTCCACCTTGCGGCGCCGGCACACCGGGTTCTAGTCCTGGTCGGGGCACCAGATTCTGTCCCAGTTGCCCCTCTTTCAGGCCAGCTCTCTGCTGTGGCCAGGGAGTGCAGTGGAGGATGGCCCAAGTGCTTGGGCCCTGCACCCCATGGGAGACCAGGAGAAGCACCTGGCTCCTGCCTTCAGATAGGCACGGTGTGCCGGCCGCACCGCGCCAACCGTGGCAGCCATTGGAGGGTGAACCAACAGCAAAGGAAGACCTTTCTGTCTCTCTCTCTCACTGTCCACTCTGCCTGTCCAAAAAAAAGACTAATGGTGACAGCATGGCAGAAGGGCCATCTCTTGGATGAAAGATAGACTTTTTGAGAGATGCATCTGAGACATTTCAATTAGATGTAGGGCAGGAGCTCTTCAGCTGTGCTGTTCTCCTGCAGAGTAGAATGCTTCACAAAGGAGTAAGCCTCTGACAAATGACATTAAAGCGAATCTCACATCTCTTAGAGCACCTAGGGTGGACTTCCCGAGTGAGGAGAGATCAAATTAAGGTTAATATCTGTATTTTTACTTTACAGAGTTGGTTTACTGGAAGAAGAAGCAATGCATGCTGTTTACACACAAAACAGCTGAAGTCCCATTAAATTGGCAGACATTCTGTAATATGTAGAACATTGTTGGTGTTAACCATTTTCAAACTCCTTTTGTTTTTCAGGGATATCATGATAACACATTTTGAACCTTCCATCTCCTTTGAAGGCCTTTGCAGTGAGGTTCGAGATATGTGTTCTTTCGACAATGAACAGCTTTTTACCATGAAATGGATAGATGAGGAAGGTGAGTCATAAAACTTTCGATGTAAGATACTGCTCTGTCACTTGTTTTAAAAGTATAATAAAATTCTAATAAATTTAAGAGGAGAGATATATTGGAAATTTAATGCCATTCCTATTTTTTCTTTAAAAAAGAGTGTCAAATTGTACAGTCGTCATTTTGTTCTTTTTGCTCCAAAATGATGTGAAATTAACCTTTCTTTAGCAGGAAGGTAAACATCTCATGAAGCAGAATATTTTACTTTAACTTTGAGTAGAAGTATTGTCATATTTTAATTTGAGACTTTTTTATTGAATATTGTCTTAAGAAAATGTTATGGAATTAAAGAGATTGTGATAACCATTATTTTAAAGTAATGGCATAAGTTTGGTACCTTTAGTGGCTTGTAATCGGAAAGTATTTATTGATATATGTTGTAAGGGTAGACATTTCCTATCCTCAAACTCATAGTCTGGTAGAGAGGAGGACATGGGCGTAACGCATGATAAATTCTGAAACATAAATGCATAAGGGCCTCAAAGAACACACAGTAAGCAGCACCTACATCTGCCTGAAATATCTTCAGTGTTTGAACCAACCTAAAATGGTAGCATTTTTTGAGGTGGAGACTATATAGACTGAAGAATAAAGGATAGAAAGACACAGAAATACGAGGACTGTGTTGAGTGGGGAAGAACAGTAACTCACTGAATCTTAAGTGTGGGGAGTTATAAGGTTTGAACTTAACCTTGATTCTTGATACTAAAAAGGTGATCTGAGGAATTTATTAGCAATGGGGATTCTCAGACCCCACACAGAATCAGAGTCTAAGTTTTGATCAACAGGTGAGTTGTATAAATATTAAAATTTAAGAAGCATAGGAATAGATCCTGAAAGTCTTTGCAAACTACATTAAAACTTTATTTTACACAATGGAATGCCACTGAAGTGCAGTTAAAAGGTAACTTCAAGACACTACGTTTGTGTAATGGTTTTCTATTAATTGTAATACAAATAGAATTTCATTTTAAAATTTATTTTATTTATTTGAGAGCGAGCGAGCAAACACAAGTGCTAGCTTTCATTCATTTATTCTCCCTGCAAATACGTGCAGCAGCTGTGGCTGGGTCAGACCAAAACTAGGAACTTGAAACTGATATGGGTGGCTAGCACCCAGGCACATGAGCCATCACTTGCTGGAGTTAGGAGTGGAGTTGAGACTTGAACCAAGTTACTCCAATCTGGGATATAGGCATCCCAAGTGATATATTTTTTTAAAGGTTTATTTATTTGAAAGGCAGAGTGACAGAGAAAGAGGGTAAGAGAGATGTCTTCCATCTGTTGGTTTACTCCCTAAAAACTCACAATTGCTGGGTCCAGGCCAAGCCAAAATCAAGAGCCAGGAACTCCATCTGGGTCTCTCATGAGAGTGGTAGGAACTGAAGTATTTTGGTCATCATTTTCTGCCTCCAAAGCACATTAGCAGGAAACAGGAACAGAAGTGGTTTCAATCCAAGGCCCTCTAATGTGGGATGTGGGCTTCCCAAGCAGTGGTTAACCATACTGCATAGCATCCCTAACACCTACGCAATGTCTTAACTGCTGCACTAAATGCCCACCCCAGAATTTCATATTAAAGAATGCCATGATATTTGATGTCATTTCTGTTTTCCATGATATGAGTATAAAGAGCTCTTGAGAGACATTATCCTAATTCCAAACTATAGGTAAACTCAAATGCATTTTTTTAGAAGTTTTATTTGGAAGGCAGAGTGACAGAGAAAGAATGGAGATCTTCCATCTGCTGGTTCATTTGTCAGATGTCTACAATGGCCAGGGCTGGGCCAGGCTGAAGCAGGAGCCAGGAGCTTCTTCAAGGTCTCCCATGTAGGTGGCAGGGCTGAAGAATTGCCTTCCTAGGCACATTAGCCAAGAGCTGGATTAGAAGCAAAAAAGTTGGGACTCAAACCAGCACTCTGGTGGGGGATGCCAGCGTCACGAGTAGCTTTACCTGCTTCCAAAATGCCCGCCCTCTGTGTCGCAAATTTGCAGAACATTCATGTTCTGAGAATTCATCATTAAAAAAAAAAAATTGGTAGCTTTAAAAAAGTTAAAGCTAAGTTGTGGCCAGTGCTGTGGCATAGCAGGTAAAGCCGCCACCAGCATCACATAGGTGCTGGCTCAAGTCATGGCTGCTCCGCTTCCAATCTAGCTCTCTGCTATGGCCTGGGAAAGCAGTAGAAGATGGCCCAAGTCCTTGGACCCCTGCACCCACGTGGGAGACCCAGAAGAAGCTCCAGGCTCCTGGCTTCAGATCAGCACAGCTCCGGCCATTGTAGCCAATTGGGGAGTGAACCAGCAGATGGAAGACCTCTCTCTCTCTGCCTCTCCTTCTCTTTCTGTGTAACTCTTTCAAATAAATGAATAACTCTTTTTTAAAGTTAAGCCTTATGATAAGAATGTGATGTAATGCATTTATATTAGCTTGGTTTAGCATTCTGTAATGTGTACATGTATCAAAACTATATACCATAGGGTCTGGCTCACTGTCCTGGCCTACAGCACCAGCAACCCATATGGGTGCTGGTTTGAGTCCCGGCTGCTCCACTTCCAATCCAGCCTCTGCTAATGTGCCTGCGAAAGCATCAGAGGATGGCCCAAGTCCTCTGGCACCTGTACCCATGTGGGAGACCCAGAAGAAGCTCCTGACTTTGGATTGGCTCAGGTCTAGCTTTGCAGCTGTTTGGGAAGTGAACCAGCAAATGGAAGACCTCTCTCTCTCTCTGTCTCTACCTCTCTTTTTAACTCTTTCAAATAAATAAAATAAATCTAAGAAAAAAAAAAAAACAGTGCTGGCGTGGTGGCGCAGTAGGTTAATCCTCTGCCTGCAGTGCCAGCATCCCATATGGGTGCTGGTTCTAGTCCTGACTGCTCTTCCTCCAATCCAGCTCTCTGCTATGGCCTGGGAAAGCAGTAGAAGATGGCTCAAGTCCTTGGGTCCCTGCACCCATGTGGGAGATTGGAAGAAGCTTCTGGCTCCTGGCTTCAGATCAGTGAAGCTCCGGCCGTTGCGGCCATTTGGAGAGTGACCCAACGAACAGAAGACCTTTCTCTCTGTCTCTCTCACTGTCTGTAACTCTACCTCTCAAATAAAAAATAAGTAAAATCTTTAAAAAGAAAAAAAAAACTATATACTGTAAACATATACATTAATGAGAAAAACTCATTTTAAAAAATGTTAAATCTATTTATGACATAACTAGAAAAAAGGATGCTATCCTTCACTCTTGCCCTCACCAGTTTCAGATATTATGAGTCATTAACATTTGTTCAAATCCAGCAATTGAAGTGCTGGTTTGGTATTTTATGTTTTATACTTTTTATGAAGAAGATTGAGTGTCTTCATTGATTCAGCCATTTTTTTACTTACTGTATCACAAGATCAGTTTAAATATGGTTAATTATAAATGTGGATATCTCACAATATGTCTTCAGCTTGAAAATGAGACTTTATAATTTAACACAATGCATAGCATATGCTTAGCATTTCATAAGATATTTTATCCTGAAATAATGTCATTCTTGTTTAATCCTGTCCTGATCATTTCATACTATTTATTTGCTACTTAAGGTTTTATTCAATCATTGGTTTTTCAAACTGTACTCACACAGTAATCACTGGATACCTCTTTGTATTGTGAGAACTTGGTTTAAAGATAATACACTAAAATTTTTTTATGGTACCTCTGCACTTTGTGTTGTCTTTGGTGACAGAATTCTGTTCCTGGATTGTACATGACTGTGTTATTCTGGTCGTCACCCAAATGTCATGTCCTCCAATGAGCCTTTTTTATCCCCATTACACTTTGTATCTTCTTAGTCTACATTTTTCTTAATTAGAGAGGTAGAAAGTGAGAGAGAGAGAGAGCGAGCTCCCCATCCACTGATTCACTACCTAGATGTCCACAGGGGCTGATGCTGGGTCAGGTCTAAGACAGAAGCTGGGAATCAATCTAGGTCTCCCACATAGGTGACAGGAAACCAATTACTTGAGCTGTCACTACTGCCTCCCAGGGTTTCCATTAGCAGGAAGCTGGAGTCAAGACTCAAACCAAAGTACTCCAGTGTGGGACACAGACATCTTAACCGCTAGGCTGAATGCCCACCTCAGGAAACTTTCTTATTGTATGATAGCAAAGATCTTGTCTTCCCCCTCCTCACCACACTATGGAGCTCTGGTACCTAGAGCTGTACTCAACACTAGAGTGCTAAAAAAAAAAAAAAAAAAAAAAAAAGCTTGTGTGGGGCCAGTGTTGTGGCGAAGGCTTGAATGCCAGCTGCTCTGCCTCTCACCCAGCTCCCTGCTAATGTGCCGTGGGAATGCAGTGGAAGATGGCCCCTACAACCTATGCAGGAGACCAGGGTGGAGTTTCTGCTTCCTGACTTGGCCTGGCACAGCCTTGGTTGTTGTAGCCATTTGGGAGATGAAGCAGCAGATGGAAGATCTCTCTTTTTCTGTCTCTCTCTCTCACTCTGCCTTTCAAATAAATAAGTAAACACTTAAAAAATTATACTTGTGGCTGGTACCACATAGGCTAATTGTCCGCCTGTGGCGCCGGCACCCCGGGTTCTAGTCCCAGTCAGGGCGCCGGATTCTGTCCTTCTGTCCCAGTTGCTCCTCTTCCAGGCCAGCTCTCTGCTGTGGCCCGGGAGTGCAGTGGAGGATGGCCCAAGTGCTTGGGCCCTGCACCCCATGGGAGACCAGGAGAAGCACCTGGCTCCTGCCTTCGGATCAGCGTGGTGCGCTGGCTGCAGCACGCCGGCTGCAGTGGCCATTGGGGGGTGAACCAACGGCAAAGGAAGACCTTTCTCTTTCTGTCTCTCTCTCTCACTGTCCACTCTGCCTGTCAAAAAAAAAAAAAAAAAAATTGTGAATTGTATAAAAGACTAGTAGCAAGCCTCTATATGGTTTAGTTTTACTTCAGTTATTGGAGACTTGGGTATTCAGAGTTGTTGTTTATTCTGTTTTTTTTTTTTCCATAAACTAATAGCATATTTTAGTTTACAGTTCACATTGTAAACTAGTTCTTGGATGAAGCAGTTTTACACAATTTGTAGTTCATTCTTCCTGAAGAGCTGTTAAGAATTCTAATTTTCTAGGGGAAACTGTGAGCTGCAGCCTTTGCCCTCATTAAGTAAAAGGTTAAATTCTCCGTTCCGGTCTGTTCATTTCTGTGAGATCCTTCTTACCTTGTTTATTTTTGATACTGCTCTTTCCATAGCATTTAATTGTGGTATTTTGTGTCAGAGCAAATAAAGATCATAAGCTTATTTCATCTCTTTAAACAGATTTAAAACAATCGGCTGTTTTTCTTATTCAAAACCGGTTTTACTGAATTGTTTAGATGTTGAATAACTGATTTACTTAATCTACTAAACATTTTAAAATGAATAGTAATTTTGTAACCATTGTATCCTCTGCCCTTTCCAGTATACTCTTTTGTGGTAATTAAGAAATGACAAATGTGACTTTTAATTATTAGACTCTTTAGTTCTCCTTTTTAAGAAGGCTCATTTGATTTTTGACAAATGGTCATTATATGAGTCTGTGTTTGAAGGGCCGGCATTGTGGTCTGGTGGGTAAAGCTGTCACTTGCGATGTCTGCATCCTGTGTGGGTGCTTGTTTGAGTCCCCACTGATCTGCTTCTGATCCAGCTCTCTGCTAATGGCCTGGGAAAAGCAGTGGAAGATTACCCAGGTCCTTGGGCCTTACCACCCACGTGGGAGACCTGGAAGAAGCTCCTGGCTTCTTCCTTGCCCAGCCCTGGCTGTTGCGGCCATTTGGGGAGTGAACCAATGGATCAAGAGTCTCTCTGTTACTCTGACTTTCAGATAAATAAATCTTATTTTAAAAAAATATAACTCTATGTCTCTCTCTGTCGCTCCTTTTCCCTGTCACTTTGCCTTTCAAATAAATAAAATGAGTATATCTTTGTATGTGATGTTTTGATACATGTATACATTGTAGATTGATTAAACTAACATGTCCACTATCTCAAGTATTTATCATTTATTTATCGTGAGGATATTTAAAATCCATACTTAGCCATTTTGAAATAGAGAATACATCATTTTTAATTATAATCACTATGCTGTGCAAGTGATCACCACAACTTATTCCTCTTATTTTATTTTATTTTATTTTTTTTGATAGGCAGAGTGGACAGTGAGAGAGAGACAGAGAGAAAGGTTTGAGAGAGAGAGACAGAAAGGTCTTCCTTTGCCGTTGGTTCACCCTCCAATGGCCGCCGCGGCCGGCTCGCTGCGGCCAGCGCACCACACTGATCCAAAGCCAGGAGCCAGGTGCTTCTCCTGGTCTCCCATGGGGTGCAGGGCCCAAAGACTTGGGCCATCCTCCACTGCACTCCCGGGCCACAGCAGAGATCTGGCCTGGAAGAGGGGCAACCGGGACAGAATCCGGCGCCCTGACCAGGACTAGAACCCGGGGTGCCGGTGCCGCAGGTGGAGGATTAGCCTAGTGAGCCGCGGCGCCGGCACTCCTCCTCTTTCACTGCAGCTTTATTCCCTGTGACCAAGGGACCCCCTTACCCTGTCCGTCTCTTGCCCCAGCCTCTGGTAACCATCCTTTTGTTCTCTACTGCTCTGAATTTGACTTTTCTCGATTTCACATACAAGTGAGTTCATGTATTTTTTTATTCTGTGCCTGCTTTAATTTAGCATAATATCCTCTAGGTTCATCCATGAAGTCTCAAATAATAATTCCTGCTTTTTATAATTATTTTCTAAAAATTTATTAATTTGAGGAGCAGAGCCAAGAGAGAGCTGGGCTGGAGCCAAAGCCAGGAGCCAGGGAACCCAGTCCAGGTCTCCCATGCTGTTGGCAGGAATCCAGTTACTGCTGTTACCCAGTGTTTGCATTGGCAGGAAGCTGGAGTCAGGAACTGAAACCAGAAATTATGCCCAGGTACCTTGATATAGATGTAGGTATCTTAACTGCTAGGCTTAATACCTGTTCCTCCTGCTTTTTTAACCTACTTTTTCTTTTTTTTTCTTTTTTTGAAAATTTATTTAAAGGGGCTGGTGCTGTGGCACAGTGGGTTAAGGCCCCAGCCTGCAGCACTGACATCCCATATGGGCACTGGTCTGTCCTGGCTGCTCCTTTTCTGATCCAACTCTCTGCTATGGCCTGGGAAAGCAGTAGAAGATGGCCCAACTTCTTGGGCCCCTGCACCTGTGTGAGAGACCCAGAAAAAGCTCAGTCTTTCCCTGTATGAACATATCAAATCTTATAATGCAAGTCAAGAACTTTAACTTCCAAGAATTCAGAAACACTGCGTTCTCTGTATGTCAGAGAATGCTTGTACTCATTTGAAATATGCATGTCTCACCTACTGAAGCTATCAGGACATAAATAAAGAGAACTGTGGGGGCCGGTGCTATGGTGTAGAATAGCAACAAACATGCTTCCCTTATATGATATTTTCCAGATATCTTTGGTCTTGTGTAATGTTAGCTGATATGTTGTGACGTAAAATAGATCACTCATACCATACACTGAAAGTGGTAGTGATATCAGAAAAAATGGTAGGGGAAAACCTTCTGATTCAATGTCTGTTCAGTGTTGCTTCACTAATTTAGATAACAAAATTATGGCTCCAAACGTGAAAATCAACAGCAATAAAAACAAGCATATCTAAATACCCCTACGCCAATCTAATTTTTTAATAGATGTAATTTTTCTTCTGCTTAAAGAACTTCCTTTAATACTTCTTGTAGTGGAGGTCTTCTGATAATGAATTAATTCAGGTTTTTCATGTCTTTATTTCACTTTTTTTTAAAGATTTATTTATTTATTATTTGAAAGGCAGAGTTCACAGAGAAGCAGATACAGAGAGAACGAGAGAAAGAGTGAGAGTGACTTTTTGTATCCACCAGGCCACTCTCCTAATGGCTGCAACAGTCGGAGCTGGGTTGATCAAAAGCCAGGAACTAGGAGCTTCTTCCAGGTCTCCCATGCAGGTGCCGGGGCCCAGTGACTTGGGCCATCTTCTGCTGCTTTCCCAGCCCATAGCATAGAGCTGGATCAGAAGTGGAGCAGCCGGGACTCGAACTGGTGCCTACATGGGATGCCGGCACTGCAGGAGGCAGCTTTACCTGCCAGCCTCCTTTATTTCACTTTTTAAACAAAGCTTTATTGAGGTTTAATTGGCACAGAGCAAACTATACATATTAAAATCTTACAGGGGGCCGGCGCTGTGGCTCACTTGGTTAATCCTCCACCTGTGGCGCCGACATCCCATATGGGCGCCGGGTTCTAGTCTTGGTTGCTCCTCTTCCAGTCCAGCTCTCTGCTGTGGCCCGAGAGGGCAGTGGAAGATGACCCAAGTGTTTGGGCTCCTGCAGCCGCATGGGAGACCAGGAAGAAGCTCCTGGCTTCGGATCAGTGCAGCGCTGGCCGTAGCGGCCATTGGGGAGTGAGCCAACGGAAGGAAGACCTTTCTCTCTCTCTCTCTCTCTCTCTCTGTCTATAACTCTGCCTGTCAAATAAATTAAAAAAAAAAAAAAAAAAAAGAATTACTTCAGGATGATCTAATAGTAGCTGCCCAAATTAAAAAAACTAAATCTTACAGTGTAGTGAGTGTTGGTACTCAGAAAACCAACCCCACAAGTAAGATAGAGAACCTATAACCTTTCTCCCAAATGTTTCCCTATCCTTTGCAGTTCTTCCCTCCTGCTTGTTCCTCTTTCCCCAGGCAGCTACTAACCTACTGTCTGTTACTGTAGATCAGTTTGTATTTTCTGCTCTTTTGGGGACATGGAATCATGCAGCACATATTCTTTGTGGGGAGGGGTTGGTGTCTGGTTTCCTTTACTCAGCACAGTAATTTTTTTTAAAGATTTATTTATTTATTTGAAAGGCAGAACCACAGTGAGAGAGACAGACAAAGATCTTCCATCCACTGGTTCACTCCCCGAATGGCCACATGGGCCAGGCAGAAGCCAGGAGACAGACAGTCCATCCTGGTCTCCCACGTGTGTGTCAGGTGCCCAAGCACTGGGGGCCATCCTCCACCGCCTTCCCAGGTGCAGTAATGGGAAGCTGCATGGGAAGTGGAGCAGCAGGGATTGAACTGGTACTCTGAAATAGGCTGTCAGTGTAGCAAGGGGTGGCTTAACTTGTACCACAACAGCAGCCCCTCTCAGCATAATTATTGATACTTTTTAAAAAAGATTTATTTATTTACTTATTTGAAAGTTAGAGTTACACAGAGGAGGTAGGGCAGAGAGAGAGAGGTCTTCCATCTGCTTGTTCACTCCCCAGTTGTCTACAATGCCTGGAGCTGCACCAATCCAAATCCAGGAGCCAGGAGCGTCTTCTGGATCTCCCACGCGGGTGCAGGGGTCCGAGGAATTGGGCCATCTTGTACTGCTTTCCCAGGCCACAGCAGAGAGCTGGATCGGAAGTGGAGCAGCTGGGACTCAAACCGTGTCCATGTGGGATGCCGGCACTGCAGGCAGTGGCTTTACCTGCTACGCCGCTGTGCCAGCCGCAATAGATGCTTTGGGTGTATGTGTCAGAAATCTATTTCTTTTTTCTTAGTGACATTCCATTCTGGGTCTATATCGTAATTTGTCCACTCACCTATTATTGGTCATTGGGTTATTACCCGGTTTTGACTGCCATAAATACAAGTGCTATGAACGTGCCCAGGCACGTCCTTTGCACATTGGTTTTAGTAAGGAGTTCTTATGGAAGTTGAGGACCAGCACGTTAAGACCTTTCTAAAGGTCTGTGCCTGATAATACCTGAAGAGTTTGCCTTTGCTCCCCAATTAGAAGGCAGCCAGACTTGAACCATGGGATGCCGATGTAGCAAGTGGTAGCCACAGCATGCCAGCCCCTCTCTGGCTACTTTAAAGATTTTTCTTTTTGTCACTCCTTTCAAGCAATTTGATAATGATGGTGGGCCTTAAAGTACTTTTCTTTGTTTCTTTCTTGTGCTTTAGTTGTGTCGAGCATCTTGGATCTGTGAATTTATAGTTTTGATTAAATTTGGAAAGTTTTTGGCCATTATCTCGCTCTCTCTTTTTTTTTTTTTTTTTTTTTTTGGTGATAGCCCCTCTCCTTTAGGGAATCTTTTTTTTTTTTTTTCAAGATTTATTTATTTTTTGAAAGGCAGAGTTAGAGAGAGGCGGAGGGGGAGGCGGAGGGGGAGGCGGAGGGGGAGGGAGAGGTCTTCCACCCGCTGGTTCACTCCCCAGATGGCCACAATGGCCGGAGCTGTGCCAATCTGAAGCCCGGTTCCAGAAGCTTCTTCTAGATCTCCCATATGGGTTCAGGGGCCCAAGGACTTGGGCCATCTTCCACTGCTTTCCCAGGCCATAGCAGAGAGTTGGACCAGAAGTGGAGCAGCCAGGACTCGAACCAGTGCCCAAATGGGATGCCAGCACTGCAGGCGGCAGCTTTACCCACTATGCCACAGTGCCAGCTCCTTGGGAAGCTCAAATACAAATTTTAGGCTTCCTGGAGTTGTCTTAAGGCTCACCTTTTTTTTTTTTTTTTTTTTTTTTTCTACAGTGTTTTTCTCTGTATTTTATTTTTGGGTAGTTTTATTCCTGTATCTTCAAGTTTACTTTCCTTTGACAATGTCTTTCTAATCTGCCATTCATTCCATTTAGTGTGTTTTTTGTATTTTTAAAATAAATTTATTTGAAAGGCGGACTTAGAGTGAGAGAGAAAAATCTTCCATCTACTGGTTCACTCCCCAAATAGCCACAACAGGCAGATCTGGGCCATACCAAAGCCATAGCCAGGCACTTCCTCTGGGTCTCCCACGGGGGTGCAAGGACCCAAGCACTTGGGTCATCTTCCACTGCACTGAAAGTGGAGCAGCCAGACATCTAATGTATTTTTAAATTTCAGACACTGGCTATTTTATTTGTATAAGTTCAGTTTGATCTTTAGAATTTCTTCCTTGCTTACTTAAAATACCCGGTATTGTAGTTTTTTTTTTTTTTTTTTATCATATCAGACATAGTTTTAAATATTAAAGTTGTTAAAAGAGTTACACGGATTTTTTCATCTGGGTCAATTTGGAGTCAAATTCTTTTTCTCATTATGGGTAATACTTTTCCTGCTTCACATGACTAGTTATATTTTATTAGATTATGCCTTTTTTTTTTAAGATTTATTTATTTATTTGAAAGGCAGAGTTAGAGTGAGAAGTAGAGATGGAGAGAGAGATGGGTCTTCCATCCACTGGTTCACTCTCCAAATGGCTGCAAAGGTCAGGCCAAAGCTATGGGGCCAGGAGCTTCTTTTGGGTTTCCCACCTGAGTAGCAGGAGCCCAAGGACTTGGGCCACCTGCTGCTGCTTTTCCCAGGCCATTAACAGGGAGCTAGATTTAAACCAGCTCCCATATAGGATGCCAGCAGTGCAGGAAGTGGCTTAACCTGCTGTGCCACTGTGCAGGCCCCTGCCTTATTGAGTTTTGAATATATTTTACTGCAGATATTTTTGAGCTCTTTTCTTTGATGTAATTAGTTGGATACAGTTGATCCTTTGCTACTCGATTTCCAGTATTAGTTAATTTACTTTATCCAGCATTCTGTTGTTTTGTAAGGGATGGATTCAGTCCTGTTACCCCATCTCTACTGAAGTGGATTTCAAAGAAAGGCAGCTTTGTGGGATTTCATTTACCCCTGTAACTACCTCCTAGAAAAAGGAAGCAACAAGATGGAAATCTCCTGTTTTTGTTGGGCCTAGATCACATAAATGTCATGGCATCCTTGGAAATTTCTGCAAACCTACATTTTAAGCAGTGTCACCCTTTCAAATATGGAGAACCGTGACTGTTCCAAGTGGTTTATGTGTTCTGAACCCAGTATGCAGGCTAAGAGTAGCAGCAAGAAGGGCCTGATGGCCACAGAGTGAGGGTCTTTGTGAAAAACATCCAGAAGAATGTGGTAGTCGTATCTAAGGTTGCCAGCTTTGGTTTTAGGGTATGTTGGTTCTTCCAGATGTGGGGCACTGAATTCAGCCTTATATGGAACTAACTAAATATAATTATGCTATATCTGAGTGTCATGTTCTACATCTTGTCAGGTTCTCTGATCTTGCATATTTACTAAACTTTAGGTTTAATGTTCTAATTTGCTTTTTATAGGTGAAAAAAATGTAGATACATTGGAAAAATGAGCAAGTTGCTGGCTAATGGGCAGATTTCATTACTTTGAAATTCACTGCACTACACAGCTCTTACTTTGTGTGTATTCCTGTTTTAGGATATGAGTGGGCTTTGGGAAATAGGTTTTCTGCTGAGCTTTGTTTCTTGATGACTCTGCATGGAATGTTTTACTTGTGAGTTCTGCATCCAGCTTTATCAGGCATTAAACAGTTGGCCAGAGAAGATAATACTTGAACTGAAGACATTCAGTCCAAGAAAAACAAAGTACATTTGAATGCAAATGATGTCCATGATTAAGTATTATTTTCTACTTCCTTGTGGTTATTCAAAAGTACCAATCTCTAAGTACATATTGAAAGCAGGTATTTACCTGGCCTACATTTCAACCAACAGCTCGCATAGAACTTCATCCCCTCAAATTTCCAAAAGGATTCTTAAAAATATGGAAAAAACTTCGTCTGAAAAAATAAACAGGAAAGTTCTGAAAAACAAATTGTAAAGGGAAGACTTTCTAATTATATATGTCAAAAATTTTAGTCTAATTAAAGACACAGAAGGAGCTGATGTTGTGGCACAGGTGGTGAGCCAACCTGTGACGTTGGTATCATACGTGAATGCCAGTTCGAGTCCCGGTTGCTCTGTTTCCAATTCAGCTTCCTCCTAATGAGCAGCAGAAGATGGCCCAAGTACTTAGACCCCTGCCACCCACATGGGAGCCCTTAATGGGGTTTTAGGCTCCTGGCTTTTGACTGGTCCAGTTCAGGCCATTGTGACCATTTGGAGAGTGATCCAGCAGATAAAAGATTTTTTTTTCTTTCTGACTCTGCCTTTCAATAAATAAAAACAATTTATTATAATAAAAAAGCAAGAGTAGTAACAACTGGGAGAAAAAAAATTTGTGATATTTACAACAAAAAATTATCTTTAGTATACAATAAATAAGTCAAAATAAATAGATGAACAACCTATTCATAGAGGTAAAAATAGTCAATTCGTAAGTAACAAAAAAGCTCAATGGTCACTAATGATTAAAGAAATTAAAAATAGAAAAATAAATCCCTTTTCACCCATCTGATGAAATATTTAAAACATAATAATTATCTGTAGGGAGTTAAGAAAGATACACTGTTGAATGTATATGCCATAACCTTTTTGGAGGGCAATTTGGATTAATTGTCCAAGTTAAAAAACTTTTTTCAGGGGCCAGTGCTGTGGCATAGTAAGCTAAGCCTCTGCCTGTGGTGCTGGCATCCCATATAGGTACTTGTTTATGTCCCAGCTGCTCCTCTTCTGATGCAGTTCCCTGCTAATGTGCTTGAGGAAACAGTGGAAAATGGCCCAAGTACTGCACCTACGTGGGAGACCTGGAAGAAACTCCTGGCTTCAGAGCTGCCCAGCTAGCTCCAGCTGTTGCGGCCATTTGGGGAATGAAGACCTTTCTCTGTGTCTCTCCCTCTCTCTTTAACTCTACCTCTCAAATAAATACAATCTGTAAAAAAAAAAAAAAAAAAAAAAATGTTTTGCAGGATTTATTTATTTACTTACTTGAAGGCATGGGATGGAGAGAGAAATCTATCTGCTAGTTCACTTCCCACATTGATGCAACAACTGAGGCTGGGCCAAAGCCAGTAGCCAGAAATTTCATCCAGGTCTCCTACATGGGAGGCAGGGGCCCAAGCACTCGGGTTATCTCCACTGCTTATTTTAGCTGGGAGCTGGATCAGAAGTGGGACAGCCAGGACTCAAATTGATACTCCGATATGGGATGCTGGCATTGCAAACAGAAGTTTAACTTGCTGCACTTAATTTTTTTTTTTTTTTTTTTTTTTTTTTTTTTTTTTTTTTTTTTGACAGGCAGAGTGGACAGTGAGAGAGAGAGACAGACAGAAAGGTCTTCCTTTGCCGTTGGTTCACCCTCCAATGGCTGCCGCGGCCAGCGCGCTGCGGCCGGCGCACCGCGCTGATCCGATGGCAGGAGCCAGGAGCCAGGTGCTTTTCCTGGTCTCCCATGGGGTGCAGGGCCCAAGCACCTGGGCCATCCTCCACTGCACTCCCTGGCCACAGCAGAGAGCTGGCCTGGAAGAAGGGCAACCGGGACAGAATCCGGTGCCCCAACCGGGACTAGAACCCGGTATGCCGGCGCCGCTAGGCGGAGGATTAGCCTAGTGAGCCACGGCGCCGGCCTAACTTGCTGCACTTCAAACACTGTCCCTGGTTGTCCAAGTTGTAAACAGGCACACTTTTTAAACAATTAATTCTTCTAGAAAATTGTCATCTAGAATCAGGTAGTGACAGGGCCTGTCCAGGTTCAGGAGGATAAGAAATGAAGTGCCCCTTCTGTGGGAGGAGTGATAGTTTGTGGCCTGCAGTTTGTGCTCTAGCCACAAATTAAGATTCCTTCCTTGTACAAAGTCCTAAAAATCTCAGAGTTCAAGATCTTGTCACCTAAAACTGGTCTGGTTATTGGATGAGGCTCTTTGATTCCTGCTTTTGTAGTTCTGTATAGAAACAGAATAACAAGGTAAGGACAGGAGAACTTCAATAAATAGTCCAGTTCGTAGAGGAAGGAAGAGTAGGTGAGAGATATGTGTGATGGTCGCTGTTCAGTACTAATTCTGAAATACAGCTGGCGACCTATTGCCAATTCCTTTATTAAAATCCAGTCCTGGGGCCGGCGCTGTGGCACAGCGGGTTAAAGCCCTGGCCTGAAGCACCGGCATCCCATATGGGCGCTGGTTCTAGTACCGGCTGCTCCTCTTCCGATCCAGCTCTCTGCTATGGCCTGGGAAACCAGTAGAAAATGGCCCAAGTCCTTGGGCCCCTGCACCCATGTGGGAGACCCAGAAGAGGCTCCTGGCTTTGGATCGGTGCAGCTCCAGCCATTGTAGCCATCTGGGGAGTGAACCAGCAGATGGAAGACCTCTCTCTCTGTCTCTACCTCTCTCTCTAACTCTGTCTTTCAAATAAATAAAATAAATCTTTTAAAAAAAAATCCAGTCCTGTTCTCTGGGAGTGGTTTTCCATGGCTCTTGGCTTCACCTGTGTTATTCTTTCTTTTTCTTACATAATGGTCATGTGTTTGCGGTTTAGTAGCTATCTTCACTGTCTTTTGCAAAGTTGCAGACCCACAGTTCTCTATTTCGGACATTGTGGACTTCTTGTCTATCCAGTTGTACACTATTCCTTTAGAAGCCACACCCACGACTCCCTTTGAGACAAGTCCCACTCTATCTTGGACTGAGAGTCTGGTTGCTGTTCAACAACAAAGTGGATATGATTCTGAAAAGATCTCTAGGGGCTGGCGCCGTGGCTCACTTGGTTAATCCTCCACCTGCAGCGCCGGCATCCCATATGGGTGCTGGGTTCTAGTCCCAGTTGCTCCTCTTCCAGTCCAGCTCTCTGCCGTGGCCCGGGAGAGCAGTGGAGGATGGCCCAGGTGCTTGGGCCCCTGCACCCGCATGGGAGACCAGGAAGAAGCACAATGCTCCTGGCTTCGGATTGGCACAGTGCCGGCCATAGCGGCCATTTGGGGGGTGAACCAATGGAAGGAAGACCTTTCTCTCTGTCTCTCTCACTGTCTATAACTCTACCTGTCAAATAAATTAAAAAAAATCTCTAGTTAAGGACCAAAGTGGGTAGTGCCCAGAGGAGACACAGGAAGTAAGGATTGTGTGGCCAAGTTGGAGTTGAGGGTAGAGAACTGTGTTTTTTTTTTTTTGAGACTGGTGGAAAGGAGAAGACTGTTTTCTTCTCTCAGATGGTAGTAGCCAGGGTTTGGATTGGATTGATGGCATCTAATGTGTAGTAATGTTTGGTGTAAACACAGAAATAAGCAAGAGAATAATAGAGCAGACAACTCAGTTCAGCTACAACTCTGCTGTCAGTGATTTTTCATTGTGGAATGTCATTGTCCAGAGAGATGTCCCACCTCAGTGGACACCAATGACTCCATTCCTTGGCTAGTTAAGGGAGGTGCTTCTTCCTCCCCCTCTCTTGCATGGAGTATGTTTACTAGAACTATTCCTTTACACTGAAAGCAGCAAAGTAGGACCATTCTTCAGGCCAGACTGCTTCAGGAATCTCCTGTGATTCCTTTGAATAGGCTCTCGTGTGAAGGAAATAAAGCCAACCAATGATTACATCAGCGGCACTGGAACTACTTTTACTTCCTCTTTTAAAGAATCAGCTGGAAGTTTGCTCTTGACCATATTCATTAGTCATGTAACAGTGACAGTAGTGCTTAAAAAATGGATTGGGCCCCACTGTGGTGCAGTTATATGGGCAATGGCTCAAGTCCTGGCTGCTTCACTTCCAGTCCAGCTCCTTAATAATCACCTGGGAAGGCTTGGGCCCCTGCACCCACATGGGAGACCCGGAGGAATCTCCTGGCTCCTGGCCCAGCCTGGTCATTGTAGCCATTTGGGGAGTGAACCAGCAGACAGAAGACCTCTCTCTCTCTCTCATTCTGTCTTTCAAATAAATAACTCTTTAAAAATGAATTTATATATCAGAAAGAGTGACAAGGAGAGGGAGAGAGAGAAAGAGCTTCCATTTACTTGTTTACTCCCTAAATGCCTGCAACAATTGGGGCTAAGCCTGCCCAAAACCTCCATCCAGGTCTCTCACATGGGTAGCAGGGACCCTACTACTTGGATATCATCTATTGCCTTCCCAGGTACATTAACAGGATGCTGGATTCTAATTGGGGAGTATTGGGGACTTAAACTGGCACTCCAATATGGGGATGCTCCATTTCAAGGAACAGCTTAATCTGCTGCTCCACGGTGCCCCCCCTCACAGTGACAATTTTTTTTCTTAAGTTTGCTTATTTATTTGGAAGACAGAGTGACAGAAAGAAAGATATAGAGATCTTTCACCTGCTGGTTTGCTCCTTAAAAGCCCACTGAAGCTGGGAGTCAGGAACTTAATGTGAGTGACAGGGAGCCAAGTCCCTGAGCTGTTACCTGCCACTTCCTAGGGTATGCATCTGTGGGAAACTGGTTGGAAAGTGGAGGTTTAACTTGATCCCCGGCACTACAATGATACGCAGGTGTCCCAAGCAGTAGCCTAACCCACAGTGCCACAGTGCTTGTCCCCACAGTGACAATTCATAATGTGGTCAATATTCTGTTTGCTAGCTGTTTAATATGCACAATATTAAGAACAAAATGGTTTTGTATGTTTAAAATTTAGTGTCTGTGAAACTCATGTTATATTTTATAGAATGGAAACTGAAGTTATATCACATACTTTAGAGAACAGAATTGTGTAAAATTTGTCCTTGTCAAATATTTCCCAAATATTGTATTGTGAAATTTGTTTACTAATATCACATTGAAGGTTTTAAAAAGTGAACTTTACTTTTTGTGTTTTTTAGGAGACCCGTGTACAGTATCATCTCAGTTGGAGTTAGAAGAAGCCTTTAGGCTTTATGAACTAAACAAGGATTCTGAACTCTTGATTCATGGTAAAGGAATAATTGTTTTGTATACTTTTGGAGATACATGTTTTTAAAAATAACTTTATTCTTGATAATGTTGCTTTTTAAAGAATTACTTATGGGGCTGGTATTGTGAGGTAGTAGGTTAAGCTGTTGCTGGGATGCCTGCATCCCATACTGGTGCCAGTTCAAGTTTTGGCTGCTCCACTTCTGATCCAGCTCTCTGCTAATGGCCTGTGAAAGCAGCAGAAGGTGGCCCAACTGCTTGGGCCCCTGCACCCACGTGGGAGAACTGGAAAAAGCTCCTGGATCCTAGCTTCGGCCTGGCCCAGCCCCAGCTATTGCAGCCATTTGAGGAGTTAACCAGCAGATGGAAAATCTCTCTGTTTCTCTCTATTTTTCCTTTTCTCTGAAACTGCCTTTCAAATAAATAAATAAATCTTAAAAAAAATTAACTTATGACAGAGGAGGAGAGATGTTCAGTGTACTGATTCCATCTCCAGGTGCCTACAACAGTTAAGGTTGGCTGGGCCAGGCTGAAGTCCAGAGCCAGGAACTCCATCTGGGAATCCCATATGGGTGGCAGGGTTCCGTGTACTTGGACCATCTTCTGCTGCTTTCCCAGGTCCATTAGCAGGGAGCTGGATCAGAAGTAGATGTTCCTACACTTAAACCTAGCACTCTGATATGGAATATGGGCATCCCAGGCAGTGACATAACTCACTGTGCCACACCTGCTCCTTCTTGACCATTTTTCAGCATAACCTTAATGTCATTTACTATTTCTTTCTTTCTTTTCTTTCTTTCTTTTTTTTTTTTTTTTTTTTTTTTTTTTTTTTTTTTTTTTTTTGACAGGCAGAGTTAGACAGTGAGAGAGAGAGAGCCAGAGAGAAAGGTCTTCCTTCCATTGGTTCACCCCCCAAATAGCTGCCATGGCCGGTGCGCTGTACCAATACAAAGCCAGGAGCCAGGTGCTTCCTCCTGGTCTCCCATGCGGGTGCAGGGCCCAAGCACTTGGGCCACCCTCCACTGCCTTCCCAGGCCACAGCAGAGAGCTGGCCTGGAAGAGGAGCAACTGGGACAGAATCCAGCGCCCCAACCGGGACTAGAACTTGGGGTGCTGGCGCCGCAGGTGGAGCATTAGCCCACTGAGCCACGGCGCCAGCTGTCATTTACTATTTCAATCTTTTTTTTATTTTTGTTTTTTGAAAGAGAGATAGAGGTTTCCCATCCACTGATTGACTCCCCAAATGCCTCAAGCAGCCAGAGATAGGCCAGGCCAAAGCTGTAGCCTAGAACTCAATTAAGTTCTGCCTTGTGGGTGGCAGGGACCCAACTACTTGAGCCATTACTGCTGCCTCTCAGGGTGTTTATTAGCAGGAAACTGGAATCAGTAGTGGAGTGGAGATTTTTTTTTTTTAAGATTTTATTTTATTTATTTGAAAGAGTTACAGAGAGAGGTAGAGACAGAGAGGTACTCCATCCACTGGTTCACACCCCAGATAGCCACAATGGCCAGAGCTACACTGATCCCAAGCCAGGAGCCTCCTCTGGGTCTCCCATGTGGGTGTAGGGGCCCAAGGACTTGGGCCATCTTCCACTGCTTTCCCAGGCCATAGCAGAGAGTCGGATCAGAAGAGGAGCAGCCGGGACCAAAACCGGCGCCATATGGGATACTGGCGCCTCAGGCCAGGGCCCTAACCCATTGTGCACAGTGCTGGCCCCTGGAGTAGAGATTCGAAGCCAGGTTCTCCAGTGTGGGGTTTTGGTGTCCCAAGCAGAGTCTTAACTGCTGAATCAAACACCTGTGCCCTGATGCCATTTTCTTAATTTCTGTGCACTTGTCCTCATTCAGTAGTTTCTCAGATGCTAGGGAAAGTAAAATCAATATACTTCTTGTAATCTTGGGAAATTTGTCGTCTGTGTTGCCTTCCTGGGTATTAAAATGTGATCTCTCAGTGCTTCACAGCAAATTTAAGATAGTTTGTTGAGATCTCAGTGAACTTCAGAAACTATCTAGTGTTTTGATAATCTCCTGCTAGAATAAAATTAGAAATGCTTGAAGCAATGATTGATCAATGGTATGAACAGCTTTTGTTTTATTGCTTTTTATGCTATGTCCTAGATTTGATTTCAGAAGTTAGCTTCTAGGGCCAGCGCTGTGGCGCAGTAGGTTAATCCTCCACCTGTGGCGTGCCGGCATCCCATATGGGCACCAGTTCAAGTCCCGGTTGCTCCACTTCAATCTAGCTCTCTGCTATGTCCTGGGAGAGCAGCAGAAGATGACCCAAGTCCTTGGGACCCTACACTCACATGGGAGACCAGGAAAAAGCGCCTGGCTCCTGGCTTTGCATCAGCACAGCTCCAGCCATTGGTGGCCAATGGAGAATGAACCAACGGAAGGAAGACCTTTCTCTCTGTCTCTCCATCTCACTGTCTGTAACTCTACCTCTCAAATAAAAGAAATAAAATCTTGAAAAAAGAAAAAAAAGTTAGCTTCTATCTCAGCTTTTTTTTGTTTGTTTGTTTTTGTTTTTGTTACTTGAAAGTCACAGAGAAAAGGAGAGGCAGAGAAAGAGAGAGAGAGAGAGAGAGAGATGTCTTCCATCCGCTGATTCACTCCCCACATGGCTGCAATGGCCAGAGCTGAGCTGATCTGAAGCCAGGACCCAGCAGCTTCTTCCGGGTCTCCCACGTGGGTGCAGGGGCCCAAGGACTTGGGCCATCTTCTGCTGCTCTCCCAGGCCATAGCAGAGAGTTGGATCGCAAGTGGAGCAGCTGGGTCTTGAACTGGTGCCCATATGGAATGCCAGTACTGCAGGTGGCTGCTTTACCTGCTGTGCCACAGCACCGGCCCCTCTATCTCAGATTTTAAAATATAAAATATTAGGAACTATAGTTCCTGTACTCTGCCCTTTATTTTATTCTTTAAAAGATTTATTTGTTTATTTTGAAAGTCAGAGTTACAGAGAGAAAAGGAAAAACAGATCTTCCATGTACAGGTTCTTGCCCTAGATGGCTGCAACGACCAGTGCTGGGCCAGGCCTGAGCCAGGTGCCAGGATCTTCATCTTGGCCTCCCACATAGGTGGCAGTGGCCCAAACACTTGGGCCATCTTCTGCTTTTCTCAGGCCATTAGCAGGGAGCTGGATCAGAAGTGGAGCAACCAGAATTCAAGCCAGCTCCCACATGGGATGCTGGTGTTGTAGGTGATGGCTTTCTATGCTACAATTCCAGCTCCTGCTCTGCTCTTTATTAACATGTGTCCTTTACTATATTAACTTCATAAATTTCCTATTGCTTTGTATTCTACCTATTATAAAAATAGCTTAAATTAGTATGTCAATTTATAGTTTCTAAAGTAAGCTCATTTTTAGATTTTGGTATTTTTCCTGTTGTTAATTTATTTTTAAATTGAGTATACATCATCCAAAAACTGTAATTTTAAAAAATATTTATTTACATAGATTTGAAAAGCAGAACAACAGAGAGAGGGACAGAGTGCTTCCATTTGCTGGTTCACTCCCCAAATGCCCAAGACGGCAGGGTTAAACAAGGCCAAAGCCAGGGACCTGGAACTCCATCTGGGTATCTCACAGATCTTGGGTGGCATAGGCCCAAGCCATTTGATCCATCATCTGCTGCCTCCCAAGATGCATTAGCAGAAAGCTGGATTGGAAGCGAGTAGCCAGGACTTGAACGAGCACTCAGTATGAAATACAGGCATCCCAAAATAGCAGCTTAACCTGCGTGAAGTGCCCACCCCTCTAATGTTTTATGTTCCATATTTGTGTGCAATTTTTGTAATTCTTTGTTGTAGCAAATGTATCACTACAACAAAGATTTAAAAAATAATAGTTAATTTAAAAAATAGTGATATAACAGGGACTGGAATTACTGATTGAACTTTTGATACATTATCTCTAGATAGGTTTGTTTCCATGAAAACTTCCTTTATATAGCCTTGGTGAAATGGATATCTTCGACAGATAATACAGACTTTATGCTAATATCTTGTTCCAAAAGAGAGAGGCCGTTTAAAATTTAGATTACTTTTAGGTCTGTGTAATTTGAGTGTTTAAATATGCTGTTAATTTTAGTTTATTTCCTTTCAGTATTCCCTTGTGTACCAGAACGTCCTGGAATGCCTTGTCCAGGAGAGGATAGTGAGTATTTATAAGCTTCATACCTTTGAAAAGAGTTATGCAATAGCACAAGTGAAAAATAATCAAAAATAGTTTTATTTCATTTTATTTAAGATTTATTTATTTATTGGGAAGGCACAGTTAGAGAGGGAGAGGTGGACACAGAAAGATCGATCTTCCATTCTTTAGCTCATTCCCCAAAGGGCTGCAGCAGCCAGGACTGGGCCAGGCCAAAACCAGGAGCCAGAAGCTTCATCTGGGTCTCCCATGTGGGTACAGGGGCCCAAGCACTTGGGCCATCCTTTGGTGCTTTCCCAGGCACATGAGCAGGGAGCCAGATCAGAAGTAGAGTAGCTGGCTTGAACTTGGCACTATGGCGCAGCAGATTAAGCTACTGCCTCCAGTGCTGGCCCTTCATTTTTTCCCCTGTTTTTCAGAATTTAGAATATATTAGTGACTGCCTAAATTGTTCAAAATTCAAATAGGTTTTTTTTTTTTTTTTTTTTTTTTTTTTTTTTTTTTTTTGACAGGTAGAGTTATAGACAGTGAGAGGGAGAGACAGAGAGAAAGGTCTTCCTTCCTTTGGTTCACTCCCCAAATGGCTGTTACGGCCAGTGCTGTGCCAATCCAAAGCCAGGAGCCAGGCGCTTCTTCCAGGTCTCCCATGCGGGTGCAGGCGCCCAAACACCTGGGCCATCTCCCCTGCCTTCCCAGGCTACAGCAGAGAGCTGGACTTGAAGAGGGGCAACCAGGACTAGAACCCGGTGCCCATAGGGGATGCTGGCACCGCAGGCGGAGGGTTAACCAAGTGAGCCACAGTGCCGGCCCAAAATTCAGATAGTTCTTAGCTATAACTTATAATTGTTGCACATATGAAAGAAAAATAGATTTCGAGTCGTGTCTTTCTCCTTTTTTTTTTTTTAAAAAGATTAATTCATTTATTTAAAAGTCAGAGTTACATAGAAGGAAAGGCAGAGAAAGGTCTTCCATCCACTGGTTCATTCCCCAGATGGCCCAATGGCCGGAGCTGCACCGATCCGAAGGAGCCAGGAGCTTCTTCCAGGTCTTCCACATGGGTGCAGTGGCCCAAGGACTTGGGCCATTTTCTACTGCTTTCCCAGGCTATAGCAGAGAGCTGGATTGGAAGAGGTGCAGCAGAGACTAGAACCAGCGTCCATATGGATGTCAGCGCTTCAGGCCAGGGCTTTAACCCGCTGCACCACAGCGCTGGCCCCATCTGCTTTTTCATTTTGGATATTTTCAGACCTATAGAGGTGTTGACAACATTTAAAACAAGAATCCCCATATAACCTTTGCTGAGATTTACCAATGAACATTTTGCCTGTTAGCTTTATGTCTGATCTGTCTCTGTGTACGCGTAGGCACACATAGGGAAAAACACGCTTTTTTATTTTTTTGTTATGCCATTTGAGAGTGACTGACATAACATTTCACCTTTAAATACTTCAGCATGTGTTCCTAGGAATTGTTATGGGAATTTCTATTAATGGGGTGAACTGGAAGTCAAACTACTATTCTGATATAATTATACATGTAAGCATATGTTTGCTGTTAAGTTATTGCTTTTGTTTTATGGCGTAATTTGTAACTAGGCAACTCATTTTCATTTGTGGTTTCTTCACATTTCCATGACATTAGCAAGAATGGTGCTAAATGTTTTACTGAAGAAAGTAAAATAGTTATAAGCTTTTAATTCTGAAACTTCATTATCCTAAGTGAAAAAGATGTAAGGACTATGAATGTTTGTAAATAAGAGTGTGGGAGCTGTGTACTATGTAAGAAGATGGGAAAATACAAGGAATAAGTAGGATATGGAAGCAATAATGAAAAATGCAAGTTCAGATCCAGGTGGGAATATTTTTCTGGGGTTCCAGTGGCAGATGGACTAAAGCCGTGAAGGCTGCTCTCACGAGCTCTTGGGAAATGGGTGTCCCTTGTTTGTGCAGAGCTGGAGTCTTTTTGATTCCAGAGTCCCATCTCCACATCTATTTTAGGTTTGTAGCAGCCTTCACAGATAAAATATAATTTTCTAACTTTTCATTATACTTTGTGTTCACTTTCTCATTTTAAAATTCATTGGTGGAAATTTTGACACCACCTCTATTATATCACTGAACTATGATGTCAGGGGAAATGATAACAGTTACAGTAGTGATAGACTCAATCAAAATTGTAGATGTGAACTGTATTTGATATTTCTGGACCTCTTTTACTAAATTTTTTTTTATAAAAGATTTATTTATTTGAGAAGTAGCATTACAGACAGAGGAAGAGGCAGAGAAAAAGACCTTCCATCCACTGGCTCACTCCCCATGTGGACACAATGGCCAGAATTGGGCCAGTTGTAAAGCAGGAGCTTCCTCCAGGTCTCTCACGCAGGTGCAGGGGCCCAAGCACTTGGGCCATCTTGCACTGCTTCCCCAGGCCTTAAACAGAGAGCTGGATTGGAGGTGGAGCAACCAGGATACAAACTGGCACCCATATGGAATGCCAGCAATGCAAATGGAGACTTAGCCTACTACACCACAGCACCAGACAATCTAAGTGTATTTAAGGAAATTATTATTAAAAAAACCATTGAATAAGAGGTCACTGGGGAAGAAGATATAATTGTGGTTACAAAATATAACAATTACTTACAAAAATTAAAGTGCACTTTCACAGTGAAGAGATCTAGAATCACTACATATAATAATGATCAAGATTAGTAATGGGAATCAAAATTCTGACATTTCTGTACCTCTTGATGTAATAACATAAGAAATACCCTTTACTATGTATTAGTTTTGCTAAAAGTATTTAACAATGATTCTGATCGTAAGGAAACAGACAAATCCAGCATGTGGGCTATAAGACAACTGCCTAGACTCTAAAAAGTCAACACTGTGAGAAAACAAATAAAAACAAGGCAAAGTGAATGTTTTAGATTACATTAAGGAGACTAAAAATTCTAACAACCAAAGGCAAAGCCTGAATCTTGACTAATTCTTAGATAGAAAAGGTTTAAAAAACTTTCGAAATGAAATGTAAATTTTGAAAAAACAAAAGCAATTGTTATTCAAATGTTTATATTTTCTACTGTTTTTCAAATTTATTTTTATTTATTTGAGAATTAGAGAGACAGAGGAGAGATAAACAGCAAGATACTACCTTCCAGTGCATTCCTTAAATGCAGCAATGGCCAAGGCTAACGTCTTTTTGTCTATTTTGTCTTGATGAACCTTTAACTTTTTCAATTTCAAGTTTCTAAGCAGTATGTATGCTTTTACTTGGAATGGATATCATGAAAAAAATTAAAGACTTTATTATAAACTGACTTCTACTCAAGCTTGCTCTTCTCTTTTCTTTTGTTTTAATTCATAATCACTTCAGAATCCATCTACCGCAGAGGTGCCCGCCGCTGGAGAAAGCTTTACTGTGCAAATGGTCATACGTTTCAAGCCAAGAGGTTCAATAGGGTAAATACAGTTTGTTGCATTCTGATAATGTCAGACTTTTTTTTCCCTTTCTTCTATGAAAGAAAGGTAGTTTTGTAATTAAGCCTTATTTTCTTTTAAAGTATTTAGTAGCTGGACCATATGTAATTTTTTTTAAAGATTTATTTTATTTATTTATTTGAAAGTCAGAGTTACACAGAGAGAGAAGGAGGGGTAGAGAGAGAGGTCTTCCATCTGCTGGTTCACTCCTCAATTGGCCGCAAAGGCCAGAGCTGCTCTGATCCGAAGCCAGGAGCCAGGAGCTTCCCCCAGGTTTTCCCACATGAATGCAGGGATGCAAAGACTTGGGCCATCTTCTACTGCTTTCCCAGGCCATAGCAGAGAGCTGGATCAGAAGTGGAACAGCCGGGATTTGAACCAGTGTCCACATGGGATGCCGGCACTGCAGGCAGTGGCTTTACCTGCTATGCCACAGCGCTGGTTCCCTATGTAGTTTTTAATAGCATCCTTTTCACTCTTAAAAATGCTTCAGATTGGGCCAGCACCGCGGCTCACTAGGCTAATCCTCTGCCTGCAGCGCCGGCACCCCAGGTTCTAGTCCCAGTTGGGGCACCGGTTCTAGTCCCGGTTGCTCCTCTTCCAGTCCAGCTCTCTGCTGTGGCCCGGGAAGGCAGTGAACGACGGCCCAAGTGCTTGGGCTGTGCACCCACATGGGAGACCTGGAGGAGGCGCCTGGCTCTTGGCTTCGGATCGGTGCAGCGCGCTGGCCGTAGTGGCCATTTGTGGGGTGAACCAACAGAAGGAAGACCTTTCTTTCACTGTCTGACTCTGCCTGTCAAAAAAAAAAAGCTTCAGATTGAATGATTAAGTATATGATTATCTAGCAATAAGAAAATTGGATTTTTAAATATATTTCATGGTGGCCAGAAAATAAGAAGTTTATGTTTCAAACCATTTACTGCCAAAAATGAATTTTCATGATGTTGAAAAATAATAATAATATCATACACTTATATAGCTGTACTGTACTGTACTGTGCCAGATGCTTTATATCTGACTCATTGATTCCTTATACCCACCCTGTGAGATGGGTGCTATATATTTCTGTAGTGCAGATGAGGAAACTAAAGTGCAAGCAGTTAAGTAACTTGCCCCAGATGACACAGCTGGTAAATGGTGGAGCCAACGGTTGAATGCAGGCAGTCTCCTGAATTCCTTATTTTTATACTTTTGATAACTGCAAATTTATATTCTGAATTATTTAATGTGCATAGAAACAACCACCTGAGATTCCCAAATTCTTTTATTCTCAGCAGCATTAATATTTTTTTTTGAGACAGTGGACAGTGAGAGGGAGAGGCAGAGAGAAAGGCCTTCCTTTTCTGTTGGTTCACCCCGCAATGGCCGCTGCGGCTGGCGCACCGTGCTGATCTGAAGCCAGGAGCCAGGTGCTTCTCCTGGTCTCCCATGTGGGTGCAGGGTCCAAGCACTTGGGCCATCCTCCACTGCACTCCCGGGCCACAGCAGAGAGCTGGCCTGGAAGAGGAGCAATCGGGACAGAATCCGGCGCCCTGACGGGACTAGAACCCAGAGTGCCGGTAACGCAGGTGGAGGATTAGCCTATTGAGCCGCGGTGCCGGCCTCAGCAGCATTAGTATTTAAAAAGGCTTTGACATGAAAATCACTTTAGATGTTCTGCTTTAAGAAAGCAGGGCTTTAGTTTGACCATTGAACAGTCTAGAAGGCCATATGTATTTCAGGTTTAATTCACTTACTCTGTTTTCATTACTCTGAACTTTCTTATGTGAAAATGGAGAACTCTTGGCCTTAGAAAGAACATGGCTGCAAATTTCATGTCTCTTTAAAACAAGGGCTCTTGTTTGTTGTTTTTCACTGACCATCATAACTTTTGAAAAATTATGTATGAGGAAGTTTTGTTTAGCCATGAACTGGCAGTTGATAACGTGATGAAAGGAATCGAGTTGGAGAAGCCACTTACTTTCACCATCTTATGAACAAACTGTTGGGAAATGATTATGACCATATTTTGTTAGGAAAACATTGTGGAATTACTTTTTCCAGCGTGCTCACTGTGCTATCTGCACGGACCGAATATGGGGACTTGGACGCCAGGGATATAAGTGCATCAACTGCAAGCTGCTGGTTCATAAGAAGTGCCACAAACTCGTCACAATTGAATGTGGACGGCATTCTTTGCCACCGGTAAGAGAAAAATGTCTTTTAATAGGGTATACTTGATAACACTACTAAGTTATATGAGTATTAAGGAATTACTGTTTGAGAAAGTTATTAACAGTGTGAGTAGGAATGCTTTATGTTCTAATTCACATGGTGTAAACTTTGAAACTTGAAATGACTATGATGACACTTGTTTCTGGGATATCATTTATTTGTGGATCTGCAGGTCCAAATTAGGAAGATGTGGGGAGAACCATTTAAGAGATTTTCTCCCCTCTTTATTAAGCTAAACTCATTAGTTTATAACACCCATTTTAAGATTTGTTCATTCATTTTGAAAGTCACAGTTACAGAGAAAGAGATAGAAAGAGAGATTTTCCACCTGCTGGTTCCCTCCCTGGTTGGCCGCAACATCCAGCCTTGCCCAGGCTGAAGCCAGGAGCCAGGAGCTGTATCCAGGTCTCCCATGTGGGTGGCAGGGACCCAGGCACTCAGGCCATCCACCGTTGCTTTTTCCAAGCCATTAGCAGGGAGCTGTGTTGGAAATGGAGCAGCTGGGACACAAACCAGTGCCCGTATGGGATGCCGGCATCACAGGAACTGGCTTAACTCACTGTGCACCTACTGCATCCTTTTCTCACTGAACAATTGTTACCTTCCCCTATCTATGCATACCCTTATCATTTTTAGCATAGTTTGTTGTAGGTCTGTGCCATAATTTATTTAACTTGTTCCCTGTGACAGAATATTTGAGTTGTTTTCTAAAATTTCCTATAAAGAAAATCATAATGAACGTTCTGAAAGATAAATCTTACTTCCTTAAGGATCCAGAAGTAGAATTACTGAGTTAAAAGAATTGCATTAAAAAAATTTATGTGTAGGGCTGGCGTGTGGTGCAGCAGGTGAAAGCACTGCCTGCAGCACCAGCATTCCTGGATGGGCGCTAATCCAAGTCCTGGCTGCTCCGCTTCTGATCTAGCTCCCTGCTAATGGTCTCAAAGCAGCAGAAAAGGGCCCAAGTGCTTGGGCCCCTGCACCCATGTGGGAGATCTGGAAGAAGCTCCTGGCCCAGTGCAGGCCGATGCAGCCTTTTGGGAAGTGAACTAGCGGATGGAAGATCTCTCTCTGTCTTTCCCTCCCTCTCTCTGTAACTCTGCCTTTCAAATAAATAAATCTTTTAAAATTATTTATTTATTTATTTATTTGAAAGGCAGAGAGAGAGAGAGATCTTTCATCTGCTGGATCACTCCCCAAATGGCTGCAACAGCTAGGGTGGGCCCAGCTAATGCCAGAAGCCAGAAACTCTATCTGGCTCTCACTCGGATTATTGGGCCATCATCTGCTGCTTCTCAGGTGTGTTATCAGGAAAGTGGATTAGAAGCAGAGGTGAGAATTTAATCTCAGATACTTCCATATAGGATGTAGGCATCCAAAGCAATAGCTTAACCACTGCCAAATGCCCATTCTGAAAAAAGGCATTTTAAAGGTCAGGATACATCTTTCTAAACTACTTTAGAACGATTATGCCATGTTCCTCTATGCCTTTCAAGTAAAATGAAAAAAAAAAAAAAAAAACCATAAATGGAGAGGGCTGTTGTCACAGCAGTTAAGTTGCTGCTTGGGATGCCTGCCCACATGGTACCTGGTCTAGTTCCAACTCATCTGCTTCCAATCCAGGTTTCTCCTAATGCACAATCCTGGGAGTCAAAAGATAATGACTCAAGTGCTTGGATTCTTGCCACCCACATGGGAGACTTAGATGAGTAGGTTTGTTTTTTTTTTTTAAAGATTTATTTATTTATTTGACAGAGTTATAGACAGTGAGAGAGACAGACAGAGAGAAAGGTCTTCCTTCCCTTGGTTCACTCCCCAAAAGGCCGCCACAGCCGGAGCTATGCCGATCCTAAGCCAGGAGCCAAGAGCTTCTTTCCTGGTCTCCCACGCTGGTGCAGGCGCCCAAGCACCTGGGCCATCCTCCACTGCCTTCCCGGGCCACAGCAGAGAGCTGGACTGGAAGAGGAGCAATCAGGACTAGAACCCGGCGCCCATATGGGATGCTGGCGCTGCAAGCGGAGGATTAACCTAGTGTGCCACCGCACCAGCCCCGTTAGATGAGTTTTTGTCTTTTGGCTTCAGCCTGGCCCATCCCTCACTTTGCAGACATTTGGAGAGTGAACCAGTGAATGTCTCCCTGTGTGTGTGTTCTCTGTCTTTTAAACAAAATTAAAAAAAATTACTTGTGGCTTTTTGGAATTGCAGTTATTTATCTAGTTCATATAAGGTTAAGAACAGGTTTGTAGTTAGGAGAAAAGTCCAAGCCTTTTTGATTTTATGATTTATTTTATTTATTTGAAAGGCAAGTGACAGGGAGAGACAGAGAAAGAGATCTTCCATCTGCTGGTTCATTCCCCAAATAGCTGCAACAGCCAGGGCTGGGCCAGGCTGAAGCGAGGAACTCCATCTGGGTCTCCCACATAGATGGCAGGGATCCAAGCATTTGGACCATCTTCTGCTGCTTTCCCAGGTGTGTGAGCCAGGGGCTGAATCAGAAGCACAGTAGCTGGGATTCAAGCTGGTGCTTCTATATGGGGTGCTGGCATGATAAGCAGCAGTTTACCCCGAGGTGCTGCAATGCCAGCCCCGGAAAATCCAATCTTAGGGAAAAGCAAAAAGTTAAAAATTACAAACATAGTTTATCCAGCTTACTGTGGCTATACTTAGGTGTCCACATGACAGTGTTTTTTCCTTAGAAACAGTGCCTTCACTCCAAGCATATCATGATCAAAATAAATGAGGAGCTCAAGGTAACAGCAGTGCTATTTTTTCAAAGTCCTGGTGTTGAGTACATGACAAGCAGCTGCCAGTTATGATGAGCAGTGAGAGACCCAAAGTAATTGCCAATTTTGTTACTGAAAAAAGAAGGAATATTACCCAAGTTTTCTAGACTGCAAATGTATTCTCCAGTTCATTCCAGGGTGCCACAAAGGCAGAAAGTGCAGAGATTTTTCTTTCACATCCTATTGCAAACCAAAGAGCAATAGCAAATTTTTCAAGGTCAGTGAATGCAGATTGTGTGTGGGGGTGTTTAATTAATTTATTTCAAAGGCAGAATGTCAGAGAGTGAAGGATCTTCCATCCTCTGGTTCACTCCCCAAATGCCCACAACAACCAGGGCTGGCCAGGCTGAACCCAGGAGTATATAACCTCATTCTAAGTCTCTCTGTGGGTGGCAGGGACTTGAGCCATCATCTGCTGCCTTCCCAGGCACAATAGAAGGAAGCTGGATCAGAAATGGAGTAACTGGCACTAGGCTAATCCTCCGCCTAGCAGCGCCGGCACACCAGGTTCTAGTCCCGGTCGGGGCGCCGGATTCTGTCCCGGTTGCCCCTCTTCCAGGCCAGCTCTCTGCTGTGGCCAGGGAGTGCAGTGGAGGATGGCCCAGGTGCTTGGGCCCTGCACCCCATGGGAGACCAGGAAAAGCACCTGGCTCCTGGCTCCTGCCACTGGATCAGCGCGGTGCGCCGGCCGCAGCGCGCTGGCCGCAGCGGCCATTGGAGGGTGAACCAACGGCAAAGGAAGACCTTTCTCTCTGTCTCTCTCTCTCACTGTCCACTCTGCCTGTCAAATAAATAAATAAATAAATAAATAAAATTTAAAAAAAAAAAGAAATGGAGTAACTGGGACTTGAACTAGGCACTCTGATGTGAGACATGTGTATATCCCAAGTGGTGGCTTAACCCACTGCCCCATGATAAGCCCACTCCACGAGTTGTATTTCTACATACATGTAGAAGGAAAGAAAGGCAGGGTTTGTGATTATATTGGTATAAAAGACATAAAGGATGGATGTTGAATTCATTTAAAAATCTATATGTTTACTTATGAACCTATTCCTATGATATCCTTAAAGTTATAATTGTATAATTAATGCTTTTTCAAGTTTAATTTTTCCTGATGATATTCATTAAACTTGGTTCTAAGATTACTGAATTACTAACAATTTTGGTTGAATTAGCATTGTTCCTGAGATGACTGATAGGTAAATTGGTTTCTAAGAAGTTTTCTTTTCCTTTTTTAGGCCATTAACATCTTTAAAAAATGGGAAACACAAATTTTTACAAATAATTTTAGTGAGATTGTAAACATTCTAAAGTCTGTCTCTGGACCTCTGCTAAAGAACTGACAATCTAGGGATTCTGCTAAAGACAAAAATGGAGCGTGAAGGAGGAATAGGTGACATAGGAGAGAAACAAATGAGAATATTTAGGAGTTTGATTTGATTTCTCATCAATAATCTGGAATTAATTTTGTGGTTCTTTTCTATAAAGTATGACCAACACTACCTCATTCAAAGGTATATTGTATGGCTTCATAAAATAAAATAAAGAATCTGCTGAGTCTCTGTCTTTGGAATTGCTTGTAGGAACCAATGATGCCTTTGGACCAGTCATCCATGCATTCGGACCACCCTCAGACAGGTAAGATTGTCCACCCCAACTCTTGTTCTTTATTATTCCTTAACAAAGTAACCTTTAGAGGCTTCTTTAGATGGCTCTTTTACTCCTGTTTAAAACATCTATGTTCTTCTCAAATAAAAGTAGGTAAGCGTATTTGTGGTGGTAATTTCAGTCACAATATTTAACATGCATACTTGGCATTTTAAAAAGACAACTATATTAAGTAAAAAAAAGACTATTTTTTCTAGTTCATATAATTTTCCTTTGAGACTCCTTTATATTCAGCAAACTTAGATTTTTTTTTTTAAGATTTATTTTATTTATTTGAAAGAGTTACAGAGAGAGGTAGAGACGGAGAGAGAGGTCTTCCATCTGCAGGTTCACTCCCCAGATGGCCACAGCAGCTGGAGCTGTGCCGATCTGAAGCCAGGAGCCAGGAGCTTCTTCCAGGTCTCCCACTTAGGTGCAGGGGCCCAAGGACTTGGGCCATCTTCCACTGCTTTCCCAGGCCATAGCAGAAAGCTGGATTGGAAGTGGAGCAGCCAGGACTTAAATAGGTGCCCATATGGGATGCCTGCACTGCAGGCGGCAGCTTTATCTATACACAACAGTGCCGGCCCAAGCAACCTGTTTTTATTAAACCTTTACTATCAGAAATAGAAGTTAAATAAAAGATATAGAGATACAGCATAAGTATTTCTAAAAAGATGATATGAGTTAAAAGGTTAGGTAGATGCAAGGCCTTAAAGTAGTGTCTGGGAAATTTGGAGATCAGTTAAAGGGAGTAGAGCATCCTGATCTGAGCTGAATCAAGAACAGAAAAGCAGGAATTTTCTTTGGAAGGACAGAATACAGTCTTTTGTCATGGAAGAAGCTTGAAGCCTGAAGCTTTGAAATGTAGGTTGCTGTTGCCCCAACTAGCTTCTGAAGAAAACAGTATTTATGTGTTTGAGAGACAGAGAGCACTTCCCAATTTGCTAGTTAACTCCCCAAATGCCTGCAACAGGTTGGGCTCCCCCAGACCGAAGCCAGGATCTCAGTCCATCTGGGTGGCAGGGACCCATGTACCTGAGCTGTCGGGAAGCTGAAATCAGGAGCTGGAGTGGGGGTCAAACCCTGGCAGTCAGATGTGAGACACAAGGCATCTTACCGACTAAGCCAGCCATCTACCACTCAAGTAGCTTTAAGGAAAGAAGTCTGACCTTTGTCAGCAGGAGTATTTTGAGTATGAAGGGAGTAAAAATGAAAATCATCTCTATGCTTCAATCATGCTGAAGGGTTAAAAGGATTTACAGAGTCAACCTTATAAGAAATAATTGTTTAATTAATTTATAAAGAGGAGTTTAAAAAATAATGAAAATATTTCTTCAAAACAGCACTTGAATACCAGGTTGGTATTTTTGCTCTCTTTACTACTGAAAATTAGGATTTAATGCTTAACTTTCACAAATGATTTGTCATATTGTAGGGTAAGTGTTCAGCTTTAAATAATGAAAACTTAGAAATGAAACTTCAAAATACAATACAATCAGGAAAAAACTTTAACAGATGAATTAGTGACGAATTAATAGATGAATTAATGATGTTTGAAATTTGGTTTTTAGTAATTCCATATAATCCTTCAAGTCATGAGAGTTTGGACCAAGTTGGTGAAGAAAAGGAGGTAAGATAATATCTTATGGTGCATTCTGCCTTTTTTTTTTTTAGTAAGACTGAACAATTTAGGAAATGACACATTGACCTGCTTAGATTTTAGGTCATAATACAGGACTGATTTTCTTTCTTTTTTTTTTTTTTTTAAAGATTTATTTATTTATTTGAAAGAGTTACACGGAGAGAGAAGGAAAGGCAAAAAGAGAGAGAGAGAGAGAGGTCTTCCATCTGCTGGTTCACTCCCCAATTGGCTGCAATGGCTGGAGCTGTGCCCATCCAAAGCCAGGAACCAGGAGCCTCTTCTAGGTCTCTCATACAGAGGCAAGGGCCCATAGCAGAGAGCTGGATCAGAAGTAGAGCAGCCAAGACTTGAACTGGTGCCCATATGGGATTCTGGATTGCAGGCGGCGGCTTTACCCGCTACGTCACAGCACCAGCCCCTGGACTGATTTTCAATGATTAAAGAGCTGTATTCTAATTTAATTTAGTAATCACTATTTTGATTTAAATTAGGAAATATTCTAGTGGAATGACTTAGGATAGCATAACCTAAATTTTATAGTGTGTTTAAGAATAGCATTTATAATACTTGGTAATATTATTTAAAATATACATATAATTCCATTTTGTGGGATTGCTCATTGAAAGTATGAACGATTAAATATTTTTACTGCCACTGTTTTCTTCTGTTAAGCTTTTTATGTTTTTCAAACAGTAAATTTTAATTTAGAATATTGAAAATGATAATTTTTTAAAAAGTGCTTGTATAAAAGATTATCATGCCTCATACTTTCTACTACCAGTTTGACTTCTTAGAGGCAACACTTTTTAACCATTTCTAGTTGGGGCAATAATGTTTATATTTCTGTTTTTCAAGTGTATAGGTTTAGTTCATACAACCTCACCCTTTTCCTTTCTCTTTCATGTTTGGTAGATGTATTACATCTTGGTTACCTTTTCTAAAAACCCAGCATTTTATTATGAAAAATTTCAAGCATCAGTGAAAGTAGACAGAATGCAAAGTCTCAGTATCCATCACTCAGTTAAAACAGTGATCAGCACGTGGCCACTTTTGTTTTGTCTGCTGTCTTCTTTCACTCCTGTGTTATTTTGAAATCTCTTGGTCACCTATGGTTCCTGTTCTGTCTACTTTAGTCAACAGCTTCTATGTCTAGTCAACTCTTTTATGTCTAGTCTTCCAACTCTTCTTTCAGGTGCATATTTATTTTTATATTTTAAAGGTTGTTACCACTTAAATCTGTCCTGCAGTTCTTATTTTGTTCATAGGTTGAATGAGTCAGTCACAAGAGGAAATTCCTAATAATGAGGAATAGAAACTCTTCTGCCAATGTTCTTTTAATGTTTTCTTTTTATTTCTTCCTTGCTGGTTCTATAGCTTTTTGATCCTTTTGGGAACTCTCATTACCATTATTATTACTAATACTATTATTATTATTACTTTGGTTGGCTACTATTTCCTGCTAATCTGCCTTTATCTTCATGATTTTTAATATATTTCCATTTTAAAATTTTTCCCTTCCTCCCTTTGCTGTGCCCAACCACTGTTAACAGCCATTCTACTCTCAATCTCTGTGAGCTTAACTTTTTATTTGTTTGTTTGAAAGGCAGAGAGAGGCAGACAGCTCCTATCTGGTAATTCTCTCCCCAAATGTCTGCAACAGCTGGGTCTGGGCCATGCTGAAACCAAGAGCTGGAAACTTAATCCATGTTTCCCACATGGCAGGGACCTTCAACCCAAGAGACATTATGCCAAATCTGAGATCAACTGTTTTAGAGTCCACATAAAAGTAAGGTCATACACTACTTGCCTTTCTATGCCCAACATATTTCACTTAACACAACGACCTCCAGTTCCATCCATGACATTGCAAATGACAAGATTTCATCCCTTTTTCTGACTCAGTATTATTCCATTGTGTTTTGGTACCACAGTTTCTGTATCCCTTCATCAGTTTGTGGACATTTAGGTTGTTTCCATTTCTTGGCTATTATGAATAGTCCTGTAGTGACCGTGGCAGTGCAGATATCTCTTTGACAAATGGGTTTCATTTGCCTTGGATATGTTCCCAGTACTGAGATTGCTGCATCATATAGTATGCCTACTTTTAGTTTTTTGAGGAACCTTGATAATGTTTTCCCCAATAGCTATACTAATTTACATTCCTACCAACAGTGTGCAAGGGCTGACCCCTTTCTCAGTATCCTTGCCAGCACTTGCTGTCTTCACCTCTTTGATGATAGCCGTTCTAACTGGAATGATGTGCTATCTCTGTGGTTTTGATTTATATTTCCCTGATGATTAGTGATGTTAAGCATTTTTCCACATACCTCTTAACCATTTGTATGTCTTCCTTTGAAAAATGTCTGTTTATATCTACCTCATTTTTTCAATTGGATTATTTGGTTTATTTACTGTTGAGTTGTTTGAGTTCCCAGATGTATAACTTACAAATATTTTCCCCCATGCTGGAGACTCTCTTCACTCTGTAGATTGGTTTCCTTTACTGTGCAGAAGCTCTGAAGTTTGCTGAAATTCCATTTGTTTTTGCTTTGTGTCCTGTGCTTTTGGGGTCTGATCTAGAAGCATGTGGATATTCCAATTTTCCCAACACTACTTACTGAAAAAAAATCCGTTCTCCCTCCAATCTGTGTCCTTAGCAACACTGTCAAAGATCAGTTGACTGTATATGTGTGGATTTATATCTAGGGTCTCTATTGTGTTCCCTTGGTCTGTTTGCCTTTATGCCTGGCCACACTATTTTTTGTTAAGATTTTATTTATTTGGACAGAGTGACGGGGGTGGGGGTTAAGAGATCTTCCACTGCTGGTTCACTCCCCAAGTGGCTGCAGTGGCTGGGGCTGGGATGGGCTAAAGCAAGGAGCTCCATCCATCCTGGTCTCCCATGTGAGCGGCAGGGGCCCATGTACTTGGGCCATCCTCCACTGCTTTCCCAGTTGTATTAGCAGGGAGTTGGATTGGGTACAGATCATGTGGGACTAGAACTGATGCTCAAGTATGGGATGCCAGTGTTGTGGGTGGCAGCCTAACCCATGCCACAATGCCAGCCCCACCATACTATTTCAGGAACTGTAGCTTTGTAATATAGTTTAAAGTCAAGTAGTATAATGTGTTCTCCTTTGTTCTTTTTGCTGAAAATTACTCTACAATTTAATGTCATTTGTGATTTCATACAAAATTGTAATGTTTTTTCTAGTTTTGTGAAAAATGTGATTGGGATTTTGATAGATTGAATTGAATCTGTAAATCACTTTGGGCAGTATGGACATTTTAATGATATTGATTATTAATAATATTGATTATCATTGATAATAATGATAATGATTCTTCAACATACATTTCTTTGTGTTGTCTTTCAGTTTCTTTCGTCAGTGTTTTCTAGTTTTCATTGTAGAGATCTTTCAATTTTGATTAGATTTTTTTTTTTTTCAGTTTTTTGTTTCCTCCTCCTCCTCCCTCTCCTTCTTCTTCTTTCTCCCTCTCTCTTCTATGTATGTGTATGTGAATATCTATACGGCAGATGTACAGAGAGTGAGCTTCTATCAGCTGATTCACTACTTAAATGCCTGCAAAAGTCAGGCCTGAGCCAGGCTGAAGCCAGGAGCCCACATCCAGGTCTCACCCACATGGGTGCCCAAAACCAAAGTACTTGGACCATCATCTGCTGCTTCCCAGGGTGTGCATTAGCAAGAAGTGGGAATTGGAAGTGGAGGAGCCAGGACTTGCACCAGACACTCCAACAGGGGATGTGGTTGTCCCAAGCAATATTGTAATTACTGTGCCAAAGGCTTGCTCCTTAATATGCTTTTTTTTTAAGATTTATTTATTTATTTGAAAGAGTTACACAGAGCAGAGGCAGAAAGAGAAAGATAGAGAGAGAGGTCTTCCATCCACTGGTTTACTCCCCAGATGGCCGCAATGGCTGGGGCTGTGCCAATCCGAAGCCAGGAGTCAGGAGCTTCTTCCGGGTCTCCCACGTGAGTGCAGAGGCCCAAGGACTTGGGCCATTTTCTACTGCTTTCCCAGGCCATAGCAGAGAGCTGGATAGAAAGTAGAGAAGCTGGGTCTCGAACCAGCACCCATATGGGATGCCGGCCTTCAGGCCAAAGCATTAACCCACTGTGCCACAGCATCGGCCCCCTTAATATACTTTTTTTTTTTTTTTTTTTTTTTTTTTGACAGGCAGAGTTAGACAGAGAGAAAGGTCTTCCTTCGGTTGGTTCACCCCCAAATGGCCGCTACGGCCGGCATGCTGCGCTGATCCGAAGCCAGAAGCCAGGTGCTTCCTCCTGGTCTCCCATGCGGGTGCAGGGCCCAAACACTTGGGCCATCCTCCACTGCACTCCCAGGCCACAGCAGAGAGCTGGACTGGAAGAGGAGCAATCGGGACAGAATCCGGCGCCCCGACTGGGACTAGAACCCAGGGTGCCGGTGCCGCAGGTGGAGGATTAGCCTAGTGAGCCGCGGCGCCAGCTAATATATTTTTAAATTGAAGAATAGCATACAAACAGAAAAGTGTGCAAATCATGAGTCTAGCTAGATGGATTTTCACAAAGTAACACTATGTAATGACCTCTCAGATCAAGAAGTAGGCTTTACTAGCGTCCCAAAAGTCATTTTGTTCCTTCTCCCAGTCGCTAACACACCCTTCGCCCCTAAAAGTAACACACTATCACAACACCACGTGTTAGTTTTTTCTTTTTTCCCCTAAATTTTATATAAATGGACTCATAAATCATGTATTCTTTTGTAGTAGCTTCTTTCACTCAACATTGTGTCTATGAGGTGCAGCTGTGTTTCATGTAGGAGTTCTTCCTTCATTTTCACTACTTTATCGATTCTATCTGTCCTGCTATTGATATTTTCCCCCAGATTGAGATTATTAGGATATGCTACTGTTAACATTTTCTTTACAAATATTTATTTATTTATTTGAAAAAGAGTTGGGGAGAGAGAGAGAGAGTTAGTTTCACTCCCAGCTGCAACAGCTCCAGCTTCGTGAAGCCAGGGAGTCTGGAGCTTTATCCAGGTCTCCACGTGGGTGCAGGGGTCCAAGGACTTGGGCCATCCTCCGCTGCTTTCCCATGCACATTATTAGGGATCAGGAACAAAATTAGAGCAGCGGGGATTTGAACCTGTGTCCACGTGGGATATCAGCATCACAGATGGTGTGGCCCCTGCTGTGAACATTCTTGTAAATGTGCTCTGACACACATGTATCTACATTTCTGTTAGGTGTATGAATAGGGCTGGGAGTGGAGTTGTTGATTCATTTGTATATCCAACTTTATTAATAGACAATGGCAAATAATTTTCCAAAGTATTTGTGTTATTTTTGTTTTCATCAGCAATAGATGAGAGTTCTGTTGGCTCTATATCCTTTTTTTTTTTTTTTTTTTTTTTTTAAGTTTTTGTTTACTTGAAAGTCAGAGTAACAGTGAGGCAGAGGCAGAGAGAGAGGTCTTCTATCTGCTGGTTCACTCCCCAATTGGCCGCAACGGCCAGAGCTGCACCTATCCGAAGCCAGGAGCCAGGAGCCTCCCTCAGGTCTCCCACTCAGGTTCAGGGGCCCAAGGACCTGGGCCATCTTCCACTGCCTTCACAGGCCATGGCAGAGAGCTGGATTGGAAGTGGAGCAGCCGGGACTTGAACCAGTGCTCATATGGGATGCTGGCACTACAAGTGGTGGCTTTACTCACCACACCACCACAGCGCTGGCCCCCTCCATATCCTTGTCAACACTTTGTGTAGTTGGCTTTTTAAATTTTAGTTCATTTAGTGAATATGTAGTGATAGCTTATTAGGGTTTTCTTTTCCTTTTTTTTTTTTTTTTCATTTGTTTGGCCTTCTTTTTCCACTCTGTTACTGGTTAGTATGAAGATTACATCTTGTATCCTTAACTGATACAAGTTTTTTTTTTTTTTTTTTTTTTTTTTTAAGATTTTTATTTATTTATTTGAGAGGTAGAGTTACAGACAGTGAGAGGGAGAGACGGAGAAAAAGACCTTCCTTCTGTTGGTTCATTCCCCAGATGGCCACAACGGCTGGAGCTGCGCCAATCCAAAGACAGGAGCCAGGTGTTTCTTCTGGGTCTCCCATGTGGGTGCAGGGGCCCAAGCACCTGGGCCATCTTCTACTGCTATCCCAGGCCATAGCAGAGAGTTGGATCGGAAGTGGAGTAACTGGGACTAGAACCCGGCGCCCATATGGGATGCCGGCGCCGCAGGCAGAGGATTAACCTGCACCATGGCACCGACTCCATGAGTTATTTTCTTTTTAAAGATTTATTTATTTATTTGAAAGTCAGAGTTATTCAGAGAGAGGAGAGAAGAGGCAGAGAGAGGCAGAGAGAGAGAGGTCTTGCATCCACTGATTCACTCCCCAATTGGCCGCAATGGCTGGAGCTGAGCTAAACCAAAGCCAGGAACCAGGAGCTTCTTCCAGGTCTCTCATGAAGTTGCAGGGGCCCAAGGTCTTGAGCTATCTCTATTGCTTTCCCAGGCCATAGCAGAGAGCTGGATGGAAATTGGAGAAGCTGAGACGTGAACCAGCGCCCATATAGGATGCCAGCACTGCAGGTGGCGGATTTACCTGCTACGCCACAGTGCTGGTCCCAACTCATACAAGTTATTAATAAAACTTGCCATTTTCCAAAAATATAATAACTTTAGCATACTTTATCTTCTATTTCTTCCCTTCCTGACATAGGAGCTATTTTTGTCATACTTTAAAATTCTATCTGTATTAGTGTTTTTTATCCAACATCTGTTTAGATATACTTACATTTTACCTTTCTGTTCTTCTTTCCTTCCTGCATCTGTGTCCTTCATCTGCGATTGTTTTTTCTTCTTGAAGAACTCTGCTATTTCCTTTAGTGAGAACATACTAGTGATAGATTTTTCTCAGGTTTTGTTTGCCTGAAAATGTTTTTACTTCACTTTCATTTTGAGAGATATTTTTGCAGGGTGTAAAATTCCTGGTCAGCAGGTTTCATTTTTTGTAAAGGTCCTTTGAAGGTGACATTCCACTATTTTCTGGCTTCTGTTATTTCATTAAATCTTATTATCATGCCTTTTGTTAATGTTCCATTTGATTCTCTCATAATTTCCAAAAAAATTTTTTTTTTAATTTTTTTAAGTTTTTTTTTTTGAAAGATAGAAGTAGAGGAAGAGGAAAAGATACAGAGCAATATGTTGATCCATTAGTTCACTCCCCAAATGGCCATAATGGCAGGGGCCAAGCCAGGCTGAAGCTGCCAAACCAGAATTCCATCTGGGTCTGCCACATCAGTGGTGGCAGGGCTTCCAGCACGTTGACCATCTTTTGCTGCTTTCCCAGGCACATTAGTAGGTAGCTTGATCAGAAGTGGAGCAGCTGGGACTCGAACTGGTGCTATATGGGATGCTGACATCTCAGAGTGGCTTAACACACTGCACCGTACCACCACCCCGTCCATATTCAGCCATATTCAAAATCTAATCATTGACTTTTTTCTTAACCACTCTCTTCTTTCCTAAGCTGCCCTAGTCTGGTTTCTTTTCACTTCTCTCTGTTTATTATTGTTACCAAATCAAATTATTCTTTAGTTTCTTGGATGACCATTCTTTTAAATTGTCATTTACCTTCAGTTTTCACAATACTCTGTGTGTGTGTGTGTGTGTGTGTGTTTACTAATTTCTTTGCCTGTCTCAAAACTTGTTCTTTGCTTTTTTGTGATACTCCTCACCGAAGTCATACTTTGTTCTCATAGGGCCATCTGAAGATTAGGTGCTGGTGACTTTACAGGTGTCTAATAAAAGGTTATCTTCAGTCTTCTCTAAAAATTGCCCGAGCAGGCAGCGTTATGGCACAGTGAGTTAACCTGCTACTTGAGAGGCTTACATCCCATAGTGGAGTCCTGGTTCAACCCTCCTGTTCTGCTTCTGATTCAGCCTCCTGCTCATGTGCCTGGGAAGGCAGTAGAAGTTGACTCAAGTACTTGGGCCCCTGCCACCCATGTGGGAGACCAGATGGAATTCTAGGTTCCTGGCTTCGACCTGGTACCAGCCTTGGCTGTTAGAACCAGTTGGGGAGTGGACCAGTAGATGGAAGATTGTCTGTCTATCTCTGTTGCTATGCCTTTAAAAATAAATAATTCTTTAGGAAAATAGAGAAAAATTACCAGAAACTTAAATTTACTTATAAATGCATTATAAGACTTACTTTGCCATTCCATGTTATCCAGTACAAAAGCACCCTTGGTGTTCTGTGGTGAAACTTGTCTTCAGTCAGCTGGACTGTATCCCAGAGTGCCTCTGAATGTGTCTCTCACTAGCTTGTATTTCATATATCAGGTTTCCAGCAGACTTTCCTCTTGATGTCCCATTGTAAGTTCTAAAATTAATATGAAAAACCATACTTTTAAAAAAAAGATTTATTTATTTTTTGAAAGGCACAGTTACAGAGAGGCAGAGAGGGAGAGAGAGAGAGAGAGAGAGAGAGGTCTTCCATCTGCTGGTTCACTCCCCAGATGGCCAAAACGGCTAGAGCTGTACCAATATGAAGCCAAGAGCTTCTTCCAGATCTCCCACATGGGTGCAGGGGCCTAAGGACTTGAGCCATCTTACACTGCTTTCTCAAACCACAACAGAAAGCTGGATTGGAAATGGAGCAGCTGGGACTTGAAGCAGCGCCCATATGGAATGGTGGCACTGCAGGCAGCAGCTTTATCCACTATGTTATAGTGACAGCCCCGAAAAACCATTCTTGGATCTCCTACTCTGTCATCCTTATCCTATCCACAGCCACACACTTTACCTGTCACTAGTACCTCCAATCTCCTAGTCAGCAAAGTTTTTTTTTTATTCCCCATACCTAAAGCTTATTGGATCTTTTTAAAGTTGTTCTTTAACGTTTCTTAGTTTTCAACTCTCTTAATTCCTGTTACCACTTCTCTTAACTCATAAACTCATTAGATATGTGCTTTGAATGATACAAGGAGAGAATTACAAACTTAAAATATTTTTATGTTAAAAAAAGATTTTAAATCATTATAGCTGTAACTAAGTATCAGGAATATTCTGTACAACATTTTTCCTTGTATAACTTTTTGATGTAAATGTTCTCAACAGGCAATGAACACCAGGGAAAGTGGCAAAGCTTCATCCAGCTTAGGTCTTCAGGATTTTGATTTGCTCCGAGTAATAGGAAGAGGAAGCTATGCCAAAGTACTGTTGGTTCGATTAAAAAAAACAGATCGTATTTATGCAATGAAAGTTGTCAAAAAAGAGCTTGTCAATGATGACGAGGTAAGCACAATGAAGCTTTATTACTTCTCAACTGTTAAAATGCTTGCGAGTAATTTTGTAGTGAAAACCTCAGTGTTTATGCCTTATTATTTCAGGCTACTTTTCTTAAATGTGTATTTCAAACAGATTGTAAGCGATATTTAAACTTATTAGACTTTATTAGATTTTTCAAGCATGAAAATCAAACCATATTAGTATCAGAGGATGTAATAGAGCTTGTAAAAGTTTTCTAGACCATTTCATAATACTGAGACTTACCAGTGGGATTTTTCTTCTTGTATATAAATTGGTATTTGATGATTATCAGCGATTTTGATTCTTAGCCTAATTAAGCATTGCATTTGTCCTCACTGAATTGCCAAGAACAAATTTATCATTAATTTTGATGATATCATTTCAGTTTGACGTCTATTTGTTTCTTATTTTAAAACAGGATATTGACTGGGTACAGACAGAGAAACACGTTTTTGAGCAAGCATCTAATCATCCTTTTCTGGTTGGACTGCATTCCTGCTTTCAGACAGAAAGCAGGTAAGATTGGAAGGTTCTAGAACGATGACTGGGCTTTGTCTGTTTTCATATTTCACATAAGAATCTGCTTGTTACCACTAATGAAACAGAAGTCATGGAGGACACAACAGTTGTGTCTTACTCCAGCTGACACTGGATCAGCATTAGGAAATGACATGCATTGGGCAAAAAAAGAAAGAGCCAGATTATATTAATGATGGGAGAAATCCAACCATTTAAGTATACCCAGGATGCTAGTTTTATGACTTAAAGTTTTCTAGAGTTTAACTACAGGGAAAAAAATCTCAAGTGATGATCACAAGTGATTTAGATACCCTTTTTTCCCCCCAGATTCTTGGCACCTTTTAAAGGCTAAACCGTAGGGGATGCTCTTTATATTGTGACTGGTTTCTTAAGGATTTAGAAGTGCGATTACACCTCCTCATTTTGGATATTGGTTTCATGAGTCCTCTCCCGTGTTGTAGGTTGTTCTTTGTCATAGAGTATGTAAATGGAGGAGATCTAATGTTTCACATGCAGCGACAACGAAAACTTCCTGAGGAACATGCCAGGTAAGTTTTTGGTTAATTGTTTACAGTGAAGTTGTTTCAGAATTGTGTGACTTTTAATGTGTAGTGGTTGCAAAACATAGACTATTTATTTTTAAAGAAAGATAGGCTGTATTCTGCTGCTGCCTTTTTTTTTTTTAAGATTTGTTTGTTTGAAAGAATTACAGAGAGAGCTCTTCCTTCTGCTGGTTCACTCCCCAAGTGGCTGCAATGGGCTGGGCCAGGCAGAGGCAAGGAGCCAGGAGCTTCTCCCAAGTCTCCCACATGGGTACAGGGGCACAAGCACTTGGGCCATCCTGTGCTGCTTTCCCAGGTGCATTAGCAGGGAGCAGGAACAGAAGTATAACAGCTAGGATGGCATTCATGCAGGCTTAACCCGCTATACCACAGCGCTGGCCCTGACAATTTATTTTATACTGGTTGTTTCTTTGTAAGTCATGTAGAGGCTAAGCTAAAAGTTAATTTATAGGGGGCTGGTGTTGTGGTGTAACAGGTTAAGCCTCTGTCTGCAATGCCAGCATCCCATATTGGCGCTGCTTTGATACCCAGCTGCTCCACTTCTGATCTAGCTCCCTGCTAATAACCTGGGAAAGCATAGGAAGGTGGCCCAAATGCTTGGGCTCCTACACACATAGGAGATCTGGAAGAAGTTCCAGGCTCCTGGCTTCATCCTGGCCCAGCCCCAGCCATCTGGTGAATGAACCAGCAGATGAAGATCTCGATCCCTCTCTTTCTCTCTCTCTCTCTCTCTGTCTTCCTCTCTTTGTAACTCTGCCTTTCAAATATTTTTTAAAAAGTTAATTTACATGTTATGATTATAGTATATGTATTGTAATTTACTATGTGTGTTAGCTGTATAAATTTAGGCTTTGTAAAATGGTCACACATCATACGTAGCAAAGCCACCGATGTTATAATTTTGAATGTACATTTGTTCAGTTGGTCCTGGGAACACTGGTCTGATTTTTACTGTGTTAAAGTGCCAGTTCTGGTTTCACCATTTTTGCTTTCCTGGGTGCTGAAGAGCAGCGTAAGAACTCGGGTTCCCTGATCATAGAGTTTGAAGTGGCTAAGGAGGTCTGCTTTACCTGCCTGCAGACACAAGCATGATGATTTGGCACTAAAGCAGCCATAAACCACCTGGGGTGCTCCACTTACATTATTTAGGCTAAAATCTAGGTTATCAGTGAGTCAGTGGTACTTTTTAAATGTTCTCATTTGTGATTGTAGAATAGTTTAATTCATTACTTAACAAATCTTGGTGTGGACTTAGTGATTTGAGTATTCAACTTTTTTACTCTAGGTCTGTCAGTGGTTCTTAGTTTTAGGGAAGTAGATTGATGTCGTTGGCCCCTTAGAGAAGTATTGAAAGCTATGGGAGCACTCTAGAAAACTTACATGTACAAATGTGTATCCAACTTTGCCTACAGTTGTAAGAGTTGGAACTGCCTCAGGTTCATCTGGGGCATCAGAATAAGAACTGCTTGAAACTTTCAACTTAATAACTTTATGAATATGTGAGTTTCAAGTAACTGGAACATTTATTGCGTTTTGGCCTCAGATTTTTTAAAATGAGACTTTTAATGTTAGTCCCTAAAATCATAGAGTGAAAAAAACTTCCGATAGGATTTTTTGGTTTCCAGTTGCAGGTGGGAGTAGCATTTAAATGCCTTCCTCTACAAAATTGCCACAATAAAAAAATTTGAATCAAGTGACATATTTTTTTATTTTATTTTAGATTTTACTCTGCAGAAATCAGTCTAGCATTAAATTATCTTCATGAGCGAGGCATAATTTATAGAGATTTGAAGTTGGATAATGTATTACTGGACTCTGAAGGGCACATTAAACTCACTGACTATGGCATGTGTAAGGTAAGGAAAGGTGGATACTGAAAAGGTCTTCAGCTACTCATAAAACTGTCTTGGTATACTTGCTTCATGAATGAAGAGGGAGAAATGATAGTGGCTTTGTGTAGGACACTTTTGGTATTCTAAGACAATAAATGTATTCAGGGTCTTCAAAAAGTTCGTGGAAAATGCATATTATGAAAATTGCATGGATTTAAAAAATTTTGTACACAAAAATAAGCTTTTTTTTTAAAAGATTGAGTTATTTATTTGAAAGTCAGAGTTGCAGAGAAAGAGACAGAGATCTTGCACCTGCTGGTTCACTTCCCAGGTGGCTGCACTAGCCAGGGTGAGCCAGGCCAACGCCGGAACCTAGAGCCTCACCTCGGTCTCCCATGTGAGTGGCCGGGACCCAAGTACTCGAGCCATCCTTCACTGTTTTTCCAGGCTATGGGCTGGGAGCTGATCAGAAGTAGAGCTGCTGGAATTTGAACCAGCCCCTGCCTGGGATGTGTTGCAGAAAGCTCCATGCACTATTCCACAGTGCCAGCCCCCAAATAAGTTAATCGTTTAATTCTGTTTTTCTATGAACTTTATAAGTACCTTTATACTTTTCCCCTAGCCTTTTACAAAATTCTGTGTCTTCTGTGATATATGTGCTGTAATGAATTAGTTTCTTTTTTTTTTTCCAGTTTCTTTTTATTGTCTAACTTGTTGAAAGTTGTGACACTACTGAAGAAAATTTATAAATAAAAACTGTCTGAAGTCCCATTTTAACACAGCATTTCTGTATCACTTTCTAATTTTTGCCATTTAGTAGTGACTCCTAAATCACGCATTCAGGATTTTTTTTGAACATCTACATCCTTTATATTTAAATTTAAATGTCTGGCATTGGGAGCAGGTGTTTAGCATAGCAATGTCTGTGTTCAATTCCCAGCTCTAGCCCCAGCCTCCAGCTTCCTACCAGTGCAGACTGTGGGAGGAAGTGGTCATCACTCAAGTAATTGGGTTGTTGCCATCCTTGTAGGAGACTTGGATTACATTCTTGGCTCCCAACTTTGACCTGGGCTCCACCAAGGCCATTGTGAGCATTTGAGGAGTGAGCCAGTGGTGGGAGCTCTCTCTTTGTCTCTTCTTCTCAAACAAATAAATAAAATTTTTAAAAAATCAATGAATAACTGACATAAAGTACAATAGAATAAAATAGGAAATTTAGTTACTTTCAGAATGTCTTCTTTATTTCTTGGTCCTTTATTCTTTTAATAACGATGTTTCATTTTAAGATCTGATCCTTTTCACTAAATGCGTATGGAACTATTTTTCTTGTCAAAGTAGCTGGTGCAAAATTAACCTCACAAAATTATAAATGTGTAAATTATATTCCCCATTTGCTTAAAGGAAGTGCAGAATATGCTAACTAACATTACATGAGATAGCCTAATTATATTGAAGATTTAACCTTATTATCTGCTCAGCATACTTCAGAAAATCCTAAACTATTTTTATGTACAAATCTCAAGACTTTTTATGTGCTGGTGTCACCGGTGACAGCTTTACCCCCTGTGCCACAATGATTTGGAATTTTCTGCCATATTAGCTATTTTAGGAAAATGATTACATTCTAGGTTCATTTGTTAATTGAATTTTTTGTAGTGATTAATAATAGGAAATCTGTAATTACGTAGGGAATGCTTATAAAGTAACCCCTTCCCCCCAAAAAGTAGTTACTTGTATATATATTATTCAGCTGTTTCAGACTGTCCTTTTTTATTGTTGTGTGTTAATGTAATTGCCATATGATGGGCAGCTGGTCTGGGTGATGTTGATCAGCTCTTCGACATACTTTGAGATAGTTTCTGTAACTTCATTTATGAGCAGGAGCCGTGTGTACTTAAAGGAGTGTGTAATCTGCTTAACATGCAGGTGGTTTCTTTTCCTGCCTCCTTCACCCTCTCAGCACATATGCAGGGGCACACGTGTTCTATACATGTGTATATTGTATGGTTTTTTAGCTGTAGCTTTTCTTCATATTTTTATATACTTACCAATTTTTTGTCTGTGTGATATCATTTTCTGATATAGATGTGTTACAATCTACTGTCATGATTGGACATTGTTAAATTCTAATTTTCTCCACTTTTATTTTATTCTCAGGCTGTTCTCAGGTGGAGTATACAAATGTTTGTTATAACTTCTTGGTGACTGTTCCATTTATTCGGCAATTTGTCGACTTATGCATATTTTTGTATTTTGCCTTAATTTTCTCCATTCTACAGCTAATAAAATATAAAACCAAAAAATTTACCTTATGAAAAACAACCAGAAGGAAAACATAATCTCACCAGTGGCTTTGTTTGTAGTTAGAATTTAAAGTGCTTCTTTTCTTCATGAAACGTGATTGGTTTTACTCATATAATTTTTATCTTCAATGAACTGACTTTCTAGCAACTTTTAACAAGGGCAGGTTTTCTTCATGCTATTTAGTGGCAAACCATGCTTTAAAAAAATAAAGGAGGGGCCAGCGCCAGGGCTCACTTGGCTAATCCTCCGCCTGCGGCACCAGCACCCAGGGTTCTAGTCCCGGTTGGGGTGCCAGATTCTGTCCCAGTTGCTCCTCTTCCAGTCCAGCTCTCTGCTGTGGCCTGGGAGTGCAGTGGAGGATGGCCCAAGTGCTTGGGCCCTGCACCTGCATGGGAGACCAGGAGGAAGCACCTGGCTCCTGGCTTCAGATTGGCACAGCGCGCCGGCCCTAGCAGCCATTTGAGGGGTGAACCAACAGCAAAGAAAGACCTTTCTCTCTGTCTCTGTCTCTCTCTCTCTCACTGTCTAACTCTGCCTGTCAAAAAAAAAAAAAGGAGGGCCAGTGTTACAAATTGCGTTAAACTGCCACCTATGGTGCTGGCGGCCCATATGGAAGTGCTGGTTCAGTCCCAGTTGCACCCACATAAGAGACCCAGATAGATTTCCTGTTTCATGATGTTGGCCTGGCCCAGTCCAGGCCATTGCAGCCATTTGGGGAGTGAAACAGCAGATGGAAGATCTCTCTATCTCTCTTTCTCACTTTTCCTTTCAAATAAATAAGGAAATTTTTAAAAGATATATTTATTTACCCGGTTGCCCCTCTTCCAGGCCAGCTCTCTGCTATGGCCAGGGAGTGCAGTGGAGGATGGCCCAGGTGCTTGGGCCCTGCACCCCATGGGAGACCAGGAAAAGCACCTGGCTCCTGGCTCCTGCCAGGATCAGCGCGGTGCGCCGGCTGCAGCGGCGGCCATTGGAGGGTGAACCAACGGCAAAGGAAGACCTTTCTCTCTGTCTCTCTCTCACTGTCCACTCTGCCTGTCAAAAAAAAAAAAAAAAAAGATATATTTATTTATTCATTTGAAAGGCAAAGATACTGAGAGAGAAGGGGGTGGTGCGGGAATCTTCCATCTGCTGGTTCACTCCCTAAATACCACAACAGCCAGGGCTGGGCCATGCCGAAGCTAGGAGCCAGGAGCTTCTTCCAGCTCTTCCACGTAGGTACGGGGCCCAACTATTTGGGCCATCTTCTACTTTCCCAGTTGCATTAGCATTTGACTTTCCCAGTCGTATTAGGTCTGGATCAGAAGTGGAACAGCTGGGACTCGAACAGGCACTTATATGGGATGCCAACACTGCAGGTGGAGGCTTAACCTTCTACATCACAGTGCTGGCCCCAATAAAGAAGTCTTTAAAAAGAAACAAAGACAGGAGCAGACATTTAGTCTAGTGTTAAGATTCCCATGTCTCATCTTGGTGTGCTTGGATTTGATTCCCAGCTCTGGCTTCTGAGTGCAGCTTCCTGCCAGTGTGGACCATGGGAAACATTCATGGTGGCTCAAGTCACCATGTGGGAAACCTGGATGCATTCCTGCCTTCTGACTCCAGCCCTGGCCTAGCACCAGCAGCTGTGGGCATTTGGGAAGTGAACCAATAGATGGAGCTGGCGATCTCTGTCTCTTTCTCTCTCTGCAATTAAAAAAAAAAAGAAAAATTAAATGACAAGTGCAATTGTTGTAGTGATATGTCATTTAAAGTTAATATATTATCTACAGAACTGAACTTAGGTAATAAATGATATAGAAGAGTTAAATTTAAAACAATTTTGGGACTTACTCTGTCTTTCTTTTCTTTGTTTTGTTTCCACAAAAGGAGGGATTACGGCCAGGAGATACAACCAGCACTTTCTGTGGTACTCCTAATTACATTGCTCCTGAAATTTTAAGAGGAGAAGACTATGGTAATAAATAAACAGATGGTATTTTAACTATTGCTAAGTGGGTGGTTAAATGTGGTACCAATTGTGTGGTAGTACGTGACTTTATTTTAGTACAGAAAGCTTTCTTAAAACCTTCCTGAAGGCCTCCAAGTCTGAAGTAAGATATGGGGACCTTGGCAATATCTGGGGATGCAAATTTGACTAATATTAGCAACAAAGAATGTCGGTCACTATCCTAAGTAGTTGAACTATGTTAACTAAATTAATCTTCTCAAGGACCCTATGAGGTAAACACTGTTCACTCTCATTTTACAGTTGAGGAAACTGGCATATAGAAAGTTGAAATAATTTGTCCATTGTCATACAGCTGGGGAGTGGCAGTCAGCATTCAGATCAGGAGCCAAATGACTCCTGAGTCAAGAACTTTTGGAAGGCTGTTCAGATTTCTTGAGCTATTTACACCATGCGTCTAACAGGAAAATTGACTGCTTCTCAGGCATCAGGATACATTTATTTTCTTGTAAATCATTTGACTTCCTGGGTTCTGGTGCTCTGATTTCAGCAGATTTGTGGTACTTCTGACAGCTGCTCACTATGTGAATACAAGATCCTTCAAAGATCTTTAATCAGCTAACAGAAGATCAGGTTTCAGACCAGAAGAGGTTATACTCAAGTATGATTTAATTATATCCTCAAAATGTTAGATATGGGGCATGAATCTGAAATTACAGAATATATTTGGAAAAAGAAGCTTATGTTTCATTTCCCATTTTATTCTAAAACTTTTAGATATCTGTCTGTAATCCCCAGTGCTTATTACCATAATAGTTATAATGCATTTAGATTTTACTTGTAAAATAAAATTGCTTATTTTTTGTTATATAATGAAATGCATCTCTAATTACTGACTTGAAGAATACAGAGTGGGTAATTTATTGCTTTAAAATGTCTCTGAAGGTTTCAGTGTCGACTGGTGGGCTCTGGGCGTATTAATGTTTGAGATGATGGCAGGAAGGTCTCCGTTTGATATTGTTGGGAGCTCTGATAACCCTGATCAAAACACAGAGGATTATCTCTTCCAAGGTAATTTGCAGCATTTTATGGAGATTCTCTGAGTTCCCTATTCTGGAGCAAGACATGAGGGTGACTCAAGTTAATACTCTTGATAAATAAAGGAATAATCTGGACAATATAGTATTCCTGATGTAATGCGTGAGGTTTGAATTTTGTTTGGTTGTTTGTGGATACACCCTTTCTGCCTCTATTTGTATCCATTTCCATTTGCAGTTACTTTCTCCAAATCAAAACAAAGAGGTTCTTTTGGATTATAGACCACAAACAGAGATGGGGGAGAGAATTTTGTGGCTAGAGATGGCAGTCTTTATACAGGGGCCCCAAGGCTGAGTGTAAAGTCCAAGAGCAGTATAGGGGGGCGAGTTTAGTACCTAAAAGACAAGAGGGATTGAAGTGGAGGGAGGAATAGCCTCACAGTGGGGAATACAAAGAATTGAACAGAACAGAACAGTAACAGCACAGGGACTTACAAGACACAATCCAAAGAAGTACAAAGACAGCCATCAAATTTTACCTTTAGTGATCAAATCCATCACAGAATGTGAAAAGGCATTTCCCATAATGGGAAACCCAGAGCATATGGAAAGATATTTAACCTCACTAGCAATTAGGGGAGTGCACGTTCACAACATGAGCTACCATTTGATAGCCATGCATTTGGTGAAGATCTTAAATTCTGGCAACATCAGTGCCATTGAGAATAGCAGCACCTGGAACTCTCGCAGACTCTTGCTGGGAATGAAATTTAGCACAACAGCTTTGGAAAATCATCTGGCATTGTCCAGTAAAAGTCAGCGCTATGAAGCAAGTATCATTTCCCTGTGTTGCAGATGAAGAAACTGAAACGCAGTAAGGTAGTCAAAGAATCAAACGTGTACAAATGCTAATAAGTAGGGAGTCAGGATTAGAGGCCGTCTTTGAGAAGCAGGGGGAGGTATGGGATAGAGAAAGTACAGGAGCCGCTTCAGTTGGTGTATGTAATGTCTTATTTTTTCTGTTGGAATGCCTTAAATGTTTCATAATGTAAAGATTAAAGATCTTATAAAAGTTAATTATAATACTGTAATTTTTACCTCCCTAGTTATTTTGGAAAAACAAATTCGTATACCACGTTCCCTATCTGTAAAAGCTGCAAGTGTCCTGAAGAGTTTTCTCAACAAGGTATAAATTATGTAGATAAATCTTTTGTGATTTGTCTCTATAAATCAAACTGCTAAATAGAAGCTGAGGCAATTTAAAATTCCAAAATAGCAAAGTATGTAATGTTTTCAGATAGGTCCAGAATTTGTCTCTCAAAGAGTAATCGGCAACATTAAGTCCTGAGATGAATTTTCCTTTCCATTTACCAGTATAATTTTCCCCACCTGTATGTCACATACATGATATCTGGTTTTGCTTTGTTTTAAGATTTATTTTTTATTTGAAAGGCAGAGTTAGAGAAGGAGAAACAGAAAGAGAAACCTTCATCTGCTGGCTTCTTCCCCAAATGGCCACAACAGCCAGAGCTAGGCTAGGCTGTAGCCAGGACCCAGGAGCTTCATCCTAGTCTCCCACTTTCCCAGGTGCATTAACAGGAAGCTAGATCAGAAGAGGAGCAGCCAGGACTCGAACTGATGCCCATATGGGATGCCAGCACTGCAGGCAGTGGCTTAACTCACTACACAACAGCACTGGCCCCAATGTCTTTTTTTTTTTTTTTTTTAATTATTTGAAAGGCAAAGAGACAGAACTTCCATCTGCTAATTCACTCTCCAAATGCCTGTAACAGCTGAAACTGTGTCAGGCCAAAGCCAGGAGCCTGGAACTCCATCCAGGGTCTCTCACAGAGGTGGCAGGAACTGAAATAGTTGAGCCATCATCTGCTGCCTCCCAGACCTATTGATATAGCTTGATTGAAAGCAGAATGCAGGCGTCCCAAGCAGCCTCTTAACCTGCTGGACCACAGTGCCTGCCTCACATATGATTTTCTTAAAAAGATTTATGTATTTATTTGAAAGGTGGAGTTACAGACAAAGAGAGGGAGAGAGCTTCCATCTACTAGGTCACCCCCAAAATGGCCACAACGGCCAGAGTTGAGCCAGTCTGAAGCCAGGAGCAGGAGCTTCTTCCGAGTCTTCCATGTGGATACAGGGGCCCAAGGACTTGGGCCGTCTTCCACTGCCTTCACAGGCACATTAGTAGGGAGCTGGATCAGAAGTGGAACAGCTGAGACGAGCCAACACCCATATGGGATACCAGCACCACAGGTGGTGGCTTTACTTGCTATGCCACAGCGCCAGCCCCTACGTACAGTATTTTTAATGTAAATTATAAATAAATACCATATTCTCACTCATGGAAAAGTGAATCTTTGGAATTAGTTTCAATTGTACTTTAAGCTTTTTTCTGTTTTCTCTGTATTATTATCCATATTTATTGTCATAAATTTTCTTAATATTTGAATAATTTTGTTCCCTACAGATTTTCATACCAAAAGCTTTATAATTAGATAAAGTTCAGAAGAAATGAAATACTGACTTTGATTCTTAAAAGTCTGAACTTCAGGACTGGCATTTGGCCTATCAGTTGGGACATAGGTTCAATACCAGACTCTGTCTCCTGATTCCAGTTTCCTGCTAATGTAGACCCTGGAAAGCCATGGTAATGGCTCACCTCAAGTGACTGGGTTCCTGCCACCCATGTAGGAGATCAGTTTTGTTTTGTCCTGTTTTTTCTTTTCTTTCCACATAAGAGATCTGGTGAGTTCTAGACTCCCAACTTTGGCCCTTGGGCTGTTAGGGGCAATTGGGGAGTGAACTAGCAGATGAGAACTAACTCAGTCTCCCTTTCTCCTTGTCCCTCTGCCTCTCAAATCAAATAATCTGAACATTGGTGTGGTTGGAAGAATAGAAAAGCTTTTTTCTTTTTTTTTTATTATTTTATTTATTTGAGAAGCAGAGTTACAGAGAAAGGGAGAGCAAGAGAAAAAGGCCCTCTATCTGCTGGTTCACTCCACAAACAGCTGCAACCGCTAGAGCTGAGCCAATCCGAAGCCAGGAGCGTTTCCTGAGTCTCCCATGTGGGTGCAGGGGCCCAAGCACTTGGGCCTTTTTCCACTGCTTTCCCAAGCCATAGCAGAGAGCTCAGTCAGTAGAGGAGTGACTGGGACATGAACCAGTGGGCCTATGGGATGCCAGCATCACAGGCGGAGGCTTAGTCCACTATGCCACAGCACTGGCCCCAAGAAAAGATTTAAAAGTCTATCCAACACTAATTTTTGCCAGCCGTAAATTCTGCTTTAAATAAATGGCAGAATGAAAAGTAGGTTGGTTTGCTTTTACCTTCTGAGGTAAATTGACAATGATGATTTTTTTTTTTAATGATTTATTTATTTATTTGAAACTTAGAGTCACAGAGAGAGAGAGAAAGGTCTTCCATCTGCTGGTTTACTCCTCAGATGGCCACAACGACCAGAACTGTGCCTATCCAGAGCCAGGAGCTCCTTCCGGGTCTCCCACGTGGGTTCAGGGGCCCAAGGACTTGGGCCATCTTCCACTGCTTTCCCAGGCCATAGCAGAGAGCTGGATCAGAAGTGGAGCAACCAGGACTCGAACTGGCACCCATATGGGATGCCAGTGCTACAGACCGCCCACTTTAACCCACTGCGCCACTGCGCCGGCCCCAGATAATGATGAAAATTAATACAATCAGAAATTAAAGCATGTTTTAATTGAATATGTGAGGAAATATTTTAAACTTGAAACCTGATCTTCCACACAGCAACAGATGAGCACCAAGAGGTGTTGTTATGCAAAATAAATGCCTTTTATCAGAAAGAAAAATAGGATCATGTTTTCATCCATATTAATGAATAAGCCAAGACTTGTTTTAAGTTGCAAACTCCTCAGTCCAGTGATCCAGTTAATGGTCGTATGATTGTCTAACACAGATTGTGGTTGGGTTTGTGGTTTTTTTTTTTTTTTTTTTTGCGCATAGGGCTTTTAAATTCAGCTAGGAACAAACTTGTGGTGAAGTTTGAGCAGTTGTATATTTTGACCATCACTCTAGCACAGGCCAGGGAAATAGCTGGGTGCTGTTGATATGATTCTGCTATTACCTTTTTCCTGTTATTTTTCTTCAGCAGAGAGGTGAGGATTTTCCACTTCCCTTATATGACAGGCAGAGAAAAGAGCCATGCAGAAACCTTATTTGTCACAAGTTTCAAATAATTCAGTTGGTCTAGTGTTGTATTTTCTAGAAGTAAAAGATATATCATTCTAACTTCAGAACTAAAGATATCTTGTAATAACATAAAACACCTGTTTAAAAAGATAATTTATTTTAAAACATTACATTTACCCAATTCTTGAAAAATTTCTGTCATAGGACCCAAAGGAACGATTAGGTTGTCATCCTCAAACAGGATTTGCTGATATTCAGGGACACCCATTCTTCCGAAATGTTGACTGGGATATGGTACGTAAATTTTGGTTGTTTTCTATATTAGGTTTTATTAGTATCTTCAAATTTTATTGTCTTAAAAGATTGTCAAGAAAGGAAGTATATCATAGCTTAAATAGCTTAAAGCTGTTCCCTAAAGTGCTTTTGAATGTGCTTTTAAAAGAAAAAGATTAGAATATTAATGTAACTGAGTAGGTTGTGAGAGGATTGAGGCCTGTGTCAGTGTTCAAATTGATAAATGATGGTCATTATTGTTAATACCATGGAGCCAGGCCTAGGGACTCACTGTAATAAAATGGAGAAACATCTGAGGAAAATGGGAGGGTGGAGGGAAAATGGGAGATGGAATTTTTCTAAAAACGTAGGCTTTAGCTGTCATCCAATGTATCTTTTTAGATGGAGCAAAAGCAAGTGGTGCCTCCTTTTAAACCAAATATTTCTGGGGAATTTGGTTTGGACAATTTTGATTCTCAGTTTACTAATGAACCTGTGCAGCTCACACCGGATGATGAGTAAGTAATTCTGTACACTGAAATATTTTCAGGGTTTTTAAAAACCCCATTCTTAGTGATTACACAGTGTTTTGTTATCAGATGATGTTATAACTTATGTATCCAGTCCATTGCTGCATGTTTGAATCTGTTAAACTTATAAATTATGACAGTATCTGCCGTTAGTTTCTACTTTCCTTTACATATATTATCTCTGATTCTCACAGTGACTTTGGAAACTAGTTACTGTCATCTTCATTTTACAGATGAGGGAAACCGAAGCTCAGAGAGGTTAAGCAGAGTTAACACAGCTGTCAGGTGGCAGGGTCTGGATTCAAACCCACATCTTACTAAGGCCTGTGCTGTTCTCACTGTGCTGTGCTGTGTCCCATGCTGATGATGGACATCTTTGGGTTCCTGAGTGTAACCTTATGGCAGAAAGGGATTAGGTCAAAGGGTGTGAAAATGTTAACCTTCTTGATATGTTTTGCCAAATCCTTCGTAAAAAGGTGACCTGAAGTTGTCAAATCCAGCCAGCAGTGATTTGAAATATTTTTTGTGCTTACATTACATCTTTTAAAATGTGATTTAGAATTATTTAGGGATATTTTGATCACTTTCCTCTCTACAGATTCATTCTCACTAATCTCAAGGAGGCCCTTACTGTTTGACAGTCATTTTATTTATATCTTAATTCCTACCACATTCCTCATAGCAGCTGTTCTAAACAGACCCTTCTTTAAGAAGCCCTCAATCCTTCTGCCTGCATCACCCTTTTTGGATTCACTTCGCCTTGACTTGCATGCAAGGATTGAGACCTCCCTGCTGTGAGCTTGGTCCCTTTCCATCCCTCACAGGACCACCTCACCTCTCAGGATAGCTCGCTTCCTGTTTGCTCTTGTGAGGCCCTCCTGCTGCTGCCAGGGATGTCAATCCTGTTTGCCGAGGTCCGCTTCCTTAGCGTCCTCCGGGATTTCCTTCTGTCACTCGGCTCCTTTCTCCACCTTCCACAACTGCTTTTCTTTTCCAGTTCCTTTCCCTCTATCTACAGGCATGCACAGGTATGCTGATATTTCGCTTTTCAACTTTTGCCCCTCTTTGAACCATCACTTTCTTTCCTTTAAGCATGTAAATAAAATAGAAAAAAGACAAATAAACAGTATGGCTATGGGACTCCTGCAGTTTAGTCAGTTGTTTTGTCCTTTCTTCCTGCCAACACTCTAACCCCTTACAATTTAACCAGTGCCTTGAGCGTTTGAAGGTTGAATTGAATTCTTAATTTCTAAATAGTATTTCTTTGGTCAGTCCTCATTGCCTTTGCTGTCTGTAAAGCATTTGGTTCTCATGGCTTTGCCTTAGGTGGCCCACCTGGTTCTGCTTCATCTCTGTGACCACTTGTTTGTCATCTCTTTCCCTGTCCTCTTAAGACCAGCATGCTTCATGGTTCTGTTCATAACAGCCCTCTCTTTGCTATGTGAGGGTTGTACCTTGGAGAATTCAGCCAGCATGGATTAGCAGCTATTTAAATAACTCCCAGCTGAACTGACAAACGGTTAGTGAGCCAAAGACGCTCTGCTAAGTTCTGGATATTCAGAGATGGTTAAGACAGTCCACTTTCCCAAAATGCCTCCAGCCTGTTAGAACAGAGATTATGTGTAGCAAATCATTGTTTCTGGTGTCATTGTATGAGAACCATTTGAATCCTGATGCTCCCTCTTACCAAGTGGGTACCTTGGTTATGGATTGCATAACTTCTCTGAGCCTTTTTTTTCTGATATTAGCCAACTCTTGTTGGTTCTTGAGAAGAATAAATGAATGATGGTTTCTGAAGTCCCTCACCTCTGCCCTGATAGCTCTCCTGAGCGCCATTCCCAGCTCTTTAACAGCCCCCAGTTTCTCAGATAAGTACCTCAAATATGTGAAAATCTAAAATCAAAGTAATGACCCTTTTGGGCTTTTTTCCTGTTGTTCTCCATCGATTCTGTGTTTCCTTTTGTTTTTTACCTATTGCTGCTCCTTGGGCCATCCTGCGTACCTGTCATTTGGATTCAAAACGTCAGTGATTGCTGACTCCTCCTTTACGTTACCAGAGTAGTGAAACCTGCAGTTGCCAAGTCTGCATCTGTTTTCCTTTACTTCTTCATTTGCATCAGATCCCTCTTTTCTCTCTTGCTATCATCCTAGTTTAAGTCGTATTCAGACTCACACCCAAAGTGTTGTACCAGCCTCCTGACTGATCTCCTGTTCTGCATGCCTCCTGAGGCACCACTTCTGTTCTCTGGTTCTTTAACCCCTTTGACCAGAATCCTTCAGCAGCGCTTACACTGCCTCTCCATTAATGTCTGTCCTCTTCACTAGCATTTAAGGCCTCGCCCCATCTGTTCCAGACAGACTTTCTAGCCATGGCTCCTCTCATTATAACACAAGTGTTGTAATCACTGGTGATTACTCAGCATTGCCTGGGAATGAGTGTCTGTCTGCCTCTCTCTCTGCCTCTCTCTCTCTGCATCTCCCTGCCTCTCCCTGCTTGTGGCATAGCTCTGTATTCCTCCATGATTTCTTACCTATTGAAGTCTTCCCTGCCTCACATAGAAGCACGTGTTTCATGGATCAGAAGGAAATTCCTTGCTGTCTGTGTCACTGGCTGCTTTGATCTGGGCACTCCTGTCCTCCCAGCCTGCCTGCCATGGACCACCCTCCTGTTGCTGTGCTCAGCTCTAACGTTTGCATTGCTCCACACCTGCCACAGCCTTGTAATTCCCCCAAAGGAAAGCTGCCTGCCTTGATTTCCCTGGCTAGGAGCCACCCCATTCATTTCTGACCCGTGGTTAGAAAAGGACTTAGCTTACCATGTGTGACATTTGGCAGGTACTGTTTTCTCTCACAGCTTCCCAGTATATGAGTGACCCCCCAACCCCAGCTTTGAAGGAAGGGGTGTACCCTCTATAACTTGGTGCTCTGTAGTACAGTGTATGCATTTAGGCATTACAGTATCTGATAGTACCGCTCGCTCTTACCGTATATCCAGCTAGAAGCCCAGTGCGGCAGAACGGCAGCCTCTTCTCTCTCTGACCCTATGTCTCCTGTGGTATTCTCTCCCTGTTCCAGGTCTCTCGGTGTCCTTGTCCCTTCTGCCTTTTCCTTCTTCTGACTTCTTCTGGGCCTCCTCTCACCATCTTCCATCTGGCTGTTGTAGTGACTAATAAACTGAGTGCTAATTCAGACCTGAACCTTTACTTGTGATGAAGAGTGCTGTTCAGGTCGAAAGTTAAGATTAATGGGAATTGTGACAAGTTGAGCCTTATTCTGTCTTCAGTTTTTGAACTACCATTTGGACCTAAAATTGCTTTGTGATTATTAGTCTCTTTTTGGTTTTTAATACTCTTTTTCTATTTTTATATTTTATTTAAGGAATACAAGCTTCATATATTTCATATACATAAATTTAGGGATTTTTAATACTCTTCTTGATTCTTCTAGAACATGTTTTGAAAGAATTCATAGGGGTTTTTGCATCACAGATTTTATAATTAAACTTATTCTTTATTAATCTTGTTTTACCATTTAAAAATTGAAGAAATCTTTATTGTGATGAAAATCGATGCATTTTTTCCTTCCACAGTGACATTGTGAGGAAGATTGATCAGTCGGAATTTGAAGGGTTCGAGTACATCAACCCTCTGTTGATGTCTGCAGAAGAATGCGTCTAATCTTCAGTTTTCAGCTCTGCATTCTGCTTGTGTTGCCATTTAATGCATGGATAAACTTGCTGCCAGCCTGAACACAATTCACCATTTTATATTTGCCACCTACAAAAAAAACCTCATCAGTATCTTCTAGACTGAAAGAGTCAAATATTACATCTTCATTTACCTACAGAAAAGAAATTAAGACTAGCTTCCAACAGACAATCATGCCAAAATTTAGTTATTCTCGTTCTTCAGAGGCCTGCTGATGAGTGATGAGTTACCTTTTTTGTTTAAAGAAAATACCACTGCTTCTACAGGAGAGTTTCTGTTGCATTAAGGCACATAGTAGTATTACATCATAAGCCTCCCTTAATTTTTGTCATTCTGTGTGAAGTTATTTGAGGGTTTTGGAATATAAGATTAATTTAAAATAACAATTTTTTATATTACATATTAGTTTCAGAATTGTTTAAAAATTCAGCTATAAATTATATCATTGCCTTGGATAGTTAAATTATTGATTTTTAAAGCAACAGTTATTGAATTGGCACAAAAAGGTGTTGCTTGATTAGCATTGGGGAATATTCTTCTTGAATAAAAAATACATTCTATTAAGAATCTGCTTGTAAATCACTAGTTTTTAAAAATGGACACAGATGATCTTTAGTATAAGAAGGCAGCTTCTGAGCTTATCCTTCTGTGAAGACTGGAACTGGAATGTTAATAGTTCTAAAGAGCTGGATACGGATGGGTGGGAAAATTGCTCAGAGTACAGAGAAAAAATTTAGATACAGAAACATACAGTGGTAATATTTATTTCTTATTGGGAATTGAATCCCACAGTTGCCTTTTGTGATTTGTTTTAAGCAATAAGAAAGCACTCATTAACAAATATATAAAAGCATTCCATTTATTTCATGGAGGCAGAATGTATATTTTTCCTTGTGATTTAGTATACAAGAAAATAACTTATCTTCTGAATGTCTTAGCTATGCTTGTTTCTTCCCCCAAACCACGTTATGTATACTTTTGGGCCTGTTTATGGAATTTTCAATGAAATACAAGAAAAATAATAGGTAAACATGAATCAGTGTTGAGAACATCTACAGTCACAAACATCACAGTTCCAGCTCCTTGAGTGAGTTTTTGTTAAGTAGTAATACATGTAATTCATGGTAGAATACATTTCAGTGGCAGAGTTCTTCTGATTTTTTTAAATTAATATTAGTGTTTAATGATTTATTATTTAAAGAGGTGCCAGATATAACGTCCTTCTGTTTATTTAAAAAATTTTTTTATGCAAAAGGATTTAAAAAATATCCATAATCATCTCAAGTATTTACAGTTGCTGAATCTTAGTAAAATTTAATTTTAGGAATCTATTTAGGCTTAAATTTAGAATGATTTAAAAGTTATAGACATTTAATCATTACCTTATTTTTTCTCTTTATAAGTGCTACATTTCATTAGAAATGTGAGTTTTCCAAAGTTTCTGATCATGTATTTATCTTTTCCTCAAATAACTAAGTCTGAAAACCTCAAAAGAAAAAATGGTTATATAAGTTCACACTTGAGAGGTATACTCATATGTTTCTCTTAATGCCTAAAATTTACTTTAAAATTAAAAGCAGTGTTCACTTCAATTCATAAACTTTTAAAGGATTCTGACACTTTCTGTCAGAAATACACTTCTGATCTTGCTTTCTAGTGGTGCTGGTTCTCTAGGGCATTAGTTCTCAAACTGCACAATATGCAGTCACCTGTGGAGTTTGTTAAAAACATACGGGGAGTCCTCAAAGAGCTCCTGGGAGATGTATACTATGAAAAAGCTATGCATAGGTTTCAAAATTATTTGCACCAAAATAAACATGTCATTTAGTTCTAGTTTTCCATGCATTTTTTGAAGTACCCTCTTAACATTACTGGACCTGTTTTAGAATTGCATTGGACCTTTGGACCTAATTTTGAGTTTTTGTTTTTTTTAAATCCTATGGTTAAATTTTAAAGAGTGTTCATGTTAGGACATTTTGAGGAAAAGTGAGCAGTGAATTATAATCTTAGCCACAATTTTAAACAAGTTTTGAATAAATTCTTTAAGTTAGATGTCTCCCTCCCCTGCCAAAAAAAAAGAAACCTAGTTTTCTACCAATAATGTACAAATGATGACATTTTTCTATAAGATTTTAACCATTATTCAGAGTGGTCTTTTGTTTTTAAATCTTTTTTTAACTGAGATTTATTGTATATTTTATACAGAATTGCATTATCAAATGTGTTCTTAATTGTGTTCCTTTTTTTTTTTTTTTTTTTTTTTTGTGGTCTTTAAGTGCCATGCCAGTTTTTTGTTTTTTGTTATATGTTATTGAGAAGTTCTCTCAGAATACTCGCCAGGGGAATAAGGCAGTGGACAGTCAGAATGCTTGAATTGAAATTTTGGTGTTCTAAGAGCAAACTTACATAGCATAGGCATGTAGTCAGATCATTTTATGCATATGCAGCCTGGATTGGATATCAAGTCTTAGGCTTGTTCAGTGCCGGTACGTTGACTTTATAAATTCATTTTGATTTTTGTCATGTAATACTGCTGTAGCCATCATAATGTAATCTGTATTCGTGTACTTTTTTTACATTAAAATCTTTAAATAAAATGTTCAATACTCATCAAGAGTAGACCATTTTTAACATATCAGAAATTTGTTTATAAGAACCAAGATGTATCAGAATTTATTTTAAGAAACAATGAAATTTTGGGAGTTTAAAAACTTTTCCTAATTTTTTTATTTATTAGAAAGAGATCTTCCATGACTAGCTGAACCCCCAAATGCCCACAACAGCTGAGGCTGGAACCGGCCCAGGTAGAATTCAATCTGGGTCTCCCATATATGGATGACAGGAACCAAAGTACTTGAGCCATCATCTGCTGTCTCCCAGGGTGTGTGTCATCAGGAAGCTGAGCTGGAAGTAGGACTGGGATCCGAGCACTTGCACTGTACTAACTTATGCTAGTGTCCTAGTCCCAAGCACCATCCTAATCACTTGTGCCAAACACCCACCCCACAGATTAGAATTTTCATATACTAAAAGTGGCATTCTGCTGTAGTGTAGACATTCATTCATCAAACAAAATACTCTCCAATGTATTTTTTCTTTTTTTTTTTTATTAAGATTTTCTTTATTTATTTGAGAAAGACAAAGAGGTCTTCCATCCGCTGGTTCACTCCCCAAATGGCCACAATGGCCAGAGCTAGGAGGATCAGGAGCCAGGAGCTTCTTCAGGGTCTCTCACGGGAGTGCAGGGGCCCAAGCACTTGAGCCATCTTCCACTGCCTTCCCAGACCATAGCAGAGAGCCAGATGGGATGAGGAGCAGCAGGGACACGAACCAGCACCCATGTGGGATGCCGACATTGCAGATGGAGGTTTAGCCTATTATGACAGTGCTGGCCCCTCTCCAATGTGTGTGTGTGTGTGTGTGTGTGTGTATGTATATTATATATATATTATATATATATATTAAGATTTATTTACTTGAAAGTCAGAGTTACACAGAGAGAGAGAGGACTTCCATCCACCGGTTCACTCCCCAATTGGCTGCAACAGCTGGAGCTGCACCAATCTGAAGCCAGGAGTCAAGAGCTTCTTCCGGGTCTCCCACGTGGGTGCAGAGGCCCAAGGACTTGGGTCATCTTCTGCTGCTTTCCCAGGCCACAGCAGAGAGCTGGATCAGAAGTGGAGCAGCTGGGTGTTGAACTGGTGCCCATATGGGATGGCACCCACTGCGCCACAGTGGCAGCGCCCCCTCTCCAATATATTAATTCAGACTTCCATTCAGAAAACAATTTAGTAAAGAATTCAGCCCAACATAGACTATTTTTTAAAAGATTCATTTGTTGACTGATGTAAAAGGCATAGTGAGAGAAAGAGAGACAGCGAGCTTCTGTCTGCTGGTTCATTCTCCAAATGGCCACAACAGTCAGGTTTGGGCCAAGCAGAAGCTAGGGGCCAGGAACTCCTGATCTCCTGTGTGGGTGGCAGGGCCTCAAGTACTTGTGCCATCTTTTGCTGTTTTCCCAGGTGCATTAGCAGGAAGCTGAATCAGAAGCAGAGCAGTGGGGGCTGACATTGCGGCTCACTTGGCTAATCCTCCGCTTGTGGCACCGGCACCCCGGGTTCTAGTCCCGGTTGGGACGCCGGATTCTGTCCTGGTTGCCCCTCTTCCAGGCCAGCTCTCTGTTGTGGCCCAGGAAGGCAGTGGAGGATGGCCCAAGTGCTTGGGCCCTGCACCCACATGGGAGACCAGGAGGAAGCACCTGGCTCCTGGCTTCAGATCAGCACAGCGCACCAGCCGTAGTGGCCATTTTGGGGGGTAAACCAACTGAAAGGAAGACCTTTCTCTCTGTCACTCTCTCACTGTCTAACTCTGCCTGTCAAAAAAAAAAAAAAAAAAAAAAAAAGGCAGTGGGAACTCAAGATGGCACTGATACAGATGCTGGTGTTACAAACAACTGCTCAACCCTCTGCACCACAAGGCTGACATCTGAGCCTAGAACATTTTAATTAGTTTTAAAACTGAAGCAAATTTAAACTGATTCAGAATATACTGTTTCCATGTTAATGTTTTACAAGTGAAGTCCAGAACTTTACCTTTCTCAATTGTATATGTCCATGTATATATAAATTCCACACTTTTTTTTTTTTTTTAAAGATTTAATCATTCTGAAAAAGATCTTCCATTTGCTGCTTCACTCCCCATATGGTCACAACAGCCAGGGCTGGGTCAGGCTAAAGCCAGAAGCCTGCAACTCCATTTGGATGGCAGGGGCCTGAGTACTTGTTTTCCCAGGCACATTAGCAGAGAGCTGGATGGGAAATGGAGCAGCTGGGACTTGAACTGGTGCCCATATGGGATGTCGGCGTCGCAGGTGGCAGTTTAACCCACTGATAGGCTACAATGCTAGCTCCAAGTTCCACAGTTAAAATCCACGTTACTTAATATTTGCTTACTGTTTGCTTCCTTTGAAGAAGGAAATCTTCAAAGTGTCTGCTTTCTTAATTGACTTGTCATGGAGCAAGGACATGAAAACCACCAAAGGCTGACCTGTGTCTTCACTATTGTATTGTCCTAATTTCGGCTCTTGCTTAAAATGAAGGTATAAGGAGTATTAATGAAATGCTGTCCAGGTTATTCCCTGTATCACATCATAAATTCGGTTGTTTTCTGTGAATTAGTAAAAATCCCAAAACAGAGCCCAAAGAGGGAGTTGAAACTTTGGAGCATTTTTCTATGAAGGCATTCAGTTACTGGGGCAACCAATTTCTCTGTGAAAGGTAACACTGGGCTCTAATCCTTCAAGTTCAACAGCTTGGTGTATTGACAACACCCACCAGTGAGTCATTTGGTAGATCTGAGGATCTTTTGTAGAATTACCCTCTTCCCCTATGTGTTGTGGGATTATTTAAGACCCAAATAGTCTGAGTAGGTGTATGCGTAGTTTATTGTTCCAGCATCTACTGGAATTTACTATGCATGGTGCTAAATAAGGCCAAGGAAAAAGAACCGCTGCCCTTGACATTGAGGATGGAGAAGCAGCACACTGAGTGTGATCAGTGAAAGTTCTGTAGGTAGACAATCAATAGGGTGAGACAGATGAAGAAGGATTTCTTAGGATAATAAGCTCATGTGGTTATGGCAGCTGAGAGGTCTCACACAGGTGGTCTGTAGGCTGAGACCCTGTTCAGTCCAAATCTGAAGACCTCAGACCAGGGATGCCAAGGGTGTAACTTAAGTTCCACAAATCCCGGAGTCCAAAGGGCAGCAACTGCTATCCGAGGCAGGAGTCAGACCAACGCGCCTCCTATATGTATTCTTTGCAGACCTCCAGGCCATTGATGGCGCCGCCCACATTAAACACAGTTCTCCTCATCTGCACCACTCCACTCATGGTGATCTTGTTCGGAAATTCCTCACAAACACCCACAGTCATGTTTTTCCTGGTTTCTAGGTATTCCTTAGTCAGGTTGACAGCTAAGAGTAAGTAAGCATCACACCGAGAAAGGTTCATCTCTACAGCAAGTAGTCAAGTGATAAATGCAATAAATGCGGTATAATATGTTATATGTAAAATATGTAGTAATGATAGTCCATCAACTTCACAAGTAGAATTTGTTTTAACATTTCTTTTGTAATTGACCCATGGTATACATTTTTTCAGCTTTATAGTAGATATTGCAGATGGCTGGTCCTTGTATACACAGTAAGCATTAAAATCTCAAGGGGGAGGGATCGTGGCACAGAGTCAGGCTGTGTCTTGGGACCCCCAGATCCCATGTTAGAGTGCTGTTCCAGTCGTGGCTACTCAGCTCCTGGTCCTGCTCTCTGCTGATGCACCTTGGCAGCAGCAGATGATGGTCCAGGTGCTTGGATTCCTGCCACCTCTTAACCAGCAGTAAGAACATTCATTCATTCTCTTTTTCTGTCTCTCTTTCAAATCAATCTTTTAAAAAATATTTATTTTATTTATTTGAAAGTTACAGAGAGGTAGAGAGAGAGGTCATCCATCTGCTGGTTCACTCCCCAGATGGCCACCACAGCCGGAGCTGCACCCATCCAAATCCAGGAGCCAGGAGCTTCTGGGTCTCCCACGTGGGTGCGGGGCCCAAGCACCTGGGTCATCTTCCATTGCCTTCCCAGGCCATAGCAGAGGGCTGGATCGGAAGAGGAACAGCCAGGACTCAAACCGGCACCCATATGGGATGCTGGCACTGCAGGCCAGGGATTTAACCCACTGCGCCATAGCGCCGGCCCCTCAAATCATTATCTTAAAAATAAGATCTTAGATCTCTCCACACATGCCTTGAGATTGCAATTTTAGGCCGGCACTGCGGCTCAATAGGCTAATCCTCCACCTGCAGCGCCGGCACACCGGGTTCTAGTCCCGGTTGGGGCGCCGGATTCTGTCCCGGCTGCCCCTCTTCCAGGCCAGCTCTCTGCTATGGCCCGGGAGGGCAGTGGAGGATGGCCCAAGTGCTTGGGCCCTGCACCCACATGGGAGACCAGGAGAAGCACCTGGCTCTTGGCTTGGGATCAGCACAAAGTGCCGGCTGCAGCGTGCCGGCCACGGCAGCCATTGGAGGATGAACCAATGGCAAAGGAAGACCTTTCTCTCTGTCTCTCTCTCTGTCCACTCTGCCTGTCAAAAAAAAAAAAAAAAATGAGATTGCAATTTTAAAAAGTGGGATTGCTAAATAATAGTGTTTCTGGGGGCCGGTGTTGTCAAAGTTACATAGAAGGAGAGGCAGAGAGAGAGAGAGAGAGAGAGAGAGAGAGAGAGAGAGGTCTTCCATCAGCTGGTTCACTCTCCAGATGACCACAACAGCTGGAGCTGCACCGATCAGGAGCCAGGAGCTTCTTCCGGGTCTCCAACACGGGTGCAGGGGCCCAAGGATTTGGGCCATCTTGCACTGCTTTTCCAGGCCATAGTAGAGAACTGGATGAAAAAGGAGCAGTCGGGACTCGAACCGGCGCCCATGTGGGATGTCAACAATGCAGGCCAGGGCTTTACCTGCTATGCTACAGCGCCGGCTCCTATATATATATTTGAAAGGCAGAGTTACAGAGAGAAGGAGAATGTAGTAGTGTAATTTGCCTTGGTGTAGCAAGGTTGACTTGACTGGTGTTTACATTGTATCTTTACTTCAATTACGATTTTTAATTTTGTTGGAGGAGACTGAAATTTTAAGTATCTATGGATTAAGGGATCGTAATATGATCATACAGGATATTTGGAAGTTAAAACCTATGCTAGAGTATCAGAGATAACTGCACTCCCATGTTTATTCCTGCATGGTTCAGAATAACTAAGGAGGACTCAACCTAAGTGCCCATCAACAGATGACTGAGGAAGTATGGTGTATGCGCATGCTGTAATACTAGTCAGCCACGAGAAAGAACGGTACCTGTCATTTGCAGCAAAATGCAGAGAACTGGAGGGCATCATTCTATAAGAAAGAAGTGAGACTCAGAAAAGAAAATACCCATGTTCTCTCATGGAGAAACTTAAAAAGCGGGTTCGAATGTAGAGTAATTGCTAGAGGTTGGGAAGGGTCAGGGAGAGGGGAGGACCGCGGGAAGCTGGACACCAGATACAAGACACAGCTGGCCAGTGCCACAGCTCACTAGGCTAATCCTCCACCTGCGGCACCGGAACCCCGGCTTCTAGTCCCGGTTGTGGCGCCTGTTCTGTCCCTGTTGCTCCTCTTCCAGTCCAGCTCTCTGCTGTGGCCCGGGAGGGCAGTGGAGGATGGCCCAAGTGCTTGGGCCCTACACCGGCATGGGAGACCAGGAGAAGCACCTGGCTCCTGGCTTCAGATTGACACAGCGCCGGCTGTAGCGGCCATTTGGGGGTTGAACCAACGGAAAAAGGAAGACCTTTCTCTCTCTCTCTCTCTCACTGTCTAACTCTGCCTGTCAAAAAAAAAAAAGACAGTTAAGGGGCCAGTACTGGGGTACAGGTAAAAGCCAGTGCCTGCAGCACCAGCATCCCAAATGGACACCGGTTTGAGTCCCGGCTACTCCACTTCCAATCCAGCTCTCTGCTATGGCCTGTGAAAGCATTAGAAGATGGCCCAAGTCCTTGGGCTGCTGCACCCGCATGGGAGACCTGAAAGAAGCTCCTGGCTCCTGGCTTTGGATTGACACAGCTCTAGCTGTTGTGGTCATCTGGGGAGTGAACCAGTGGATGGAAGACCTTTCTCTCTCTCTCTCTCTCTGTCTCTCTCTCTGCCTCTCTTTAACTCTGCCTTTCAAATAAATAAATAAATCTTTGACCAAAAAAAAAAAAAAAAAGACACAGTTAAGTGGCGTGGGTCCTAGCGTTCTGCACCTCAGCAGAGTAGCTGTCCTCACAGTAACCTCAGACGAGTTGCATGAGCAGAGGCGCTTGAAGGCCCCAAACATAATGACAAGGAGAAACGCTGATTACCCTGATTCGATCAGGATGTATTGTCTACGCTTCCTGAAGTAGCACACAGTTAAATGTACACAATTATTAAGTGTTAATCCAAAATCATTTGTCTTGCTGTTTAAGGAGGGAGTGTTTCACTTTGGGGCTAAGACGCCTGCATCCTGTGTCAGAGTGCCTGCAATCAATTTTTTTTAAAAGATGTATTTTATTTATTTGAAAGGCAGAGTTACAGAGACAGAGAGGGAGAGAGAAAAATCTTCCATCCACCAGTTCACCCCAAAAATGGCTGCCTACCATAGAGAACATCCAGATGTGGCCCTGGCTCCAGCCCCAGGCAGCCTTGACTAATGCAGGCATGTGGGGAGCGCTCTCTCTAGTTCTCACTTTCTGTTTCTGCCTCTCAAATAGAAAAGGGGGAAAAAAAGGCTTTTTTAAAAATTATTAAGATGGAAATGCTAAATAGCCTGATCTGATCATCACACAGTGAATACATGTATCAAATTATCACACTATAACCCATAAATATGCGCAATTAAAATAATGAGAAAAAATCTCATGCCAGATGGGTTCACTAGACTTGAGGGAGTATGGTGTTAGCTCAAGTGTTTATTACCAGTTGATGTGGTCAGAGCAAATTCTAGTTGTGTAAGAAAGAGCCTGTTAAAAGGCCTTAGCAAAATCCTTGAGAAATTAGATGCTTTGTTTTTTCCATGACAGCAAAGGGTTTCTAGAGGTGGATAACCACATCGGAAGCTTCTATGATATAAACTATCTGTGATGTGGGTACCTACACTTGTGGATGTTTTATATTATTCATAATATATTTAGGAACAAAATCATATAAAGGCAGTTAAAGGCACAAAAATCTGATTCTCATGTTCTATGTCCTTTTACAGAAATTTAAAAAATTTTTAAAGTTCATTTTTATTTTAGTTGAAAAACAAAGATAGACACAGGGAGGGAGAGATCTTCCATCCACTGGTTCACTCCCCAAATGCCTACAATAACCAGGGCTGGGCCAAGCCAAAGCCAAGTGCCAGGAATTCCATCTGGGTCTCCCACGTGGGTGGCAGGAATGGAGGTACTTGAGCCATCATCTGCTGCCTCCCAAAATGTGCATCAACACGAAGCTGGGTTAGAAGTGGAGAAGCTTGGACTGGAACCAGGCACCCTGATGCGGAATGTGAGTGTCCCAAGCAGCAACTGAAGCTACTGATCCAAACACCCACCCCCAGACATTTTTTAAATCAAAATTTATTCTAATGGGGCTGGCACTGTGATGTAGCGGGTAAAGCCACCACTGCAGTGCCGGCATCCCATATGGGCGCCAGTTCAAGTCCTGGCTGCTCCACTTTTGATCCAGCTCTCTGCTGTGGCCTGGGAAAGCAGTAGAAGATGACCCACGTCCTTGGGCCCCTGAAGCCACGTGGGAGACCTGGAAGAGGCTTCTGACTTCTGGCTTCAGATCAGTACAGCTCTGAACACTGTGGCCACTTGGGGGAGTGAACCAGTGGATGGAAGACCTTTCTCTCTCTCTCTCTCTCTCTCTCTCTCTCTGCCTCTCTTTAACTCTGCCTTTCAAATAAATAAATAAATCTTTAAAGAAAAAAATGTTCTTCGGCCAGCGCCGTGGCTCACTAGGCTAATCCTCCACCTGCGGCGCCGGCACACCGGATTCTAGTCCCGGTCAGGGCGCCGGATTCTGTTCCGGTTGCTCCTCTTCCATTCCAGCTCTCTGCTGTGGCCTGGGAGAGCAGTGGAGGATGGCCCAAGTGCTTGGGCCCTGCACCCGCATGGGAGACCAGGAGAAGCACCTGGCTCCTGGCTTCAGATCGGCACAGTGCACCTGCCGTAGCGGCCATTTGAGGGGTGAACCAATGGAAGGAAGACCTTTTTCTCTCTCTCTCTCACTGTCTGTAAGTCTCTGTCTCTCTCTCTCACTGTCTAACTCTGCCTGGCCAAAAAAAAAAAAAAAAAAAAAAAGTGTTCTTCTAAGCACTAGATTTTTTTATTTTATCTAAGACATATTTTTTAATGTTTTAAAATTTTTACTTGAAAGGCAAAGAAAAACAGATCTTCCATCCCCTGGTTCACTTGCCAAATTCCTGTAACAGCCAGGGCTGAGCCAGGTCAAATCCAGGAGCCTGGAACTCCATCCAGATCTCTCACATGGGTAGCAGAAACCCAAGTACTTGACCATCACCTGCAGGAAGCTGGAATCTGACGTAGAAGTGGGACTAAAACCAAGTGCCATGATGTGGGCTGTGGGCATTCCAAGCAGAATCTTAACTGCTTTGCCAAACTCCCACCCTCAAGTTTAAATGTAAGGGTCATGGGAAAAATATGCATTTATGACTCGTTAGCCTAATTTGAAACTATTTAATTTTCAAATGGGGAAATGTGAACCTGTATACCAAAGACTTGGTATTTTTCTAAATTATTCTTAAATGTTTTTGTTTAAAAATTTTAATTCTTATATTTATTGGAGGTTTTACAATGTGTGTAGCACTATGCTAATTTGGCAGGATCTGGAAAAATGCTATCTTAAGGAATTTTTTTATATAAGAGAGAAATGCATTTCATAAAAGTTTGCAAAAAGTTACAAAAAAAAATAGGGGCTGGCACTGTGGCGCAGCAAGTTAACACCCTGGCCTGAAGTGCCGGCATCCCAAGTGGGCACTTGTTCTAGTCCTGGCTGCTCCTCTTCCAATCCAGCTCTCTGCTATGGCCTGGGAAAGCAGTAGAAGATGGCCCAAGTCCTTGGGCCCCTGCACCCACGTGGGAGACCCGGAGGAAGCTCCTGGCTCCTGGCTTCAGATCAGCACAGTTCCAGCTGTTGTGGCCAGCTGGGGAATGAACCATCGGATAGAAGACCTTTCTCTCTCTTTCCCTCTCTCTGACTCTCCTCTCTCTGTGTGTAACTCTGACTTTCAATAAATAAATAAATCTTTAAAAAAAAAAGTTACAAAAAATAGGTTAGGCATCGTGGCACAGTGGGTTAGGCTGCAGCTTGGAATGCTGATTCCCAGCCAGCTTCTTGCTAAGGCACCTGGGAAGACAGCGGATAATGGCTCAAGTACTTGAGTCCTTGCTACTCACATGGGAGACAGGATGAGTTCAAGGCTCCCAGCCTCGGGTTGGCCCAGACCTGGACGTTCCAATTATTTAAGGGCTGAACCAACAGAGATGGAAGCTCTCTCTCTCTCTTTGTTACTCTGCTTTCAAATAAATAAATGCATTTTTTAAAAGTCTACATGCCTGTTATCTCCTTATGTAGGAGATATTTGCTATGAGTAGAATAAAAGTTAATAGTCTCCTAATAGTGAGGTCTGGGGAGTGAGTAGTAAGTGGAGGTTGGTGGCAGCATGCCTAGTGCGGCCTGAGCGGTGATTCTATCTGCTTCCCCACCACCAGGGGCCAGTGTCTTGCTGTAATGAAGGTCAGAGTTAGCCTCCTTTCCTTTGGAGGAGCCGGTGCATTCACTACAGTCCCGTCATCAAGAAGTTCCAGGATTTTAGCTGTGCTGGTCATGTATTTTGCTTTGACAGAACTATTAGAAGTCAGTATAGCATTTGAATTGCTCTCCCGAAGGAACTCTGTAATATGTTAGCTAGGAGTCTGATAAGTTTTTTCCAACAGCATTGCTTTGCCCTTGTTAACCATTCTGCATGTTAGAATTTCCATATCGAACACAAATGAGGGCCTACAACGTGCCAGGTCCTGGTGGAATATCAAGCAAGAGTCTTATTATGCTATGGTTCATCTATGGGAAATACCTAATTTAGTTGAAAATAAAACTAGGGCTGAATTGTTCAATTAAACATAAAGAACTTCCATTAAAACAAAATCCAGGAAATTCTCTATATCCTTTAGTTGTGAACTTAAAAAGAGGTTTTTTTTCCCCATTTATGTACTTGAGAGAGAGACATAAGGACAGAGGGAGGGGAGAGAGATTTCACCTGCTGACTTACTCCCCAAATGCCCGCAACAACCCAAGCTGGCCTGGGCTGAAGCCGGGAGTCAGGAACTGAATCCAAGTATCCCTCGTGGGTAGCAGGGATTCAAGGACTGAGTCATTACCACCACCTCCCAGGGGCTGCACTAGGAGGAAATTGGAGTCAGGAGCCAGAGCCAGAGCCGGGCAGTGAACCCAGGCGTTCCAATATGGGATGCAAACATTTTAGCTGGCGCCTTAACCACCAGGCTAAATGCCTGTCCCAGCTGTGAACTTTCTTTACCAAATATTGCAGGTCATTCAAACAATGTTATTCGTAGAATAAACCCATGAATGTTTGTGTATACTCAGATGTCCATTTCAAAATGATTTCAGCAGAGTTTTGACTGTGTTGCTGTTTCACAAACACCAAACACTCTGGCACCTGAGGTAAACAGAGGAAGTCATCTGTTTACCAAGGAAAGATATTTTCCTTCTACTCCTGTTGAAAATTCATTTCCAGCACATCTCAATTCCTGGCAGTTTTTTACTTCACTACCCAAAATAACTGACTGTACAGTGTGCTGTAATTTGCATTAAACAGCCTCACACCTTCTTGGGTTTTTCACCAACAACTTTTTTAGATTTGTTGTGTTGTTGACACCAGTTTATAATCTGTGCATTGTAATTTTGTAGTAAGACTAACTGGGAAGTCTGAAATCTGAAGAAATGGTTTTGTCTTTTTTTTAATTGTAGGTAATACTTTCACATTCAACCAGAATTTCTGCTAGGTTTGCAAAGCATTCATGTTCCTTTTTTTTTTTTTTTTTTAAGATTTATTTTAGGCATTGTTTATTGTGGCATCCCATATGGGTGCCCATTTGGGGCCTGGCTGCTCTGCTTCCAATTCAGCTCCCTGCTAACGCACCTGGGAAAGCAGTGGAAGATGGCCCAAGTGCTTGGGCCCCTGCATCCACATGAGAGACATGGAAGAAGCTCCTGGGTCCTGGTTTCAGCCTGGCCCAGCCCCAGCCATTGTGGCCATTTGGGGAGTGAACCAGCAGATAGAAGAGCCCTCTCTCTCTTTAACATTGGCTTTCAAATAAATAAATCTTTTTTTATTTTATTCATTTGAAAGGCAATGGCTGCAATGACTTGGGCTGGGCCAGACTGAAGGCAGAGCCCATAGCTGCTTCTAGGTCTCCCACATAGCTGCAGGGGCCCAAGTACCTGGGCTGTCCTCTACTACATTCCCAGGCACATCAGCAGGCAGTTAGATCGAAAGTGGAACAGCTGGGACATGAACCGGCACCCATATGGGATGCCAGCATTGCAGGCAGAGTCTTAACCTGCTTTGCCACAATGCCAGCTCATGGTTTTGCCTTTTAAAAGAGAAGAGAAAGCTTGTACCTTGTGATGAAGCCAAGCGGTTTACCTTCTGTTTGGTTTTCACTGATGCCAAAGAAAGTTGTTCCCACCAAAGTTGATCCTTATGTTAGAGCCACCCAAAATAAATATTATTTATGGGTTAAAATAGCTGCCCTGGGCCAGGTAGGGGTTAAACATTTTGCACTTGGCTCCTTTAATTGTAGCAATCGCCTGACAGTGTTTCCCGCCCTAGAACTTGGGAACTGAAACTTTCCGTAGGTAGAACCTGGGATCACCATCTCAGACTTGTTTCGAGTAAATTTTGAAAACCACTAGGTGTTCATCAGCATTGTGTGACTCCAACAAAATACTGGAGACAGGCCACTTGTGAAGGCAGGAGAGGCTTGTGTTTTCACCGTTTTGGAAGCTGAAAGTTCAAATAAGGTGGCTCATGCTCTAGCGAAGCCCCTTGGTGGATGGCAGAGAATGGGAGGGGTAGCACCAGACGCAAGCCAGAAGCAGAGAGCAGATGGGCCCAACCCCGGGCTGTACAATCCGCGCCCCCCCCCCCCCACACACACACAAGCGCTCCAGAAGTCCCGAAAGAATTACCTTCTGAGGGCACAGCCCAGTGACCCCAGGACCTCACGCTAGGCTGCACCTCCTAAAGATTCCACCACCTCTCCCTGGTGCCAGCCTGGGAACCAAGTTTTTGATACAGGGGTCTTTGCGGGGACACAAAGCATCGCACACTAAGCTTCACTAACATGGGCTGTTCTTCTCATTCAGCACATGGAGAGGAAAAAAGACGAAAGGAGGCAGGTAGCTTGTCGGTCCTTATGGCTGCCCTGTGCTCGTTATCTCTCAGCATGCCGCATATAAAACTCGCTCTAAAATGTCAATCTTGGGCTGGGGGCGGTGGCGCAGTGGGTTGAAGCCCCACTTAGGACACCGGCATCCCACATCAGCGTGCCAGTTCTGGCTCACGCTCCTCTGGGCCTCCTGCTAAGGGCGCCTGAGAGGCAGTCAAAGTCCAAGTGCCGGCGTCCCTTCCACCTTCACGGGAGACCAAGCGGGAGCTCTGAGCTCCCGGCTTTGGCCTGGCCTAGCCTAGCAGTTGTGGCCGTTTGGGAAGTGAATCAGAGGGCGGAAGTTCTCTCTGCCTTTCCCTTTCTCTCTGTCACTCTGTCAAATAAATAAATAAATCTTTATTTTGGTGCAAAACATTTTGAAATCCATCCATGCTGGTTCTACTTAGGAAATGCACTCTCCTCAACAGGCCAAATCCCCTTTCTTTCAAGCACTCACTCAGAACTGTGTGGTCACCCCCAGAAACTCCCCATGCCCAAAACCCGGTGTGAGCTGGCCCAAAGAATTAGTCTTGTTGCCGCTCCACAACCATCTGTGGCTCCCTCAGATACAGATGTTCAGGAGGCTGCTGGCTCCTTGGTAACAAGGCTGCCCCCGAAACACACACACAGTCCTCTAAGCCCCTAGGGGAGTGAGTGCTGGATTGGCTTGCTGGTGACCCGAGTGCCATCAGGGAGGGCCCCCCTCCACCGCCCTGCAACACAGCTCCCGTTCTGCTCTGATCTTGCGCTTCCCAAATTCAGCCTGCCCCCTTCCCTCCCCTCCTAAGTTGCCCCTTGCCAGCAGCCCCCCCCCTCCCCCGATGTTGGTAAAGGTGCAAACTTGTTCTCAGCTTACTTATAGCACTTTGCGTCCCCATCTGACAGTCTCCTGGAGCCATGGCTTCTCTCAGCACCCTCTTAAGGGCAGACTGCTCCTCCCCGATATAGCTCCAGAGTAGCGTTCCGACTGCTTCGTGCTGCTTGCATGTGTACCAGCCCTGCTTCTCGGGCCTCATGCTACATGGCTTTGCCTTTTTGTCGTCCTTGCATTCCTGCGGATCCCACCTCTTTTGGCTGCGGGTTCATTGACTGCTCTGCTCTAGACCTGTAGACCTTGACACCTGCAGTATCTACCTAGGTCAGGAAGCCAACAGCCAGCCAAACACTTCCCCCCCAACCCCGTGCCTTCTATCTTGTCCTTTTTCCAAAGATTTATTTGTTATTTGAAAAGCAGAGTGGCAGAGAGAGGGAGAGAAACGGGTGGGGATGGAGGGGTAGAAAGAGATCGTCCATACTCTGGTTCACTTCCCAACTGCTGCAACTGTCAGGGCTGGGCCAGACGAAAGTCAGGAGCCCAGAATTCCATCTAGGTCTCCCCCGTGGGTGGCGGGGGCCCAAGGACTTAGGCCATCATCTACCACTTTCCCAGGTGCGTTAGTAAGAAGCTGGAGCACAAGCAGAGCTGCTGGGACTCGCATATGTGCTGGAGCTCCGATAGGGGATGTCAGTGTCGCAAGCAGGTGCTTAACCCACTGTGCCACGACATTGCCACCTGTCCCTTTTGCTTATCAGCCTTCTCCCTGCCCCATTTGTTTCCACCTAAGGACCTTAACACAAGGTGTCTTCATGCCTATAATACTCTCCTCTCGTGCCTCTTTCTCAAGGCACCCTGTAGCCTTGCCCACTATGTGTGTCGCTTCCCCAGAGTGGCTATCCAAGGCCACCTATGTAGTGGGTCCCTCCACAGTTCTCTGTCATGGCCTCTTTTCCACGTAAAGCGTCCACACTGTGTAATTTTGTTTGCCGGCTTGTGTCATTATCATCTGTCACCTTCACCAGTCCTCAGTCAGTCTTCACCTGCCCTTGTGTGTTCCACAGGGACAGAGGCCATATCAATTTCCTTTACACTTGCAGCTGGAGCAGCTAGAACCACGTGCAGCACGTAGAACCTTGCGACATCCTTACGTAGACTGAGTAGATAAATGAGCGAGTGGAGAGAGCGCTGGCAGGGCCTTGCGGCTCTGTCATGAGTGGATGTCGGCAGGGAACCGTTCATTGCTGCAGCTGGGTTGGGGCTGGGAACCCTGTGTGCTAGTGACCACCAGGATGACGTGGGGCTTTGATACCGTTTGGAAAAGTGCACTAGCGCAAGGCCTTCCCCCACACAGCAAATGCTGACTTGGGCCTGCTGTAGCCGGGAAGGTGAATCACTCTGGGGTTTTTTTGGGATTCCCCAGCACTGATGTAAATAAGCGTTGAGAGCAGCCCGCAGCTACTCAGGGAAGACGAGGAAATCAGGGGACCGGGGAATCCTGAAATGTTGTGGAGCCTGGAAAACAAAGACGAATTGTAGTTCCTGATCAGCTGGCTGTTGTGTTTCATCATGAGAATGAGGAGAGCATTGCAGCGTACAGATGGCCTCCCAAGCACTCAGCAAACGAGACCGGACGTCCTCCATTGGTGGTGCTCGTTGTACCTTGAAGATGGATCCGGTTCCCAGAAACACACAAAGGCCACTTGGAGTCAGTCAGTGTGGCAGGCAGACTGGGGAATACGGGTCTGAGTATCTGACCCCTCATCGGACAGAGGAGCTGCTGGTGGATGACTTCTCAAGCTGGCTTCTGGAGCCTTCTCTTCGGCGTCAGTTGTCTTCAGGGGAGAAGACCCATCTGCAGCATAGTGATTCCTCCATGCTGTCTGCACTGAGCCCAGGTGCTTGCTGTGTGCCAGGGATAGGGCGTTGTCTGGCTCTGAAGCTCTTCCATCAGGGCTCACAGAACCCGGAAAATATTCATTCATTCTTATACCAAGTTCCTTGTGATACAGTTTCTTTTTCCTTTTTAAGATTTATTTATTTGAAAGGCAGAGTAACAGAGAGAAGCTAGAGAGAGAGAGAGAGAGAGAGAGGGAAATCGAGCTTCCATGTATTGGTTCAAATACCCAACTGGCCACAACAGCCAGGGCTGGGCCAGGCCAAAGCCAGGAGCCAGGAGCTTCTTCCAGGTCTACTGTGTAGGTGGCAGGGGCCCATGTATCTGGGCCCTCTTCTGCTGCTTTCCCAGGTGCATCAGCAGAGCGCTAAATCATAAGCGGAACAGCTGGGCCTCAACCAGCGCCCACGTGGGATGCTGGCTCTGCAGGCAGCAGCTTAACCCACTGCACCTCAGCCATGGCCCCGTTGTGATAGATTTCACATAGCTGGGGTGATAGGGGTGATAAAGCAGCGTGGCACCCCACTGAGAATCCTGGTCCTCAGAAGTGACAGCTCCAGGCCCTGCGTGTTCTCTCGTGAGTGCCCTCTAGAGCAGCAGAGTGCACCATGCCTCTCTCCACACCCTGCCCTTCCTGCCCATTGCTCTCCTTGGCTATTCCCCAATCTCTGCTTTTAGGATGGGTAGAGGACACGTGCACTCTGTGATTGAAAGGTGAGGATTTAAAATGGGATTGGCCTTGATTTTGTTTTCAGTTAATTCATTCTTTATTGGTCACTCCTAAATTTCTTGTCTAAGAAATCAGACATCTCGCACCGTGAGGAATAATACCCTCTGCTACCTCTCTCCAAGTCTGCGTCTGAGACTCGTAGTCTCCCTGTTCTAACACAACTTTGGGGCTTGGAGACTGAGGGCAGCCCGTGTCTCCTGGTAAAGCTGTGGTAACCTCCCGAGGCTCCTGCTGTGCATTTTGACTTGGGAGGAGCCATGTCTGATCTCTTTTCCTGACCTCCTGTTGTCTTCAGCCTCTGCCACTGGGCAAAGAGAAGTTATAAATGATGGTGGACTGCACTCAGCTGCCTGCAGGTGTAGGGGTGGGGCCCTCAGTGCCTTTTCTAACACCTGTCTGGGAAAAGATTTCCTATGTTCCAGACAAAGGACAAACAAGCAAACTAGCGGCCCTGATGTTCCTGTGGCAGCCACCTCTCTGAATCCACGGGTGGGCACGCACCTCACATACTTATAAGTGGTGCTTTGGGGCGTGTTCTCTGTGGCAGCCCTCTTGGGGTCTTGGGAGAGCTCTGGCCACATTGAGTATGACTCGGGATAGGTTACGCTGCTCTGAAGCATACAGCCAGAGGGTGATGAAAGTTTATCTCTTCCTCTCCTAAGAGAGCAGGCCAGATGCTCAGGGTCTAGAGCTGGGAGGATGGGGCTGTCTTCCCTGATGACAGTCAGGGATCGGGCTGGTGATGGCTTTGCCCTCTTCAATACTTGCGTTTTAGGAAGTGGAAAGGCTGGGAGGCCTGAGAGTAAGTTGCCTTGCTTAGGTTGAATCGCTTTGGTTAGAGCTTAATTCCATGGCCTTTCCCAAAGCGAGAAAGGCTGAGGAACGTCGGCTGGGTGTGTGTTCAGAAGGAAGAGGCAAGGGGCTGGCGTTGTGGCACAGCGGGTTAGGTCGCTGCCTGCAACACCAGCATCCCAAATGAGCACTGGTTCTAGTCCTGGCTGCTCCACTTCCAATCCAGTTCCCTGCGGATGTGCCTGGGGAAAACAGCCGCAGAGAGTCTGTGTACCTGGGTTTGTGCCACCCATGTGGGAGATCCAGATGGAGTTCTAGGCTACTGGCTTTGGCCTGGCAGATCTCTGGACATTGTGGTCATTTGCTGAGTGAACCAGGGGAGAGAAAACCTCTCTCTCACATGCACTCTGCCTTTTAAATAAATACACTGAAAGAGAGAAAAAGAGAGATGGGCCACTGTTGTGAAGCTGCCACCTGTGATGCTGGCATCGCATATGGTCACTAGTTTGTGTCCCAGCTGCTCCACTTCCCACTCTGCTAATGGGAAATGAGCAGAAGATGGTCCAAGTGTTTGGGCCCCTGCTACCCACATGGGAGACCCAGAAGAAGCTATTGATTCCTGGCTTTGGCCTAGCCCAGCCCTGGCTGTTGCTGTCATTTTTTTTTTTTTTTTATGGTGAAAAAACATATATTTAGAATTAGCCAGCTGGACTCCGTTCAGATGATCCCAATTTTGTTGGCAACGTCCAGAGCATCATAGTCAGGAGCCAGCCGCACATACGCCTTCTTCTCTCCGTCAGGTCTGATCAGGGTGTTGACTTTGGCCACATCAATGTCATAGAGTTTCTTCACAGCTTGTTTGATCTGGTGCTTGTTGGCCTTGACATCCACAATGAACACCAGTGTGTTGTTGTCTTCTATCTTCTTCATGGCCGACTCCGTGGTCAGGGGGAACTTGATGATGGCATAGTGGTCAAGCTTGTTTCTCCTGGGGGCGCTCTTCCGAGGGTATTTGGGCTGCCGTCGGAGGCGTAGCGTCTTGGGGCGCCGGAAGGTGGGGGACGTGCGGATCTTCTTCTTCTTGTGGCTGTGGACGCCTTTCAGCACTGCCTTCTTGGCCTTCAAGGCCTTCGCTTTGGCTTCGACTTTAGGAGGGGCAGGAGCTTCCTTCTTCGCCTTCGGCGCCATCTTGGTGAAAAGGGTTTTCTGTTGCTGTCATTTGAGAAGCGAACCTCTCTTTCTCTCTCTCTCTCTTTCTCTGACTTTCAAATAAATAAATAAATCTTGAAAGGGAGAGAGAGAGGCAAATGGATGTGGGTGCCATGTGCCCCACAAGGCTGGGCCAGCGTTTCCGGCAGCCTGGCAGAAATCGCATGAGAAGCCCAGCATTGACCATCACCAGGTGTCAGCAAGTGTCAGACTTGACCCGTCTCGGGGCTGGAGGCCCTGAACTGACCCCAGGATCAGCAGGCCTCTCTGGATTTGGGTCCGTGCAGTTGCTGCATCCCACTCTGATTCCCTCTTCCACCCCTGGCTTGGCTGGCTGGACTTCCAGCTCCTCCTGCGCTCTCCCCGGTGCCCGGGCTCCCTTGCCACCCGGCTCACCAGCCATGCCTCCCGGCCCTCATCCAGCTGCCTGCTGGCCTCCGTGGCTTTTGGTTCACGTGTCTGTTGGCTCTGGGGTCCCTGATGCCCCACGCCCAGACCACTGCCCTTTGCAGCCCTGCCGCGGCCTCGGCACTTTCTGTTCCTCTTTCAGTTCTCTCACCCCACCAGAAGCCTTTCTCCTGGATTTGGCCATCTTGAGGCTGTCCCACTAACCCTTGAAGACTCAGCTTTTGGCCTCAGGCAGGGATAAGTTGAACCTATCCCATACCCCCTTCAAGAGCGCATCTGTGTTGGGGGCCCGAGACTTTGCTTTCTGGAAGAGCTTCCTGACCCAGCTAACTCAGAAGACGTGGGGACACGACGTGTCCCAGGAAGAAGCCCCTCTTGTCACTTAGCATTTGTCACCGGCCTGTAAGGGCGGAATGGGGTTTTTCTTTTCTTTTCTTTTCTTTTTTCTTAAGATTTTATTTGTTTATCTCAGAGGTACAGTTACAGACAGAGAGAGGAAAAGCCAGAGAGAGAGAGAGACAGAGAGAGAGAGAGAGAGAAAGAGAGGTACAAATACACAGCATACCATAACGATCGGTGGCCACGCTGGTGTACAACAGGACAGCAGAACTTCCTACTCCTCTTCTAATAACGTCATAGTATTAATCAAGCTTTCCCCCTCCCCCACCCACTGCCACACCCAGCCTCTGGTAACCCCCATTCTACTCTCAACTTCTGTGAAATCAACTTTCTGAGACTCTATACATGGCTGAGAGCGTGTGGTACTTGTCCTTCTCATTTGGTTTATTTCACTTAACAGAATGAACTCCACTCCTATCCATGTTGTTGCAAAGGATGGTATTTCAGATACCCTGAGTGGTACCCCATTGCGTATTTGTACGTTTTCTTTATTCATCAACGGAGGGCACTTACACCATTTCTATTTGCTCATTGCGGACTGTGTTGCAAAAAAAAAACAAAAAACAAAAAACAAAAAACAAAAAACCCAGAGTGCAGATGTCTCTTCTAGAGAGTAAATGTTGTTTTTTAAAAAGGTTTCAGTTGAAAGGCACCACAAGGCGGGCCCCCAAAGTAAATACTGTTAATATTAGTTTTTTTTCTTATCCATTTAATGATGTTAGGGAAATTCTTTTTTTAAAAAATAATTTTAATTGTTTATTTGAGAGGCAAAGAGACAGAGACAGAGAAAAACAACAAACAGAGCATTCCCACCCTTTATCTCACTCTCCTAATGCCTTCAACAGCTTGGGCTGGGCCAAGGCCAGAGCTGGGAGCCAGGATTGCCATCCAGTCCCCCATTTGGGTGACAGGGACCCAGTTACTTGAGTCATCGTCACTGACTTCAAGAGTCTGCATTGACAGGAAGCTGGAATCAGGAGCTGGAGCTGGAATCAAACCCAGACACTCCAGTGTGGGATGCAGGCATCTTAGCCGCTAAGCTAAAATTCTCTGGAAATTCTTTTCATAGTAAAGATTTAGATGGTTTAAAACATTGGGTACTCAGATCTGAAAATAATTGCTACGAACATAGCAACAATAGAATGGGTGCTAGAAAGCCTGAATATACAGCATGCCTTTGATATTGCAATAGAGGAAGGCATATATATTTGGTCTCTGTCCTAGTTTCCTGGCACACAGCTCCTACAACCCTTGGAATCTCTGGAGTGATGAGTGTTTTGCATGGTAATGAGATGACTGGTGGCTGGGGACCCCCAGATGGATTTAGAATGGGGGCTGGCTGCCAATGCATTCACTATCATTTGAATACATATCCCAAAAAGCAGGTAGAAAGTAATCTTTAATGCAATGGTGTTGGAGGGTGTGGGGCCTAATGAGAGGGGATTAGACCAGGGGGGTAGAGTGGATGGATTAATGTGGTTATCGCAGCAGTCGGTATATTATTTTGGGAGTGGGTTCCTTTGTAAAAAGAGGAGTTTGGCCCCCTCTTGCTCTCTCTCATCTTCTCTTTGCCAGTCTACCTTGGGATGACACACCAAGAAGGCCCTCACTAGATGCCAGCACCTTGACCTTGAACTTTGCAGCCTCCAGATCTGTGAAAAATAAAGGTCTCCTCGTTATGAATTACCTGGCTGGTGGTATTCTGTTATGGCAGCACACAACAGACCAAGACAGTGTGAGCCTTACCCCCAACCTCCAGGGAGGGCAAAGGGACTGAAGATTGGGTTGATCACCACTGGCTAATGACACCTCTGTGAGGAAGCCTCCATAAAAACCTAAAAGGACGGGGCCAGCACTGAGGCACAGCAGGTTAAAGCCCTGGCCTGAAGCGCCGGCATCCCATATGGGCACCGGTTCTAGTCCCAGCTGCTCCTCTTCCAATCCAGCTCTCTGCTATGGCCTGGGAAAGCAGTAGAAGATGGCCCAAGTTCCTGGGCCCCTGCACCCACATGGGAGACTCAGAAGAAGCTCCTGGCTCCTGGCTTTGGATCAGAGCAGCTCTGGTTGTTGCGGCCAACTGGGGAGTGAACCAGTAGATGGAAGACCTCCCTCTCTGTCTCTACCTCTCTCTGTAACTCTGTCTTTCAAATAAATGAAATAAATATTAAAAAAAAATAAAAGGACAGAGTCCTGAGAGCTTCTGGGTCACTGAACATGTAGAAATTCCTAGAAAGTGGCACCCCTGAGAGACCACTGGGGCTCCATGCCCCTTCCCACACACTTTGCCCTCTGCATCTCTGTGGTATGTGCTACATGATTTATAACAAACCGGCGAATGGAAGGAAGCGTTCCCCTGGCTTCTGTGTGTGGCTCAGCACATCCACGGAACCCGGGGAGGGGCTGTGGGATCCCTGACTCATGGCCAGTTGGCCAGAAGCACAGGTCATAACCTGGGCCTTTGCATGGGCATCTGATGGGGGGAGGGGAGAGGGCGCGGTCTTGTGGGACACAGCCCTTAACCTGTGGGATCTGACGCTGTTACCAGGTGGGCAGAGTCGGAATGGAGTTAAACTGTGGGCTCCCAGGCAGTGACAGCTGGGGAACTGATTGGCTGTGGGTGAGGTGAAATGCCCACACATTCTGGTGACAGGGCTTGAAGGATCGGGTTACCTGCGTGTGAAGTAGGAAAAACACCTCCGTTTGTCCTATTTCTATCAAACACTGAAGAGAAAGGCAATGTAAAGATTATACATATACAGGGGAGGACGTGGAAGGTGTTTACTCTATTATTCTGAAGCTTGTCTTGTCATTATACTTATCATACGGTCTTGCCAAGTGTTTAGCAGTGTTATAACTACATTTTGAAATGAGGATATGTCTTGATAAAAATATGGAAGCTATAAAGAGAAATATCATGTATGCAGGCTAAAAGTTGGCCCGATGAGACATTCTTTAGAGATGCCTTTATGTCTCTCACTAAATGAACCTGAAGAAGGAGCTGTAAGGGAGGGATGAGGGTCAACAGTGACAAGCGAGACACCTGCCAGGTAGCAAACAAATTCTTCTTTACAGAACCAGTCACACTGGAAATGAGGAGAAACGTGGAGAGATGTTTTTAAGGGAAATGTTTGACTGAAGCCTGCCTGCTGTACCCATAGCTACCTGCCCACAAGAACGTGGCTCCCTGGTGACAGCTGCACCTAATTATAGAAAAACAAGTTGAGTGGAAGAAGATGAACTAGGCAAATTTGCATTGACTGAGGATCCTGCTGGAGTCTTGAGGAATTTTGATTATTAAAAATAAATGGAGGATTTTCTTACACTGAAAATGAAGATAAAGGATGATAAGCCGTGTTCTTACAATGAAGTCTGGATTTAGCAACACTATTGTAATTATTTGCAGTTAACAGCCACTGTGTGGATTTGCAAAGAAATATCAAGTGAGTTTCAGGCTGCGAATTATAGTTTATTTTTTGTTTCTATAAAAATTTAACAAAAAAGTCATGTTTTTCATAAACCCTCACTGTTAAGCAAAATAGAAACTTGCAACTTTATCTGCTTTGTTTTAAGCAGTTTTTTATTTTTTAGAAAATTTGTTTTCATCTAGTTGAAAGGTAGAGTGGCAGAGGGAGAAAGACAGAAAGACTTTCCATCCACTTCCATTTGTGTTCACTCCCCAAATGCTGGCAACAGCCGGGGCTGGGCCAGGGTGAAGCCAGGAGCCAGGAACTCCATCCAGATCTCTTCCAAGGGTGCCAGGGGCCAACCCAGGATGCATTAGCAGGAAGTTGGACCAGAAGCGCAGGTGCTGGGACTTGAACTGTCCCTCTAATATAGTATGCTGGCATCCTAAGCAGCAGGAGCCATCATGCCTGCCCCAGGTTTCTTGTTTTAAATATCCACCTGGTTAATACCTGAGAATTAGAAAACAATAAAGAATGGAAACCCTTCAGTATTCTACAAGAAAACATTATTTTTGTTTGCAGAGATGGGCTGCTGAAATAAAACAGCTTAATAAGGATTCTGGACCTGATCCTCTATGTAGACATTTTATAAACTCAGATTTACTGAGTATGTTAACAAAAGCAAATGAAAGCAGTATTTAAATTCTTTCTTAGTGAAATATTACCCAACACTTAATTTCACATGCTGTAATTTCAAACCAGTCTTTTCCTACTCTAGACACATTGGAAACACAGTTCAATTGTTTCAGTAACCCTCTCAGTGAACAAAAAAAGGAAACAAACAAAACCCAGCCATGGATTTCTCACTACGTACCCGGAAGGTTAAGGGTCTACCACGAAAGCAGCACAATTCACAGGAAATAGTCTTTCCTCAGCCCTCATCAGATCACAGCACTCTGAATCAACAGAGAAAACTCTGTTACATCCGGGACAGAAGGTGTGGTGATGCAAAATGCCCTGTGCAATTGCTCCTGCACCAAGAACCTGCGTTCCAGTGATCTGCAATCCAGCGGAGACTACCCAAGTTTTTTGCCAAGTGCAAATCCCTCTCATGGTTAGTGTGCTACTAAAAAGCCCTGTGCAGACAAAGGAGAGCATGAGGATCCCTGATGGGTCACATTTAGCACTGACACAGCACTTCCCTCTCTAACGTGCTTCGCTAACATTCACTAATGAAGAGAGACGACACCCCTGCAAGGTATTTAGCAGGATGTAAAAATGAAAATCTACAAGTGAGACAGCCAGGATGCATCAATGACGAAGTGTTAAATCAACATGACCTGGAAACCAGCAGGCCTCTCTCTTTCCTTGCCGTGACTGTCTTTTGGGAAAGGCAAGAAGTAGGATTTTCAAGGAAGCGGGAGCCGACATCAGGGTGGGTGTGTGGGAGGACTGTGACCAAGTTCTCAGTGTCACACTTGCAAAGGGGAAGATGAGCTACTAACTCAAGAGAAGCTACTTCAGGGAGCTAGCCCTTTTAGAAACCCCCAGAGCACCTGCAATCAATACAGTGTTTAATTAATCGACTTCAGTTTGACTTCACCGCCAGAAGCCCCAAGGAGGAGCCTGCTGGGCTGGGAAATCAGCGTGTACACCTGGAGGCTAGAGGGCCCGACCATCTGCATTGTTGTTGTTCCCCCGGGGCTTGGAGGAGGGCGCTGTGACTGCCACGGTCCAGACTTTGCTTGCCTGCTCCGTGACCGCACTCTCAACTGGCAACCCCGTTGCACAGCAGTGACCGCAATGCATTCGGGAGTTTTCACAAAGGCGAGGGGGTATCATCCAGAAGAAGCTGCTGCAGGTCAGGGCTTTGGATGACGACTGGCATTCTCCCTGCATCTGTGACCTGAGCTCCATTTCTTTGCCTTTGACCTGGTTGAATCAAGGGCGGGTTAGATAGTGGAATGAAACAGACACAGAAGTGCTCAAGTGCAAAGTAGATGATCAAGGACTCGTGGTTCTCTTCTCATCACTGTGCCGGGTGTGCTACAGAGACGAGGCCAGCACAGTTCTGTCTCAACTCTGTTGTCAGAAGCAGTTCTAGATACAAGATTTATCTCAGATACCTCTGTTACAGCGGAGTACTCTGTCTTACGTGGCTCGGAGAGCCACACGTGCCACTGAGCACTTGCCACGTGCTAGTCTAAACCAAATGTGTTGTCACTCTCAGCTACAGGCTAGATTTCGAAAACTAAGGGGAAAAAAAAGTAAAATATTTTATTAATTTTACACTGATTACAGGTTGGAATAATATTTCCGATATAAATAATAAAATATGTTATTAAATTTAATTCCCCCCCTTTTTATTGTGGCATGTAAGACTTAAAGTTACACATGAGGCTCAATCCCTATGTTTCTATTGAGCAACACTGCCCTAGAATATAACTTTCAAGTACCTTAGTTCACACACTTCATCACTGAAAAAACAAGTCTGAGAATGTAGAAAGCAAAGATGAACGATAGACAACATGTAGCGGACCAGAGGTCCTCTTTTGTTCTTTGCACACCCCAGTGAGCATCAAGTGTGCCCTGACTGCGTCTGCTGAGACTGCTGCCTTAGACCTGGCTCTCGTGGAGCCAGGGGACACATCCCTTGCAACTCCTTTGTTGGGGAGTGAACTGAGTGACTGTAACAGAGGAGAAACAAAATTACAATAAGAATTGTAACAATAAACATATTGCATAAATGCAATCGAAGAAAAATGTCACAGAAAAAAGGCAGATGTCAGGTTGCGTTGCATTTTACGGCTGCAGGGCTGGGGGGGGGGGTGACATATGGAGGAGGGCTCCCGCGAGAGGCCTGGCTGCCAGCAGGGAGACTTCTCCACATAGAATGGTACATCAAACTGAGAAGATGTCAGGTCCACCACTGCGATGTAATACAGCAAGCCGCCACCTGGGATGCCCACATCCCACGTCACAGGGTCTGCGATCAAGACCAGCCTTTGCTCCTGATCCAGCTTCCTGTTAATGTGCAGCTTGGGAGGGGCAGCAGGTGATCATCCGAGTGCTTGGGTCTCTGCCACCCATGTGAGAGACCTGAATGGAGTTTCTGGCTCCTGGCTTTAGCCTGGCCCAGCTGAGGATATGACAGACATTTGGGGAGAGATTCTCTCTCTCTCTCTCTCTCTCCCTCTCTGTGTGAGTCACTCTGCCCCTCAGATAAATTTTAAAAATGAACTTTCACAAAATTGCAAAGCTGTCACCTGAGTGAAAGATCCCAGGAGAGGGTCCAGGGCAGGCCCGTGCTGCTCTGTGATGCTTTCTTCTCTCACCGGCTCCTCTGCAGTTAGAGCAGTGGGCTCTGGGTTACTGAGGGTGCATGAAGAGGAGGTTTTCCTGACTTTCCCAGGGTCGAGGAGAGGTGGGGGAGGAGGAAAGTGCTGGAGAAGATGTGACTGCAGCCTCAGGAGCAACTGTACCTGCTTCCCTGTCTGGGAGCAGCAGATGGGAGCCCCATTCCATTGAGGGCCCCAAGAGGCGACAAGGTATTTCTGATGAGAGAGGCTGGGAGAGACTACAGCTTGCAGGCAGGAACGAAAGATCCTCTCTCCAAGTCTGATCAAAGAACCGAGGAGGTTATGGGGCTTGGACAAGGCGTGGGGACCTTGTGCACTGGAGACCTGAAGGCCTACCTTGTATATTCCAGAGAACAGGAAACCATCTGGGACTCTCGCATGACCTTGGGGAAGGAGAGAGCTCCAAATCATGACAGAAATTAATTTCTTGGCAGCAGAATTATTTGAAGCAGAGATGCATGGAAATAAAATAACTTTTTAATTTAAAATATCTTAATAAATGCACATAGTTACATAATTTAAAATGTCAAATAGAAATAAAAACAGAAGTCTCCTCCCCCACCCTCACACTCCAGACTCCCAATCCCCAGGAATTAAATACCTGTCATATTTTTAGCTATTGCTTCTGACATTTGCCCCCATGATTTCTATATATGAGAGTGCTTTCAAAAGTTTATGGATAAAATGGAATTAAAAGGTCATTTTTTGGTGCAAAAATGTTTTTGAAATTCATGTTTTTTAATAATGTTCATTTTCCACATACTTTTTGGATATCTCTTGTAATGTAGCCTAACTGCTGTTTCTAAAGTTTTTAGTGTTTTACAATTTATCTAAAGGGCTTCTTACTTGGAAGATGAAAATTTAACTCTTTCACATGCGCGTGCACACACACACACTCCTTACCTTGCCTCATCTCTCAATGTAGTTATATATCACTTTTTGGTTAATAGTGGTTACGTTATTAAGATTATGTCAATTTTATCCACAGCACAGAGACAAATAATGTATTACACTTTTTCCTTTCTTGAATAACCTTTTGTTTTTCCTAGTTATAAATACCTGTAAAGAGAAAAATGTTGCTCAGCTTCCTATTTGCCCGTTTACCACTGCTTCATGTCAAGCTTTCCCACTGATCGCTAGATCTCTCTCAGTGAGCTCAGACAGGCAGCAGTGGCTGGCTTCCGGTCACTTCCCTTGCTCCTGCACTACTCAGGAGTGTGGCTGTTGCACTGGGCCTCACTTAGGCCTCAGTCTTCCGTTTCCCTCTGTCCTCGTCCCTTGTGCTGTTTGGGTCCTTGTGGGTTTACGTGCATTTTATTCATTTACTTCCATTTTAAGGATTCAGAAAGGTGCAGATGTTGTATTTTCAGGAGGGCTTATCAGGTCCTGGGAAGGTAACATTTCCCAGGCTGAGATCATTTCAACCAAACTTTGTGATTGTGGGGCTTCCTGGTAGAAAGTAGAGCCCTCAGGTGTTGAGCTGTGGTGTAGCAGGTTAAGCCTCCGCCTGCAGTGCCGGCCTCCTATATGGGCTGCTCCGCCTCCAATCCAGTTCCCTGCCGATGCACCTGGGAAAGCAGCAGAAAATGGCTCAAGTGCTTGAGCCCCTGCACCCACGTGGGAGACCCAGAAGAAGCTCCTGCCTCCTGGCTTCAGGTCAGTTCAGCTCTGGCCCTTGCAGCCATTTGGGGAGTGAACCAGTGGATAGGAGACCTTTCTGTCTGTCTCTCCCTTATTCTGCCTCTCAAATAAATAAATAAATAGATCTTTTTTTAAGAAAAGAAAGAAATGGTAAAGAGACACTCATTTTAGTCTACAATGCCAGACTCAAGTACCCTGGTGACTCATTTCATAAGTTCTGGAAAGCAGCCCTCAGTTAAGTGGGAAAGTGACTGCTTATATGATTGTGGGTCTTCAGTCTCTAAGGAAGAAAAACATGGCCCTGCAAAAATTGGGACATTTTGAGTTAAAAACAAATTGTAAATGATTGAAACACATAAAATATGCTAAAATCTCTCATAAGAATAATACAACAACTCTTTGTCCAGTTTTGGAGGATGTTCATCATTACAAAACTGATAAATAAGGTGGAAAAAAATCAAATATCCTGCCTTTCCTAAAAAAAATACTTTAAGGCTACCAATAGATGATAAGGAAGAGTCCTTCTTTTTTTAAAGATGTATTTTATTTATTTGACAGGCAGAGTTATAGAGAGAGGGGGAAAGATGGAGAAAGAGATCTTCCATCTGCTGTTTCATGCCACAAATGACGATGATAGCCAGAGCTGGGCCAGTCGGAAGCCAGGAGCCTGGAATTCCATCCAGGTCTTCCCTGTGAGTAGCAGAGACCAAATACTTGGACCATCTTCTGCTGCCTTCCCAGGCCCATTAGCAGGGAGCTGGATTGGAAGTGGAACAGCTGGGACTCGAACTGGTACTCCTATGGGACGCTGGTGTCACAGGTAGAGGCTTACTCGCTGTGCCACACAGCCAGCCCTGGGAGAGTTTCTTACTTTTTTTCCTTCTTTCTTCCTTCCTTTCTTTCTTTTTTGACAGGCAGAGTTAGACAGTTAGAGAGAAACAAGGTCTTCCTTCCATTGGTTCACCCCCAAAATGGCAGTTACCGCCGGCGCGCTGCGCCGATCTGAAGCCAGGAGCCAGGTGCTTCTCCTGGTCTCCCAGGTGGGTGCAGGGCCCAAGCACTTGGGCCATCCTCCACTGGCTTCCCAGGCCACAGCAGAGAGCCGGACTGGAAGAGGAGCAACCGAGACAGAACCCGGGGTGCCAGCGCCACGGATGGAGGATTAGCCTAGTGAGCTGCGGCACTGGCCTAGAGTTTTCTTTTTTAAAATTTTATTTTAATTTTCAAATTTTAAGAAAGATTTATTTTATTTGAAAGGTAGATTCAGAGACCAAGAGAGAGATATCTGCCATCCAGTAGTTCACTCTCCAAATGGCCACAATGACTGGGGCTGGGCCAGACTGAAGCCAGGAGCCAGGCGTTTCATCTGGATCTCTAATGTAGATGTAGCAGCCCAAGGACTTGGGCCATCTTCTGCTGTTTTCCCAGGTGCATTAGCACGGAGATGGATCGGAAGTGGAACAGCCAGGACTTGAACCAGTGCCCATATGGAATTCTGGCATTGCAGGTGGTGGCTTAACTCACATGCCACATACCAGCCCCAAGAGAGTTCTTTTTAAAAATAATAAATGCAGAAGTACTAAATGATATTGCAACCTCTAAGGAGACAATGGATCCAGGCAGTAACCTTCAATGGATACTAGAACTATTTGTTGAAAACTGGATCAGGCTGACAGCACCTGAACACACCATTAGAAAAGACAGAAACAAGCAGACATCACATGTTTCATGTTTCATGTGATGTAGGAGAAAGTACCCAATGTTGCCAATAAATATTCTTGCCACCAAAATCACTTGTTATCTAATCATATCTAGGTTTTACTGTAACAGAAAAATCAGGGAGCTAGAACATGATAAATTGACACTATAGGAAAGCAATCAATATGGTCACCAAAACTCAGAATATAGAAACTTTATAGGACAAATGACATGGGTTCTCCTACAGAAACAGTGCAAGGAAAAGCAAGTGGTACCTACAGAAACCCTAGAAACATGCTCAAGAGCAGTATGTGGACCTTGATTCAAATATACCAACCGTACACACGGCGAGCAAACAAAACCTTACGAGGTAACCAGGGAAATGTGAACAATGCCTCAGTATTTGATGACATTAAGGACTTGCTGTTAATTATACAAGTTACAGTACTATTGGTAAAAGGGCCTCTTGCTATCCAGAGCTGTATACCGCAGTAAAGAGAGGCTTCTTTGGGGCTGGTGCTGTGGTTGTGGCATAGAAGGTTAAGCCTCTACCTGTGACGCCCGTATCCCATATGGGCTCTGATTTGAGCCCTGGCTGCTCCACTTCTTTTTTTTTTTTTTTTTTTTTTGACAGACAGAGTGGACAGTGAGAGAGAGAGACAGAGAGAAAGGTCTTCCTTTGCCATTGGTTCACCCTCCAATGGCCGCCGCGGCCGGCGCGCTGCGGCCGGCGCACCGCACTGATCCGATGGCAGGAGCCAGGAGCCAGGTGCTTTTCCTGGTCTCCCATGGGGTGCAGGGCCCAAGCACCTGGGCCATCCTCCACTGCACTCCCTGGCCACGGCTGCTCCACTTCTGATCCAGCTCTCTGCTATGGCCTGGGAAAGCAGTAGAAGATGGCCCCTGCACCCACATGGGGGACCTAGAAGAAGCTTCCAGCCCTGGCTTTGGATTGGCCAAGTTCTGGCCAGCCATTTGGGGAGTGAACCAGGGGATGGAAGATCTTTCTCTCTGTCTCTCCGTCACTCTGTCTATAACTTTTCCTCTCAAATAAATAAAATAATTTTTTAAGAGAGGCTTCTTTGTCCTGCCTTTCTTGTCCTACAGACTGTTACCCCACAGGGCAGGCCTTCTGTACAACAGAAACAGAAAGCTGACACAGGGCGGGGGTGGGGGGGCCAGTGCCGTGGTGTAGCAGGTGAAGCGGCCACCTGCAGTGCTGGCATCCCATGTGGGCACCAGTTCGAGTCCCGGCTGCTCCACTTCTGATCCAGCTCTCTGCTGTGGCCTGGGAAAGCAGTACAAGATGGCCAATTCCTTGGGCCCCTGCACCCACGTGGGAGACCTGGAAGAAGCTCCTGGCTCCGGCTGTTGCAGCCATCTGGGGAGTGAACCATTGGATGGAAGACCTCGCTCTTGCTCGCTCTCTCGCTCTCTCTCTCTCTCTGCCTCTGCCTCTAAGTAACTCTGACTTTCAAGTAAACAAATAAAATTTTAAACAAAAAGAAAGAAAGAAAGAAAGAAAGAAAGGAAAGAAAGAAAGAAAGAAAGAAAGAAAGAAAGAAAGAAAGAAAGAAAGAAAGAAAGAAAGAAAGAAAGAAAACTGACACAGGCCCCTCTGACTTGTTACAGAGTTTGCTTTCCTGGCCCTCCTGGTCAGCTTAGGTGTGAGAGCCCAGAAAGACCCAGGGTTGCTGGCCCAGTGCATAGGGGAAATGGAAATGTCCTACCGGGTCCTGATACAGAGTGGTAGGACCAGGAGAAATTAAAGAGCGTGCCCTACCTGGAGACATCATTCACACCCAGTGAACAGGGAAAGGAAAGAGGGAAGGAAGGGAGAGAGAGAAAGAAACCAAAGAGGGCACAGGTCTAGGCTGCACTTTGTAGCCAATTTCCTGATCCCTGCAGTAGACCTAAACCTAGGCTTGAGCTAAATCCAGGTTTTCCTTGCAAGTGTAAGTGCTGTCCACCTTTATTTCTTTGACAGTCAGCAGAGAACTCTAGCACCTAGTCCAAGTGGATTAAAACATATTATGCTTATCAAACTGACACAACAAGAACTGCTCTACCAGGAAGAAGGCAGTCCCTTGAGGAGCCTGACTATGTTGATTTAACGATAAGAATCTGTACACTAAGGGTGTCAGCCAGCACAGGAAATCCATTGTGGCGGAGAGTCGACTGGCAGACCGATGGCCTCTAGACACACTGATCGGCTCCAAAGGGCATCCCTTGCACACACAGGCAAAGGGCACAGCCAGACTTCCCAGGCACAGGAGGCCTTCCTGGGCGCTGCAGCTGCTGAGAGGTGAGGCTTAGGGGTCTAAGCAAGACACATGTGTCCTACTTCACTTTCCTCCCTTTGGTTGATTTTTATTGAATTAAAAATATTTCTGAGATTCTTTCTAAAATACCAGAGAAAGAATGTGTGTGACGGGGGGGAGGCCACTACAAAAAATGGGATTTTTGCTGTATTTCCCTATCTTGCTCAGTAGCTAAGATTATGATTATTTGGTGGGTTAGCAAAAAGGGCTTACTGTATCCACATCGAATTGTCAAGAACAGATCCTAGGAATCCAGGGTAAAGGAACCACGCAAGCCCTGTGGGGGACCCAGACATCACACACAGCTCCTGCCGGGTCAGATCTTACACTGTAGATGCCTATCTAAGAATCACATTGCATTGCATAGATTACATTCTAAGACAGAACGTGGTGCACGTAAATGATGGTGAGATTAGGAAAGAGTGAGATGAGCCAGCTGGGCTTAGGGAAGAGCTGGACGTTGACCCCAGCTCTGACAGCTAGCCCTGATTTTACCAGGTGTTAAGAGGAGAGAAAGTCGACGTCTTCTCTTATTCCTTCAGGGTGTATGTGCCTGCTCATCTGCTTGCCCTCCAAGGAAGCTCCTTGCCCAAAGGCTGTTCTGGGGAGTTAAGTTTTTAATGCCCATGACCATCTGTTCTAGCAGTTAGACAAGTAGTGACCCAAGGACTGTCAGTCTCATACAGCCTGACCAGTATGATCTGAGACAACGAGAATCGCCCTGGCCAATTTAAATGCAGGAATGTGGAAAGAACTCATGTCAAAGAAGGTGGCACTAGGAGACCTTGGTGCTTGAAGACTTTCTGGTCCAATTATAGATCTCCATATAATTCTTCACTCTAAGTAAACGGCATAGATCTCTCTCTTTAACCAAAATTATCCAATTAAAACATATAATAATACAGCACAGTGGGGTTCCCCTTCCCCCTTCTTAGTTCTGAGCGCCTCTTACTACAAACACCTTGAAAGTCATTTTAGTATTTATAGGGTGGACATTGCCCTCACATTTGCATGCAAGAGGAAGCAATAAATGACATATTAACCAGAACTTCAAGCTCCTTTCTCTTACCCCGTACTTTTCTCTCTCTCTCCCTTTCTCCTTCTCTTTCCTTCTGGTCTCCTATATGAAATGAGAGCTGTGAGTTATTTTTAAGGTCAGAAATAAAACCCATCAGTGTGTGGAGTCAACACACAGTTATAGTTGGAGGTAGAGTAAAAATGTGCTTCTTAGTTTCTGAGGAGCTGGGGAGAACATGGTTAATAACAATCATTTTAGTATTTTTGAGCAAAGCCGGTCCAACAATTTTTTCTCATGGTCCTCATAAAGGGACATGAGTCATGCTCAACCAGTAAATTATTGGTGGCTCTTTTTGAGAAAATTCCAGGGGTTAGCATTGTGGCACAGAGGGTTAAGCCACTGCCTGCAATACCGACATCCCTTATCAGTGCCAGTTTGAGTAGTGGCTGCTCCAACTCTGATCCAGCTCTCCCTGTTAATATTGCCCTGGAAAGCGGCAGAAGATGGCCCAAGTACTTGGGGCCCTGCCACCCATGTGGGAGACCCAGATGGAGTTCCAGGCTCCTGACTTTGGCCTGGCCCAGCCCTGACCATGTGGCCATTTGGGGAGTGGACCAGCAGATGGAAGATATCTCTCCCTGTCTCTTTTTCTCTCTGTAACGCTGCCTTTCAAATAAATAAATCTTTTTTTAAAAACTCCTTACACAGATGGAGAACATAATGCCAACAACCTTCTTTAAGAAGGGAATTATCCGTGTTTTAAGTATGGACATTTCTGGTGGGTGTGATTTGAGCCAAAGGAAAAATTCCAGGAGGAAAAAGCCTAACAAGCCTGGAGAAGTGTGTAGCCCTCAGTTCTCCACACACTCTTTGATGAACAGCATTCCTCACTGCTGTGCTTTGCTAGGAATTAAAGAACAGAGAGCTTATATCCTGAAGGGCAGAAGTCCAATACAGCTGATGAGCAGCAATGCACATTTCTGGCAGTTTGATATTTGGACAATCAGTGGAGCGACATTATGGTTGACATTGTTTTCTGGAAGCAGAAAGCCAACCCGAGAGGTGACACCAGGAGACCTTCCAGTTTAGTTAGATGTGTCAGCGGAGCACGTGAGCAGGTGTGGCATGGCTGTGAGGTCACGCAGGGTTCTGGCTCACCTTTACCTCTGCAGTGTACCTTTCATGGATGGCCTTAGGAGTCTACCTCAGCATGAATGACTGTGGACAACAAAATCATTTTGTAACATTTATTGGCAAGTTGTTCTCCACTTTGCTAAAGTATGGCAATATGATATTTATTTAATCCATTTTAAAATATATAAAATATTTAAATATTGAATACTGAATGCCTGGCCCTTGTCCACCCAAGAGAATGTGACTAAAACCATGAGGAAAATATTATGTAGAGCTTTATTTGACAAGTTGATTTATTTAAAAATCAACAAAATGGCTGATGGAGCTTCAGGGTAGTAATTTCACATTTATATTAACCTTTAATGAGCCCATGTGGTTTCTTTAAAATCTATATTACCTGTGTAAAGAAAACCCACTCATTAGCATTCCAGTCTCTCATTTTGGTAACAGAGCCAATATTCATTTCCAACAGAGGCCAATTCTAATGAGCTTTAAAATTCAGGATAGTTAACTTTGTGTATATGAGACTTCATTATCAACACTTATTTCCTAAGCTGTCAATTGAAAGATTATTTTGACCACCTACTGGAATTGGTTTAACTGTTAATTATAAAGATATTGATGAATAAAACAATATTTCTGTTAATATTTTTCTCAAAAAAGTTACATATATATTTAAGAGGCATATTTGCAAATAATCATTTTACTGCCTGAGGTTTTAATATATAACTTATTTCTAAAGGAAACTACATACATCCACTCCAATTGGCTGACTTTTTCTGTTAAGTTGTAAATGGAGAAAGTCTAGTTGGCCTAATTAAACATTATCGACCCTCTGGGCCAGGCGTTTTGGATCTAGGTTGTTGGCCAGCCTTGCAGCTCCCTGTTTTCCATCCTTTCAGCGACCATCCTTTGCCTAAGGGATAATCTAAGGCCACAGCCGGGGACCGTGAGTGGGGTGGTTTTCCTTTGGAAGGAGAGAGAAGCTGCATGCAATATGATCGAATGTTGCATGTTAGAAAGTTTCTAATTTTTCCATTCGGTAAATGACACTGATATACACGTTTTTGCATTTGTCTATGAACTTTGTAAAGATGAATTTCTTGATGAGTAACTCTTGAACCAAAGGGTTTGAAAAATGTTAGCTTTTAAGTTTTTTAAAAAAGATTTATTTATTTGAAAGGCAGAATGAGAGAGAGAAAAGAAAGGAGAGACAGAGTCTTTTCATCCACTGGTTCACTTCTCAAATGGCCACAACAGCTAGGTCTAAGCCAGGCTGAGGCCGGTCTGAGTCTTCCAGATGGGTGGCAGGGGCCCACACACTTGAGCCAGCATCTGCTGGGACCCAAACTGGCACTCTGAAATGGGACGTGGATGTCCCAAGTGGTGGCTTAACTCACTGCACTGTGCCCACCCTAAAATATTTTTTTAAAGATTTATTTATTTATTTGAAAGTCAGAGTTACACAGAGAGAGAAGGAGAGGCAGAGAGAAAGAGAGAGAGAGAGAGAAAGAGAGAGGTCTTTCATCCACTGGTTCACTCCCAATTGGATACAACAGCTGGAGCTGTGCCGATCAGAAGCCAGGAGCCAGGAGCTTCTTCTGGGTCTCCCACATGGGTTCGGGGCCCAGGAACTTGGGCCATCTTCTGCTGCTTTCCCAGGTCATAGCAGAGAGCTGGATTAAAAGTAGAGCAGCCAGGACTTGAACCAGTGCCCATACGGGATGCCGGCACTGCAGGCGCTGGCCTCCCCTAAAAAATTTGAATTTTTATATCTTTCCTGCCTATTTTTACCATTATGTTTCTCTTCTCTTCATATTTTACTTACTGAAAGCCATACGTATGGTATTCACTCCCTCATTTTTATATGTGGATATGTATAAGAAATGTTTTTCTTTTGTAATCAGCTCACAAACATCATTGAACTTTACAACACTTTCTGTTCCTGTTCTGTGACACTCTTTATGAGAGCATTTCAATGTGATTTTGGAACTAATCATAGTTCTGGAATGGCTTTTACTTCCAGAGAAGGTTTGGGTGGCTTGACTGCTGCAAGGGAGGCTAGAATCCTGGTGAGAGGTGGAGGGGAGAGGATATTCTAGCTGTTTTTTCAACCTAATCTTGTAAAAGAGTTTTAAAAAGCAAACCATTGTCAGGATGACGGAAGAGCAGACAGAGCTGGCAAAACTGGACCTGTGCCTTTCTTGAAGGAGAGTCTGAGTGACAGTGCTTGGCACACTTCAGGTGCAGCTCTTCCCTTTCCCTTTGCTTCACATTGCCCTTCTGCTAGGGAAAGCTTCTCAAACTGGAGAGGACAGGAACGCACCTGGGAGCTTGTTGTAAGAGCAGGGATTGCCAGGTATCACCTTGCAATCCAAGAGATTCCAACTGGGTAGTGCTGGGGCCCAGGCATTTCTGTGTTTAGCTTCTGAGATCAGACAAGCCCGGGTACGTTCAGGGTGGTATGGCTGTAGACTCATTTCCATTTTTAACAAGATCCTCAGATGATTCCAGGGCAAGAGTTTAGTAAATTCTACTTTGAGAATTGCTTTGGGGACTAGATATTTTGGGGGTGAGGAAATCAGATGAAAGTTTTCTTTTTAGAAACATTGGTTATGCCACTCTTTGTTTCCTCCGTCGGTTCTGGGTCTCATTAAATAACCCAAATGGAACTCTGTCTTCCCAATGCTTCTCAGACAAGGATGCTTCTACCCCTTGTATCTTCCTACTGTTAACTCTTTCTCCATTTTAATAACTCATTTGTGAGAAAAAGAGATACAGATAGAGAGCTCCCATCCACTGGTTCACCCCTCAAATGTCTACCCTGGACAGGACTAGGTCAGGCTGAAGCTGGGAGCCAGGAACTCAATCCAAGTCTCATGTGGATGGCAGAATACTACTACTTGAGCCATCTGTGCTGCCAGGGTCTGCATTAGCAGGAAGCTGGAGTCAGGGGCCTGAACCAGGGATCAAACCCAGGCACTCCAATGTGGGATATGGGCATCGTCACCACTAGGCTAAACACTAGCCCCTGTTACCCGTTTAACGAACTCATCTGTCTGTCAGTCGGTCTTCCATTCCTAATCCTTCTTGTTCTCCTGTTCTTACTGGGCCATGCCAGGGTCCATTGAGGATTGCAAGATTTCCTTCTGATTCTACTTCAGGAAGTAATATTTTGAAGCCATGTCCCTGGGTCAGGGCAGGGAGGTCACTTGGCTGTCTGCCAGGGACTTGACCAGGCCTATGCTATCTGGGTTAATTAAAATCTGGCTCTTTGTTTTGAAGCTTCAGACACCTGATTTTGTCAACAAAAAAGATTGGATCTGGTCTATAAGCAAGCTCACATCAACCAAACTCAAAATGCCAGAAACACACAACCAGAATGGCTGACCACGGTTTACAGTTAGAAAAGGAACTGGAACATTTGCATCAGAACAGATCTCCCTGTGTGCAAGTGATTTGGGAAGCCCCATTAGAATCAGGAAGCGGCCTCATGGGGAAGAAATCAGAATAAGGAAGGTGCTCTGCTTTGAATATGGTTTGTCCCCCAAGTCCATGCTGCAGTTTAATCCCTAGAGTGTTATGTTAATGGTATGAAGAGGGTGGAAACTAAGTTGGACTATGCTATTTAGACTAAGATAGTATCACCTTGGGAAGGTGATTGGGTTTAGATAAAGTCATTTGGGTCGAGTCCTTATGATCGAATCTTAGTGGCTTTATAAGAAGGACAGAATCCAGACACATGCAGGCTCTCTGTCTGTTGCTATGTGATACCACGTGGCATCTTGGCCATCACCAGAGCTGAGCTGATGCTCACATCATGCCCTTGAACCTCTAAAACTGTGAACTAGGGGCCAGTGCTATGGCATAGTAGGCTAAGTCTCTGCCTGCGGTGCCAGCATCCTATATGGGTGCCAGTTCTTGTCCCAGCTGCTTCACTTTTGATCCAGCTCCCTGCTAATGGCCTGGGAAAAACAGCAGAAGATGACCCAAGTGCTTGGGCCCCTGCCTCCCATGTAAGAGACCTGGTAACAGTTTCTGGTTTCAGCCTGGCTCAGGCCTAGCTGTTGCAGCCATCTGGGGAGTAAACCAGCAGATGGAAGATTGCTCGCTCGCTCTCTGCCTCTCTCTCTCTATAGCTCTTTCAAATAAATAAATCAATCTTAAAAAAAAAAAAGAAAAATGGACAACTACAGGTTAAATATATAATTTACATTCTGAACACCTTGGGGCTGATTCATTATTCTCCACAATTGAGATAACTTGCTAACCTTTCTGACCAGTTACTCCTCTTTAGGGCTACACTAATTTTGCAGAATTATTAACGCAATCAGTTACATTTTATTCTGAACCATTGTATCTTTTTCAAGTGAGATTAAAGATTCTTCTTCCTAGGGCATTATAGATGATGCTGAACTTCCAATCCAGTCCCTGCTAATGCCCCTGGGAAAGCAGTGGAAGATGGCTCAAGTACTTGGATCTCTGAACCCACGTGGGAGACCCCAATAAAGCTCCTGCCTCCTGACTTCAGCCTGGCCCAATCCCTGCTTTTGCAGCCATCTCTCTCTCTCTCTCTCTCTCTCTCTCTCTCTCTCTGTAACTGTGCCTTTCAGATAAATAAAATAAATCTTAAAAAATGATTCTTCTTCCTTCGTTGTTTTTGTTCCTTTTTTTTAAAAAAAAAACAAGTAATTCTCAGAGACACATCTTGAAATCCTTCTTCCAAGTTATTGATGGAGGGGGAGGTAGGCACACAGTTTGCAATTACTGGGTTAGGTAGTTCACAGCTGTACCCTATTGTTTCTGAAGTACTCAAATCCAGTTTCTTTTGAGTCTCATCTTAATACTGGAAACCAACTTTACTATTTGCTTCTTGTCACAGAAGCATGGTTAGAGAGCTGTGATAACAAATAACACATTTTAAATAACAAATTTAGCTACTTAAATTTGTTATTTAAAATAAAATAAAAAATTCAACTTGTTATTGATATTAGCCACAGTTCAAGAACTCAACAGTTACATGGAGCTATAATTTCCCTAATGGACAATGCAATTATAGAAGATATCCATCACTGAGCAAAGTTCTATTGGATTGCTTTGGTCTAGAGACTCCAACATTTAAAAAAGCAAGATATTCTTGAATATTTTACATTCTATACCAAAGGCAAAAGAGTAGAGTGTTTTAATTTTTTGTTTGAGGAATCTAATGCTACTGAGATTCAGCAGTTATAATTAAGTCCAGTGATACAGAAAATTGAAGTGGAAGGTCTTTGCTGCCATTGTCCTGCCTTTCCACTTCACCCTTAGAGCCTGTCGCTCTTCAATTAGTAGGACTCTTCGCTGCTTGTAACAGAAGCCCATTCTGTCTAGCTAAAGCCAAGAAGGGGACTCAGTCCAAGGTTACAGGAGCATCCAAGGACAAGAACACAGCTCGGCCTCTGGAACAAACTGGAACCTAAGACTTGAGTCTTATCAACACTTTATCTGTTCCTCTCTTGTCTCCCTCCTTTGGGTTCTTCTCTGCAGACTGGCTTACTCTGCTTTTCCACTCCATGATGCAGGCAGGTCTGACCACCAGAAGTTCCCAAGGTTGTATTTCCTCTATTCAATCCACCAGCCAGGCCAGACCAGGCTCTTTCAGTGCTCATTCTAAATACCACTGGGAAGGTGCTCATTAATCTAGCTTGGTTCAGGTACCTATTTCTGGTCCAACTGGATGTTTCTCAAGACAAGCTCAAAAAATAGTTGTGTGCTATGGCTATGTGATGCAGAATGGGGGACAAGGAAATGGGGGCTAGGCAGCCAAGCCCCTGGAAAACCACTGCAGTTCTCACTCTACCATGTGGAGGCCTGGTATTTGCCACTTTAGCCATCCGCCCGAGCTCTCCTTCTCTGAGCTCTACCATGCATCCACTCTATTCCTCCACCTTCCTCTAACCAAAGTTTCTTTCTTTCTTTTTAAAGATTTATTTAATTATTTGAAAGTCAGAATTACACAGAGAGAGAAGGAGAGGCAGAGAGAGAGAGAGAGAGGAGGCAGAGAGAGAGAGAGAGGTCTTCCATCCGCTGGTTCACTCCTCAATTGGCCACAACGGCGGGAGCTATGCCAATCCGAGCCAGGAGCCAGGAGCCTCTTCTGGGTCTCCCACGTGGGTGCAGGGGCCCAAGGACTTGGGCCATCTTCTACTGCTTTCCCAGGCCACAGCAGAGAGCTGGATTGGAAGTGGAGCAGCCAGGACTCGAATAGGCGCCCATATGGAATGCCAGCACTGCAGACAGTGGCTTTACCCACTATGCCACAGTGCAGGCCCCCCAAAGTTTCTTTATTTTGTGTTTCATTACAATAGACTGCTCAATGTATCTGCTAGATGACTAGTTAATATAACACTGACAACTGTGACAAAGATGTAGAAAGTCAGACTACCAGTGTAATATTGCTTACTTTGAAGCATTGTTGTGAAGTTTGGAGGTTAAAAATAACAGTAATTATTAACAATCATGCTTATTTTATTCTAACACATTTTCAGTTTAACTTGGATCTTAATGGAAATAAAACGTCTTCTGGGAATTTTAAACACTATGTCCTAATGTAGTGAGGGAGAGATGGAATTGCTAGTGGCCCTCAAATCATATAACATAAACACTGATACCCTATTTTTAACAACATCCAGATTGATCCTCCATAGAACTCAGATTTAAAAATTGAATATTAATATTCTTACGATTGGAGGGGAAAGCTTTATCAAGTTGTATGATAATAGTGGCTGCATCATGGGGTTATTATGAGTATTACACGAGTTATTATACGTAAAATCCTTAGAACAGAGCCTAGCAATAGTAAACACTATATAAATATTAACATTGCTTATTATTCTTTAATTCATTGTTTCTTAATCTGAAGGTTGCAATGCATTCATAGTGTATTGAAATACAAACAATAGAATAAAATATCACAGAGCTTTGCACATATTAAGTGTATTACTCATTTGTGGGTTGTGATAAGTGTTCCCAGCCTGTGAGTTTCAATATTTGCTCTTTTTGACTAATTTGAATGTTCTTATAGCTCATTTGAATGTGTACCAAGAAGAGTGTGGAAATGAAGAATGGAAACTCCATTGATGTCAGTCAAGTGCATTTGGTTCTAATGCCTGTTCTGCTGATGTTGAACAATATGGTGTTTGACAAGTGACCTAAATTCTGCCTCAACTTTCTTTCTGTTAAAAGGGAATTTTTCGTAGGAGTATGTGAAACACTTTGAACTATTCAGTCTGGCACTACTTATTAGATAACATCTCTCAACTTGCAGGTTGTAAATCAAAGCTTGGCAATATCACAGGATTAATTATGAATCCTATTTTTTTCCTTTAGAAAAAAGTAAAAAGCCTTCTGATTTGCAGTGAATAAAATTTTGCTGCCCTTTCTAAATAGTTATGAAATTCTTAGACTTGATGAAATACACTTAATACTACATTGATTTTGGAAATTTTTGCAATTTAAACAATGAATATTTGAACATTTTGAACATGAACTTTTCCTATTTTACTCTTTCTAATTCTATCTTTTTGTGTTCTTTTTCTTTCCCTTCCAATTTCACAGAATCCAATCAAAACCTGAAAAAAAGAAGTGCTGTGTGACACAGTTGAGGGAGGGGGTGTTAATCGTTTTTAAGCATCTGGTTTTCATCTTAAGGCATGAAAATGGGACTTGGGACCTTGTAGGTCCAGTATTGACTTGGCAGATCAGAGGAAAAAGCAGTACTGAGGAGCAAGCCTACTTAATGAGGGGAGGGGACTTTACACTGGCTGGGACCAGCAGGACTGAACAAATACTGGGCAAGAAGGAAGAAGACTAAAAGTGCTCTGAAGAAGTGAAAGGCCATCATCATCCTGACAAATAGATAGAAATGAAAAGCTGCAGCAAAAAATGAGGTGGAGAAAGAAACGGTTAAGATTCTTTTGTGAAACTGAAGGATCTCCTAGCATGTGATTTGCTGCTAAAAAAAAAATTTCAAATTTTTGTTGTTGAGGATTAAGGAAGCAAGGGCAGAAGGATCACCGAGCTACAAGTGGTTTCTCTTCTTTGGAAAACAGCCTGGAACGACAAAGGAAAAACACAAAACAGCGTTTGTATGCTGAATTAGCATTTGATATTTTTCCCCCTCCTCCTCTGTAAACACAATTTGAGCTTTTCATCCTACTGCATCCCTTATTTTCATATTATTTGTAATTAATATTAGCAGGTCATTACTGGTAGATCAGTAAGTGAAGACAAAAGGAAAGCATTTGTTCCAAACTATTTTGTCAAGTCACAGGCCAGAACTGGCCTTCAAAGTTGTAACCTCCACATTCTTGGTTTCTAGTATCAGCCAGCCATGAGGGCTGAAGGAGAAATTCTAGATCTCCTAGTGCCCGGTGAATTTTGCTCTTTATTGTACTAAATGGGAGAAGAAGGAATAAAGGGTAGCCCTCGGTCCTTTGGAATTCTCACAAGCACACAGGCCCACCCTCCCAGTCAGGAAGGAGTGGCAGGGGGCCATCCGAGCCATCTCCTAGCTATTTCCTGACCAGTCCTGAAGCTGACTTCCCCGCTGATAAAGGCCATCAGTATGTGGAATTACAACATTCATTACCTCAACGTGCTTATTTTTTTTTCCAAGGCCTGTGTTTTCTGCGTCTGATCAATCTTCTTTTTTGGATAAAGAACCATTATTTATTTTCAGCGATTTTCTTTTCATGTTATACAATCAATTTTACTGATCAATTCTGAAAATCTTTCAGAAGGCCTGCAAAAACGCGGCTTAGCAAGTGTCTGGCCATCTGCTTCGGATCTATGCAAATGTACCCTGCTCAGTTTCACTTGCGTCCAAACCTGTACCTTTGAGGCCAAGACTTTGGGATTTCAAGGGCAAACTGAATTTTAATTTGGTACATTTTGTACTTTGACGACTGATGGGGAAAAAAACATGCTCTCAAAGCTTGACTGGGTCCAGCCACATTTGCCCATAACTGTTTCTCAAACCATCATACATAAAATCACCGGCAAAGAGCCTGTCCTCAAAAACAGATTCCTGGGGAAAGCCAATCCGAACACGGAAGGGAGATAAGGTGCTTGATTTCCAAAAGTCTATTTCCTGCCCAATTTATATTGCTTCGTAAGCCTTTGGACAGGCTAGCCAGTTATTTCTATGGCTGTAATGGACTACTCCACATTTGCCATTAATTGCAGTTTGGGAATCACTTTTTTTTTTTTTTTTTAACCAGTCGTCTTGGTTCCTAAAAATTCTTTTCATTAGACACAGGAGCCCAGCGCCCAGCGCTGACCAGGAGCCACGTCTCAAGACTGCCCAGTGTTTCTCACTGGATCTTCAGACAGGCCTTGCGAATGTTCTCGAGGCGAGAAAATCTATCCCCCCAGACTCGCAGATGCTGCTCTCCCCCCACTGGCTCTGCACAGAACATCATTATCTTTGCCGAGCTTCTGTCTCTATGGCAATAACAGATGGGAAGTGCTGTGGAATTATTCATGTTCAGAAAAGGAGGCAGGCAAGGAGGAGGCAAAGGTGGGGGGTGGTAGAAGGGGCGCGACCTAGGGGCATGGCGACGGGGGCGTCGGGCAGGGAACCTAGGCTGCGGGCGGGGTGAGGGGCTTAGGAGCCTTTGATGGACCCGTCGTGAGGAAAGGGGCGGGGGAGAGATGGACGAGCGTAGCAGTAGTATTCCCAGTCGGTCGACTCCAAATAGGGTCCCCCATGTGAGCCACCCTGAGCCAGTAAAACTAAGAAAAATTTAGAGAAGATGGGGGAGGGTGGGGAAGGGGCGAAGCCGGAGTCTCCTGTCCCCGGCTACTCGGTGGGCCATTTCAGTTCTCGATCTTGCGGTGGGGTGAAGAAAAGGGGATTTCTTGGTGTTTCCAAATATGACGGAACAGCTCCGCAGACTTCAATATGCTAAGTGGCTGCCGGGGACCGCGTACCAGAAGACCACCCCGCACGTCCCCCGCGGCCACAGCCCGGGCTCCGAAAGTCGCGTCTTCCGCCCCACCTCATCTCGTCTCCCCGCCCGCCAGCCCTCAGTAAAACTGTAAAAACATGTAATTTACAGCTCCCTTCCGAAACCGAGAGTGTCTTCGGGTGGGGCGGGGCAGGAGGCTGCGAAGTCGGCTCAGAAATGTGTTCTCTCGGAGGTGCCAGAACTTTGGCCACCCCTCCCGCCCGGCCCGGCCCGGCCCGGCGGCGGCCGCAGGTCAGCCCCGGGAAGGCGTCTGGGTGGAGGCCGCCGGGGCAGGGAGGCGCGCTGGCAGCTGGCGGGGCGGCCGGGGCAGGAGGCCCCGCGGGGGCGAGGGGCGGCCGGGGCGGGAGGCCCCGCGGGGGCGGGGGCGGCTGCGCGGCGGGCCCGGGGGACCGCGCCAGCACGAGGGGCGCTGCGGGGCGGCCGCCGCCCGGCTACCTCCGGGGCGGGGCGGCGCGGCGCGGCGCAGCTGCGGCCCCGCGGGGGGAGGGTCGCCCGCGCCTGACCTCGGGCGGCGGCGCGGTGCCGGGCGGGTCCTGCCTCCGCCCTGCCGGCTGCTGGGGTCGCGCACAGTGCACCGCGCGGCCGCCCTGCCCCTCCCTCCCTGTCCCGCGGCGGCCGAGCGGCAGGGCGCCCCCGGGTCTGGCCCGTCACCACAGAGCGGCGGGTGGGGCGGGGGCGGGGCGCTGGCGGCCCCAGACAGCCGGCTGGGCGACTCGAGGAAGGAAGGAGGGCGGGCGGCGGTGGGGGTGGGGCGGGGAGGGAACATCCTGTCTGCGCCGGGTGCACCGCAGACAGCGCCGCGCGCCAGCCGCCCAGACGGCGCGCGAGGCCAGGAGCGCCGGGCGCGCGCCTGGGGGGAGGGGCGCGCGCGCGCGCGGACCCTGCCAGGGGTGCCCCGAGGAGCTACAATAGGCCAGACGGCGCGCGCGTCCCCGGGGTGGGGTGGGGGGTCGGGAGCCGCCAGCTGGCGGCCACGGCGACGCCGGCGGGCCTGTGCGCGCGCGCGCGCGCGGCGCCGCCGCTGGCTCCGTGCCCCGCCCTTCCCCCCTCCCCGCCGCCCTCGCTCTCCCCCGGGCGGCCGGAGACGGCGGCGGCGTCTGCGGGAAGCCGAGTGTCTCCGCAGTGACGTGGGCGGGCCGAGGGCTCGGTGACGTCAGAGGGCTGTGTGTAGCGATGTGTGTGGGGTTCGGAGCGGCGCCGGCACTGCCGAAGGGAGCGGGCGAGCGGCGACGGCGGCGGCGGCGGGCACAGGTGCGGCTCCGGCTCGCGAGGGGCGCGCTGTGGGAGGCAAGGGGCTCGCGGCCTCCGGGGAGTCTGACGGGGCCACTGGGGCTGTGAGGAGTTAACAAAGCTCGTCGGGCTCCTCCAGGCGAAGAGGCCGGAGTCAGGGGGTCCTGATGCGCGGGGTCCCGGGTGGGGTCGGAGCCAGAGCGGGGCGCGGGGTGGGGGGTCCCGGGGCGGATCGCGCTTCCCTGACCTCGGACGGTGGGCGCCGGCGGGGGGAGGGCCCTGCACTTGACCTGAGCCGTCAGGACCCCGGCGACCGGGACGCCCGTCACCGCCTGCTCCTCTCCTCCCCCCGCCCGTCTGTGCTCGGCGGGGATGCCCTGGGCTCGACCCGGGCGGTCAGCGCCTGGCGGCGCGCGATGCGAGCTTGGCGCCGGACCTGCTCGCGGTCCCCTCTTCTCCCTGGCCCGGGGCGGGCGGGCGGAGGGGGGTGCGCAGCTTGGGGACGCCGGGGTAACACCCCAGAACTTCCCGGGGCGAGGGCGCGCGGGGGATTTCCACCGTCCTGCCCGCGGCCCCCGCAGTGGGGCGGTGTTGGGAGAGCACTTGGGGTTACCCTCCTTCGCGGGTGGGGGCTGGGGGACTCCTCCCTGTACTTCCCTGCACCTCCTCGAGCGCCCCCGGGCGTCCCGGGTCCCGGGTCCTTCCCCCACTTCAGGTGAGAACAGGGCGGGTGGCGGTACGTGGGCTGAGGACTGCGGGGTTTTAGGGGCGCCCCGGGTCTAGGTCATGCCCTCCTACTCTCTCCTTAGGCCAGGGCTGGCTGAGGTGTCCCTGAGGTGGCGACAGTCGGTACGGTGGGTAGTTAGCTTTCGTCCTTAATCCTTTGGGTTTTAAGGTAATTGCGGGGAGTTTGGGAAGCAAAAATTTCGGTTTATTGGATTTCTTTGGGATTTTCTCTCAAGAAGGAAGTGGAAGGGGAATCTTTTCTTTTTCCCTCCTCCTCCATTTGCATTCTTTGTAAGGTCTGTCTGCCTTGTGCTTTTTGTCCCGGATTAGTCTTGTTCAAGGATGGAGATTCCCAGGCTTGGAGTCTCTCTCGCTTTTGGCTTCCATTAAGCAAATTCGCTAACCTTTAAAGGGAAAGTTAATTTTTGCCTGCAGTCATTCCAGAAGAATAATTTACCCTAACTGGATGAATTAATGCACTTAAAACTGTAACTTAGTTACATATGGTAGATACAGTAACTTGGATATGATTTTTTCGGATTGAGCCGCCTTTTTTTTTTTTTTTTTTTTTTTATTAGGAGAGGAAGTAATGGATTTTTTTTAGTTAAGTGTTGCGGTTGACAAAGCCTCCGGTACTGAGTTTTAGTTCGGATGATCTGTTTAAGGTTCTTCGTATCCTGAATTTGAGTAGTCTTTCTCTTTTTGAGGGATAGTCTTGCTCCTTTCCCTGCTTTACAAATTGCTTTTCTATTTAAATAAGTGTTCTTCTAGTTAACTGTTATTAAAGAAATTACTCAAGTGTCACCTTTGGTAAAGTGAACACAGTTTAAGATTAAGAAACTGATTTCAAATTGACCCTTTGGCCTCTGGAACAAATTCAGATTTCATTCCCCTTTTTTTCTTCCAGATTAATTAAAAGAAGAATGAACTGTAATCCCTGAAGATAACTGGGCAATTTTTCATTAAATATCAATTTGAATTATGAACGTTTAGTGGAGTTAAAGGCTTTTCCTACTGGTGTGAGGATTTATACAAGTCTTCATTTTGCCAACACAGGCTAATGCCATCATTTTAGAGGAACTAATACTTACCCCAACACCTTTATGGTGTCAGCGGCAGAAATGAATCTGGTTACATCGTTTTGACTTGTGCTTGAGTCTAGATTTTATTGCACAAGTGATGGAATGAGCCTTCCATGTGTTTTACTTTAAAAGAACCAAACCAGACAATTGCATTGAATCTGGATATCTTGACTTGAGAAATTGGTAACTTTGTTTTGCTAAATGTGCCTGAAGAATTCAAGAAAAGAAAGGTTTCTTCAGAGGTGTGACTCTTAAAATCAATTACTAGAGCTAAAACAAGTTTTTCAGCATTTGCAGTAGAATTATACTAGGGTTTAAGCAGACACAAGCTAAAAGGTACGGAACCTATTGAATGAGGCGATTGCTTTGGAAGGTTTTCTATTAGTTAAGTTACCGTAAGTATTTGTGGACAGTACTTTTCTCCAGATAAGAAATTAATTGAAAATGCAAATCTCAGACTTAATTATTTAACACATTTTGTCTCAATGGAAAACCTACAGACAAACTTCTTGGTTCAAGGCTCAAATAAAAAACTGAATGGGATGGCAGATGATGGCAGCCCCCCCGTGAAAAAAATGATGACAGACATTCATGCAAATGGAAAGATGATAAATAAGGTGCCAACGGTGAAGAAGGAGCATGTGGATGATTTTGGAGAAGCGCCGATGGAGACTGACGGAGAGCATGTCAAGCGAACCTGTACTTCTGTGCCTGAATCTTTAAATCTAAATCCCAGTTTGAAGCACACGCTGGCACAGTTCCATTTAAGTAGTCAGAGCTCTCTGGGTGGGCCAGCAGCATTTTCTGCTCGCTATTCCCAAGAGAGCATGTCCCCTACTGTATTTCTGCCTCTTCCATCGCCTCAGGTTCTTCCTGGTCCACTGCTCATCCCTTCTGATAGCTCCACAGAACTTACCCAGACTATGTTGGAAGGGGAGTCTATTTCTTGTTTTCAAGTTGGAGGAGAAAAGAGACTCTGTTTGCCGCAAGTCTTAAATTCTGTTCTTCGAGAATTTTCACTTCAGCAAATAAATACAGTGTGTGATGAATTGTACATATATTGTTCAAGGTGTACTTCAGACCAGCTTCATATCTTAAAGGTCCTGGGAATACTTCCATTCAATGCCCCGTCTTGTGGGCTGATCACATTGACTGATGCACAAAGACTCTGTAACGCTCTGTTGCGGCCACGAACTTTTCCTCAGAACGGTAGCGTACTTCCTGCTAAAAATTCATTGGCCCAGTTAAAGGAAACTGGCAGTGCCTTTGAAGTGGAACATGAATGCCTGGGCAAATGTCAGGGTCTGTTTGCACCCCAGTTCTATGTTCAGCCTGATGCTCCATGTATTCAGTGTCTAGAGTGCTGTGGAATGTTCGCACCTCAGACATTTGTGATGCATTCTCACAGGTCACCTGACAAAAGAACTTGCCACTGGGGTTTTGAATCAGCCAAATGGCATTGTTATCTTCATGTTAACCAAAAGTACTTAGGAACACCTGAAGAAAAGAAACTGAAGGTAATTTTAGAAGAAATGAAGGAGAAATTTACCATGAGAAATGGAAAGAGAACTCAGTCTAAGGCAAGTTTGTTTTATAATAAACAATTTTGAATAATGGAAATGGTTTACTTTGAAGTCAGAAATCTCTTTAGTGTGTAACTTCACCTGTCAAGAGATTTAGTACTGATAACAACAAAACATTGATCAGTGTGCTATGTTTCTATTGTAATTTTTAGGCTATAAAATATTTTTTCTGTATGTTTTCTCATTTGACCTTCCAGATAACCTTGTGAATGAAGTAGGATTACTCCTATTTTATAGATAAGAAAATGAAGTTAAGAAAATGAAATGACCCTTCCAAAATTATGTATCCAGGGAGTGGAAGAGTTGGGGCGACTGTCTCAAATCATACCCTTTCTTTTTCACACATCCTGCTTCTTGAAGACAAAATCTGTTTTTTTTCCTAGGACTAAAGATAATTTACACTTAGCTATTATCTCCATATACAAAAGATAATAATGGCAAGCCACAACACTTCAGGCTTTGGGCTTCAGATAACAGTTTTCTTTTTTCTTTTTCTTTTTTTTTTTTGACAGAGTGGACAGTGAGAGAGAGACAGAGAGAAAGGTCTTCCTTTGCCGTTGGTTCACCCTCCAATGGCTGCCGCGGCCGGCGCACCGCGCTGATCCAAAGGCAGGAGCCAGGTACTTATCCTGGTCTCCCATGGGGTGCAGGGCCCAAGCACTTGGGCCATCCTCCACTGCACTCCCTGGCCACAGCAGAGAGCTGGCCTGGAAGAGGGGCAACTGGGACAGAATCCGGCGCCCCGACTGGGACTAGAACCTGTTCTTTTGGCGCCGCAAGGCAGAGGATTAGCCTACTGAGCTGCGGCACTGGCCCAGATAACAGTTTTCAAAGGTACACCCATGATTTTGTGACTTTATGACTCTAGTAACCAAGACTTATAAAAGATTTATTTATTTATTTGAAAGGCAGAGTTACAGAGAGGCAGAGAGGGAGAGGATGAGTGAGATCTTCCATCTGCTGGTTCAATCCTCAAATGGCTGCAACGGTGAGGGCTGGGCCAGGCCGAAGCCAAGAGCAAGGTGCTTCCTCTAGTCTCCCACATGGGTACAGAGGCCTCAGTACTTGGGCCATCCTTTGCTGCTTTGCCAGGCGCACTGGCAGGGAGCTGGATGGGAAGTGGAGCCAGGAGTTGACCCAGTGCCCATATGGAATGCCAGCACTGTAGGCGGTAGCTTTTACCTGCCATGCCACAGAGGCAGCCCCTGACTATTTTAAAACAAAGAAATACTTTATTATGACACAGATAAAATTTTGTTTTTGACTAATGACGTAAAAAACTGTCAACAAAGATATCATTAACTTGTTTTTTTTTTCCCCGTTGTGTTATATGGCAGATAAAACTGATATTTTTATTCTGATTTAAGATTTTTAGTGCTTGGGCAATCCACAAGATTTGGGTTACTAAATATTCAACTTGTTGGTCTGATTACTTTATGTATTTTCCTAGTTTGCTAAAATGGATATATAATTAATGCTAAGTGTTTAAAATATAGCAAACATTGCTCTTACAGTTTTACATGTATAATTACAACAAAAGACTGGCTATGTTTTGTTTGACAAATTCTGATTTTTCCATTATTTAATTTTGATTCCTTGAAATACCTCTGCTGCTTCTATTTTTAGAGACTGAATGAAGCATATTGAATGAATGAAGGTTATTTACAACAAATTTAAGAGTTTTGACTAGAAACTAAGATTTGGTGTCATACTCGTTATTATGGTGTCTTTAAGGTTTTAAGGAAAAATTAGTGAATGATAAAGTGGTTTACTCCTGAAGTTCAGTGAAGCTAATTTGAGACTCTCATTAGGGTTGTTTATAGCTTACTACTTCCAAAAGGTGTATACTTCAGAATTCCTTGCCAGTGGCAGCTAGATAAGTTTATGTTCTACAGGTGCAGCTATTAACTGATTTTAAAGCAGGAATGACTGAATCAAGCTTCAGAGTGTGGAACTGGCTTTTAGTGGCCTTGTCCAGTGCTGAAGTGTGTGTTCAGAGATAAACTATATTCTCAAATTATGGAATGGGCCTTTTCACTCTCCAGATGGCCGCAATGGCCGGAGCTGCGCCGATCAGGAGCCAGGAGCTTCTTCCTGGTCTCCCATGCCAGTGCAGGGGCCCAAGGACTTGGGCTATCTTCTACTGCTCTCCCAGGCCATAGCAGAGAGCTGGATTGGAAGAGGAGCAGCTGGGACTAGAACTGGCGCCCATATGGGATGCCGGCGCTTCAGGCCAGGGTGTTAACCCACTGTGCCACTTCGCTGGGGGCTTGACTTTTACATGTCTGTAGATGGCCACCTTATTTGCCGTATAGTCTTGCTTAAATCTGTTAACTCTGACAGTATTTTAGTGATAGACTTCTTTGCCTAATTTTTGGCCCTTTGTGGGAATTGTGATACAGATTAAAAAAGAAAATGGATGAATTTGCTTAACTGAAACTGAACATGCTAAAATTGAAACCATCCTTCATCGGGGTATCGTCCCTATTGTCTTTGAATTTGTCAATTTGAATATATTTTTTATTTTGGGAAAGTGTTAGATTTTTCCCCTGCTTTTTGTTCTGTTATTTTTTGCAATATTTAAGCAATAGTTATTGCTTCCAATTTTGTGTAAATTCAAGGAATTTTAAGGGAATTTAAGAAAACCCAGAACAAGTGAATTTTATTTTGAAAAAGATTTATTTAGTTGTTTGAGAGTCAGAGTTAGAGAGGAGACAGAAATTGATTGATCTTCTATCCACTGGTTTACTCTGCAGATGGCTGCAACAACCAGGGCTGGGCCAGGCCAAAGCCAGGAGACAGGAGCTTCATCTGGATCTCCCATGTGGGTGGCAGGGGCCAGACACTTGGATTATCTGTTGCTACTTTTCCCAGGCCATTAGCAGGGAGCTGGATTGGAAATGGAGCAGCTGGGACTCAGCCAGCGCCATATGGGATGCCAGCATTGCAGGCGGTAGCGGCTTTAACTGCTACGCCACAATGCTGGCCTTGGGACAAGCAAATTGTTTAAGAAATTTTTTGAAGTTCACTTTCTAGAGAGACAGAGATTGATTGATCTATCTTCTTTCTGCTGGTTTACAGCCCATATGGCTACAAAAACCAGTGTTGGGCCAGGCTGAAACCAGGAGCCTGGTATTCCATCCTGGTTTCCCACTTGCGTGGCAGGGGCTGAATTACTTGGGCCGTCCTCTGCTGCCTTCCCAGGCACATTAGCAGGAAGCTGGATTGGAATCTGAGCAGCTGAGACTCCAATAAGCACTCAGATGTGAGATCTCAGTATCATCCATAGTGGTGGCTTAACACACTGCCCCACAGCTTGGGCTCCCTTGGTTCACATTTAATACATATTTGAGTGGTTGTTTTATTGTGGCTTGCCACTGCACACTTTAAAAATGTGTTCCTCGGGGTTGGCACTGCAGTTTAGCAGGTAAAGCCGGCAGTGCCGGCATGCCATGTGGGTGCCGGTTTGAGTCCCAGCTGCTCCACTTCCAAGCCACCTTTCTGCTATGGCCTGGGAAAGCAGGTGAGGATGGCCCAGGTCCTTGAGCCCCTGCACCCACATGGGAGGCATGGAGGAAGCTCCTGGCTCCTGGTTTCATATCTGCTCAGCTCCAGCCATTGCAGCCATTTGGGGAGTGAACCAGCAGAAGACCTTTCTTCCCCTCTCTCTCCGTGGCTCTACCTCTCAGACAAGTTTAAAAATATTTAGATTTCTAATATTCAGATTGGAACACTGTTAGGTAAGTTAAACAACATATTTTTACTGCATGTAGGGAAAAAGAATCTTTAGATTTGTGATGCAAGTAGGTGACCTAAAGATACTAGCTTTAAAAAAATTTTTCCCTGAAAACATGTATTTTACTTCCTTACTACCTTTAGTTTTGCATTTGCATTTCACTTCTTCATTTCTGTAGGAGTCATTGGAATAAAAATAATAACAAAACTTTCTTCCCTATCACAAATGATTATACTTTTCTTCAGGAGCCTGGCTTGTCAAAGTTACTTAATGAAATTTATTTGAAAGGCAGGGCAACAGAGAGAGGGAAAGACAAAGAAATCTTCCATTTGCTGGTTCAGTCCCAAAATGGCTATAATTAGCCCAGTCCTGGGCCAGGCCAAAGCCAGGGGCCAGGAACTATACCCTGGAGTTCTGCATGGATGACTTGAGCCATCTTCCACAGCCTTCCCTGGCACATGAGCAAGGAGCTGGATTAGAAATGGAGTAGCTGGGGGCCGGCGCTGTGGTGTGACAGGTAAAGCTACCACCTACAGTGCCAGCCACCCATATGGGTGCTGGTTCGAGTCCCAGCTGATCTGCTTCCTGATCCAGCTCTCTGCTGTGGCCTGGGAAAAGCATTAGAAGATGGTCCAAGTCCTTGAGCCCCTGCATCCTTGTGGGAGATGATGAAGAAGCTCCTGGTTCCTGACTTTGGCATGGCACAGCTCTGGCTATTGTGGCCAGCTGGAAAGTGAACCACTGGTGCCCATATTGGATACTGGCACTGCATGCAGTGGCTTTACCTGTTATGCCACAGCACCGGCCCCCATAGTTGTTTATACACAGTAATTATGCTAGTTGGCTATCTGTTAGCAAGAAAAGATGAAACTGGTTTGTTAGAAGAAATGCAAGATATTTTCTGAATCATTTTATTAGACTTGAAACCCAAAATATTACGATTTGTTCTTTAGAGGTATTGCCCATTGTGATTACTTGATTGACATTAAGGTTTGGATGATGGAGACAAACGTAGACCTTTTTCAATTGGTTAAGAGTTTTTTTAGAATACATTTCTCATTTCTTACTGGGCCTTTGTAATGAGTTCAGAGTAATTTTAGATTTTGGAGTTCATTCTGCTAACAGCAGGATTTGTAGATCCTCCTTCTGGCATTTTTTGGGAATCTGTGTCATGGCTTTGGGAATAGTGCCCTCTATTGTTTAAGAAATACATCTTTTATTTTTACTATTAAGAAAATGAAGATGTTGGGGCCTACACTGTGGGGCAGTGGGTTAAGCCACAGCCTGCAGTATTGGCATGGTGTATGGGCACCTGTCTGAGTCCCAGCTGCTCCTCTTCTGATCCAGCTCCCTGCTTATGCCTGGTAAAGCAGCAGCAGATGGCCCAAGTGCTTGGGCACCTGCACCGATGTGGGAGGCCTGGAGTAAGCCCCTGGTTTCTGGCTTTGGCCTGGCCTGGCCCTGGGTGTTGCAGCCATTTGAGGAATGAACCACCAGATGGAATTCTCTCTCTCTCTCTCTCTCTCTCCCTCTCCCTCTCCCTCTCCCTCTCTCCTTCTCTACCCCCTCTCCCCCTCTCCCCCTCTCCCTCTCCTTCTTCCTCTCCTCCCTCCCTCCCTCCCCTCCTCACTCTCTCACTCTGACTCTACCTTTCAAATAAATAAGTAATCTTTTTAAAAAGAATGAAGCCATTAACGTTCTTTTTTAAGCTTGTGATAAAAAACTTAGAAAGTTGTCCTTTTGATCTAAGTTCCTCATCAGACTACAGTTTGTCATCCATGCAGCCTTTCTCATCTGGGGTTATGTGAAGGGAGAATTAAGCCCTATAGAAAATGATCTGACTGATGTTTCTTGTGTGTTCTCTCAGAGTTGGTACATAGTTGAATGCATTAGAAAGAGGTTAATTTATGCATACAGTGGATGCATTGGGGCATTTTTAATTCTCTTGAGAACCCAACTTACGAAGTTTAGTGTAAAAAATTTTTAAATTTTTAGTCACTCCCCAAATGCCTGAAGCCAGCAGCCGAGACATCAACCCAGGTCTCCTATATGAGTGGTAGGAATCCAACCACTTGAGCCATCACTACTGCCTTCTAGAGTCTGCAATAGCAGGAAGCTGGAGTCAGGAGCTGGAAGTGAGATCTGAACCCAGGCACTTTGACAGGCAACATGGGCGTCCCAACTAATGTCTTGGTCGCTAGTCCGGGGGCTGGCATTGTGGCCTAGTGGATAAAGCTGGCAGCTGCTGCACTTATGATCCAGCTCCCTGATAATGTGCCTGGGAGAGCAGTGGAGGATAGCCCTTGGACCCCTGCACCTGCAGAGGAGACCCAGAAAAAGCTCCTGGCTTTAGTCCAAACATTTACCCCCAATCTACTTTTTGATTACTGTCAATTAACATTATTTGAAAGCCAATGATTTTTTAAGCATATGTGTTGAAATGAGAAAAGTGGAGCCTGAGGTTTATACTGATTAAAATTTCTGACAAATATTTCAGTGAAAATATGTATATGACATTGAGATTTCCAAGTACTTACAATTTTAATGGATTAAACACCACATAATTCCAATATAAAAATTTTTTGTTCTGGGTGTGGTTGGAGCAGTAGTTAAGATGCTATTTGGAATGCCTGTATCCCATGTTGCAGTGCCTAGGTTCAAGCCTGGCTATGCTCCTGATTCCAGATTCTTGCTAATTTGAAGGGGGCACCAGATGATGGCTCAAGTGCTTGGGTCTCTGCAACACACATGGGACACCTGGATTGAGTTCTGGACTCCTGACTTTGGCCTGGCCCAGCCCTGGATATTGTGGGCATTTGAGGAGTGAACCCGAGTCTTGCCTTTCAAATAAAAAATAAAAATAAATTTTTAAAAAATTAAAAATTTAAAAAATTTTGTGAAGTTCCAGGAGTTAATTGAACTGTAATTAGTTGGTTCCTTTTCCTTCAGGTTGTTTATACCTTGGAGTGATGTGTTGCTCATTTCATAAGATGGATTTAAGATAATAGCTGTGCATTGATTATAGAGCCTTTACTTTTCCTTTGAGCATTTTTAAGCACTTCAAACCTAGAATGAACTCTGTGAGGTTGGTGGTATGAATGACTTATATAGTCGATGGGGGCAGCAGGCATTTTTGTGCCTTCTGAAGGTTCATCTTTAGTAAGTTAGTACAGATGCCTAGTTTTGCATTGGGTTGATTAATACTAGTGATACAATAAAGTGGGGTGCAAGGCATAGACTTAAAATCTCATAAGTAGCTATTTGCAACCTTGTAACAATATTCCCTTTCATTTGTCCAAACTCTTATTCACAGTATGTTGGAATTATTGAGGAAACGTGATCCTGTACTGAGGGATTTGGTTTTCTTTCAGTAAGAGTTGTTGGCAGCTGTCTGGTTGGGTGTCTTCTGTATACTTCTGAAATCATTTATTGACCACTTGAATGTTTTAGTACTAAACATAGTAGAAAGACCCTAGCAGGTATAATCACTTTATACCTAAGAAATTATTTCCAGCTGTGTGTCTAGTTATGTGTTTGGTTAGTAAGATTGCTAATAATTTATGTTGGGTTAGTACAAAATAATATGAATTTAATATGCATTATATTTTATTTCTTGTGTAAACATACCATTAAGAGGATAGACTTAAGTTTAACCAACCTACTATTCTTATGTACACAGAAATTTAATAATTAATCTTCGACCATTTATAGCACTTAAAAATATTTGAAATATAGAGAGGGGCAGATCTTCCATCTACTTGTTCAGTTTACTGATTGTGATAGCTAGGGCTGGGGTAGGCCAAAGTCAGGAGCCCAGAATTCAATCACAGTCTCCCATGTGGGTGGCAGAGACCCAAGTGTTTGAATAATTGCTTGCTGTTTCCCAGGCATATTGGCAGGAAGCAGGGGTTGGGAATGGAGCTGGGGACTTGAACCCAAGCACTCCAGTATGGAATATGAGTGTCCGAAATGGTGTCTTTTAACTGCTGCACTTAATTTTCCATATACTTTTAAAAGGCTGAATTCTTTCGTTGGAATTTTTGAAATTCCACCAGTATTTTGAGGCAGTGTCTTGATTTCTTTAATCAGTTTGTCATTAATATTAATTAAAAAATGTAATATTAATCTAACACTATAAGTAAAAACTAAAGTGCCAGCTAAAAGTTTACTGTTAAAAATCAGTCTAGCCGGCGCCACGGCTCACTAGGCTAATCCTCCGCCTTGCGGCGCCGGCACACCGGGTTCTTGTCCCAGTCAGGGCGCCGGATTCTGTCCCGGTTGCCCCTCTTCCAGGCCAGCTCTCTGCTGTGGCCAGGGAGTGCAGTGGAGGATGGCCCAAGTGCTTGGGCCCTGCACCCCATGGGAGACCAGGAGAGAAGTACCTGGCTCCTGCCATCGGATCAGTGCAGCAGCTATTGGAGGGTGAACCAACGGGAAAGGAAGGCCTTTCTCTCTGTCTCTCTCTCTCACTGTCCACTCTGCCTGTCAAAAAAAAAAAAAAAAAAAAAAAATCAGTCTAGAGATTTTGGTTTTTTTATGTACAGATTGGAATTTTTTTAATGAATAGTGTTGAGTAGGTTGAATTGCTCTTGTATTTAGAAATGGCTGTGCCATTTAAATGTATTGCCATATTTATTTTTTTGGTAAATGAAATCAAGCTTTAAATTGTTTGTATTATGAGACTAATAAACATTGTATCACTAAAATACAGTGGTTCTTTACTGGGACGTCTGATTTCAAAAAACATTCGCAATTTTTTACTTAGTTTAAATGATCTTTTACTGCATATTTTGAATTACTTAGATTTTGCTTTCATACACAAGAATTATTTGGAGTTTTATGATTTAGAGGATGAACCTTTGGAATGAAATAATGCCTGAAATTTTGCTTATTTTTTTAGGATGAAAATGCCATGTGTTCATTTTAGAGTAGATAATGGTGGGGGAGGTCGGTGATAAAAACATTTTAAAATGTTAAGCCTCTAATTAATGCAACCACTCTGCCGAGTAATACAATGTATTTAATATATAAAGAAATAAATTATTGTCTTGTTGAAAGGTAAGAAAAAAGGCAGTAGATGCACATGTCTCAGAATCTAATTTTTATTTCTGATCATTAGTATTACTGCTATGCAATTTAATTATATTGTTTTTTTTGAACACCTAATTTGTATGTTGACACAAATGCAGACTAGATGAGAAAATCAGGCATGTCTGTGAATGTTTTGTTGTGTAATATGTGTTTTTCTTAATTGTTTTTAATATGCAGTTAGGATAATTTGTTATAAATGTGTTTATGTCCTGCCACAGAATGCTAGGTAAAATTAACTTGCAACATTTTATCAAGGTTAGTGTTGTGCATTTCTCCATAATAAGCATTATTTAATTTGTTTATCTGGTGAAATACCCCATAGACACAGGTGGGCTTCTTTGGTGCTTCTTAAAGTAGAAAGATGTTAGATGTGAAAGAGACTGTCTTGTGAGGTTTGTGGTGGTAGAGTAACCTCGTAAAAGGCAGCCTGGGGAATTAATAGGCTGTGCTGTCATTCAGATATTTATTGACTCAACAAGTATTTATTGACTCCCTGCTACATATATTAGGTACTGATAAAATAAGATGGTTCTTGAACTCAGGTTGATGTTCAAGCAGAAAGAAGCTGGACAGCTGCTTATCTGGGATTTTGAATAGGGAATTAAGACACTGGCTAGGGGACTATACCAGGTGATCCTTAAGGCAAGATTTCCTTGAAGTCTGTGGCTCTGTTGGTGGGTTTCTACGAAAATTGGAAATAAAGAACAGGAACTGAGGGATGAATGTTCTTAAAAGTATATGAATGTGCTAGTAATTATTAAGGTAGTGTTTTAAGTATTTGAGATATGGAAATAAAGAAATGGTAGGATGCATCATGAATAAAAATAAAACACAAACTATAGAATTTTGAAATGAACTTAGTTATCAAAGTTGAACCATATTTCTAGTTGAGGTCTTTGAAGATGTTTAGAGTTTCCTTACTGTTCCTAAAGACTTGAGATTGCAGTATGCATACTAGGAGGACTTATAACTGTGTAAATCAATTTTAATAATTTTAATTAAATCTGGAAACAATTTATTTCTTGCATAGTACCATCTAGACTTATTTTAATATAAGGAGGAGCTTTTTCTAAATAATGAGTTTAACAGATGATTTCTTAAAAAGAAATTACTAATTAAGATGATTTTAGATATGGTTGATTTGTTAGAATGAACTTATCTGTGCTCATTAACAGCTCTTTTACCATACAGGATTGAGATGCAAAATGTCCTTACCCATTAAGTTACCTTTTTTTTTCTTAAGATTTATTTATTTGAGAGAGAGATTTATAGACAGTGAGAGGGAGAGACAGAGAGAAAGGAGCTTTTTCCTTGGCCTCCCACATGGGTGTAGGGGCCCAAGTACTTGGCCATCTTCTGCTTTCCCAGGCTACAACAGAGAGCTGGTTTGGAAGAGGAACAGCTGGAACTAGAATCAGTGTCCATATGGGATGCCAGCACCACAGGCAGAGGATTAACCCACTGCACGATAAAATTGGCCCCTCATTAAGTTACTTTTGAAAGCACTTTTTTTTTTTTTTAACATTTGTGAATTTTAAAGTGTTTTAAATAATTCTGAATCTAAGTGGACTTATAGAATATAATTTAACTATATCACATTAACTCAAATTTATTTTAAGATTTTATTTTTAAGTTTTTTTTTTAAAAAAAAATTATTTGAAAGGCAGAGTTACAGAGAGAAGAAGAGAGATAATCTTCCATCCGCTGGTTTACTTCCAAAATGGCTGCAACAGCCAGGGCTGGGCCAGGCCGAAGCCAGGACCCAGGAGCTTTTTCTGGATCTCCCATGAATAGATTTAGGGGCCTCTGCACCCACTCAGGAGACCCGGAAGAAGCTCCTGGCTCCTGGTTTTGGAACAGCCCAGCTCCGGCCACTGTGGCCATTTAGGGAGTGAACCAGCGGATTGAAGATCTGTCTCTGTCTCTCCCTCTCTCTGTTTCGAATAAATAAATCTTTAAAAGAAAAAAGTTTGTAAGAAATTAATATTACAAAAAAAAAACTGATGTTTAGCAAAACCTGAGTTGGCCAGCATTGTGGCATAGCAGGTTAAGCTTCTGCCAGTGACACTGCCATTCCATATGGATGCCACTTTGAGACCCCGCTACTCTTCCACTTCAGATCCAGCTAATGCACCTGGGAAAGCCTTCCCAGTCTGTAAGCAGAGAGCTGGATTGCAAGAGGAGCTGTCAGGAAATTAACAGGTGCCCATATGGGATGCCAGCGCCTCAGGCAGAGGCTTAACCTGCTACACTACAGTGCCAGCCCCAAACATCAGTATTATATGCTGTTGAATTAGGGGTAGGTAGGGAACTACTACTGATAAATTATTTGTTCTAGCTTATGTTAAAGCTCTTGATTGTCTTGCCTTTTTTTTTTTTTTTAAGATTTATTTATTTATTTGAAATTCAGAGTTACACAGAGAGAGGAGAGGCAGAGAGAGAGAGAGAGGTCTTCTATCTACTGGTTCACTCCCCAATTGGCCGCAACGGCCATAATTGTGCTGTGCTGAAGCCAGGAGCCAGGAGCTTCTTCCAGGTCTCTCACAAGGGTGCAGGGGCCCAAGGACTTGGGCCATCTTCCACTGCTTTCCCAGGCCATAGCAGAGAGCTAGGGGACCCGAAACTGGCACCCATATTGGATGCTGGCACTACAGGTGGCGGCTTTACCTGCTATGCCACAGCGCCAGCTCCTATTTTTTAAAATTAAGATTTAGTTATTTGGAAGGGAGAGTGATGGGAGGGCAGAGAGAGAGAGACAGAGATACAGATAGAGATATTGAAAAGAGATATTGAAATTAGTTACTGTCCATCCACTGGTTCATTCCCCAAATGTCCACAACAACCAGGACTGGGCCAGGCCAAAGCCAAGAGCCTAGGAATTTCATCCAGGTTTCCCACACAGATGGCAGAGATCCAAGTACTTGGGCCACCAACTGCTGTCTCCTTGGTGCATAATCAGGAAGCTGAACTGGAAGTGGAGGAGATCTGACTTAATCCCGGGCACTCTAGTATGAGATATGGGCATTCTAAGTGGTGACTTAATCCATTGTGCCACAACATCTTACCCCTGTTTGGACTTTTTTTTTTTTTTTTTAAGAATTATTTTATTTATTTGAAAGAGTTACAGAGAGAAGTAGAGCCAGAGAGATCTTCCGTTCCTGCTGTTAACACTCCCAAATGACTGCAATGGCCAGAGCTGTGCCGATCCGAAGGCAGGAGCCAGGAGCTTCTTCCCAGACTCCCACAGGGGCCGAAGGAGTTGGCCATCTTCCACTGCTTTCCCAGGCCATAGCAGAGAGCTGGATCAGAAGTGGAGTAGATGGGACTTGAACCGGCACCCATGTGGGATTCTGGTGCTGCAGGCTGGGGCTTCAACCCGTTTTGCCACAGCGCTGGCCCCCTGTTTGGCATTTTGAAGCAGTTTTTGTATTTGCATCTTAAAATTCTCCTCTCTCCTTAGGCTGTCAGTTAGCATCTATCATTTAGTATTTCTGTTGCCAGAAGTCATTTTTCCTTTTTTTTCTTTTAACTTTTATTTAGTAAATATAAATTTCCAAAGTACAGTTTATGGATTACAATGGCTCCCCCCTCCCATAACTTCCCTCCCACTCGCACCCCTCCCATCTCCAGCTCCCTCTCCCATTTCATTCACATCAAGATTATTTTCAATTATCTTTATATACAGAAGATCGATTTAGTATATATTAAGATTTCATCCGTTTGCACCCACACAGAAACACAGAGTGTAAAATAATGTTTCAGTACTAGTTATAGCATTACTTCACATTGGACAACACATTAAGGACAGATCCCACATGAGGAGTAAGTACACAGTGACTCCTGTTGTTGACTTAACAATTTGACACTCTTGTTTATGGCGTCAGTAATCTCCCTAGGTTCTAGTCATGAGTTGCCAAAGCTATGGAAGCCTTTTGAGTTCGCTGACTTTGATCTTATTCCGACAGGGTCTTAGTCAAAGTGGAAGTTCCCTCCTCCCTTCAGAGAAAGGTACCTTCTTCTCTGATGGCCCTGTTCTTTCCACTGGGATCTCACTCGCAGAGATCTTTCATTTAGTTTTTTTTTTTTTTTTTTTTTACCCAGAGTGTCTTGGCTTTCCATGCCTAAAATACTCTCATGGGCTCTTCAGCCAGATCCGACTGCCTTAAGGGCTGATTCTGAGGCCAGAGTGCTATTTAGGACATCTGCCATTCATGAGTCTGCTGTGTATCTCACTTCCCATGTTGGATCATTCTCTCCCTTTTTGATTCTATCAGTTAGTATTAACAGACACTAGTCTTGTTTGTGTGATCCCTTTGACTCTTAGACCTATCAGTGTGATCAATTGTGAACTGAAATTGATCACTTGGACTAGTGAGATGGCATTGGTACATGCCACCTTGATGGGATTGTATTGGAATCCCCTGGCACATTTCTAACTCCACCATTTGGGACAAGTCCGATTGAGCATGTACCAAAGTGTACATCTCCCTCTCTTATTCCCACTCTTATATTTAACAGGGATCACTTTTCAGTTAAAATTTAAACACCTAAGAATAATTGTGTGTTAATTACAGAGTTCAACCAATAGTACTAGAATAAAAAAAAATACTAAAAGGGATAAAGTATTACATTGTACATCAACAGTCAGGACAAGAGCTGATCAAGTCACTGTTTGTCATAGTGTCCATTTCACTTCAACAGGTTTCCTCTTTGGTGCTCAGTTAGTTGTCACCGATTAGGGAGAACATATGATATTTGTCCCTTTGGGACTGGCTTAATTCACTCAGCATAATATTTTCCAAATTCCTCCATCTTGTTGCAAATGACCGGGTTTCATTGTTTTTAACTGCTGTATAGTATTCTATAGAGTACATGTCCCATAATTTCTTTATCCAGTCTACTGTTGATGAGCATTTGGGTTGGTTCCAGGTCTTAGCTATTGTGAATTGAGCTGTAATAAACATTAATGTGCAGACCGCTTTTTTGTTTGCCAATTTAATTTCCTTTGGGTAAATTCCAAGGAGTGCGATGAGTGGGTTGTATGGTAGGGTTATATTCAGGTTTCTGAGGAATCTCCAGACTGACTTCCATAGTGGCTTAACCAGTTTGCATTTCCCACCAACAGTGGGTTAGTGTCCCTTTTTCTCCACATCCTCGCCAGCATTTATTGTTGGTAGATTTCTGCATGTGAGCCATTCTAACTGGGGTGAGGTGAAACCTCATTGTGGTTTTGATTTGCATTTCCCTGATTGCTAGTGATCTTGAACATTTTTTCATGTGCCTGTTGGCCATTTGGATTTCCTCTTTTGAAAAATGTCTATTGAGGTCCTTGGCCCATCTCTTAAGTGGGTTGTTTGTTTTGATGTTGTGGAGTTTCTTGATTTCTTTGTAGATTCTGGTTATCAACCCTTTATCTGTTACATATTTTGCAAATATTTTTTCCCATTCTGTTGGTTGCCTCTTCACTTTCCTGACTGTTTCTTTTGCAGTACAGAAACTTCTCAATTTGATGCAATCCCAAATGTTAATTTTGGCTTTGACTGCCTGTGCTTCTGGGGTCTTTTCCAAGAAGTCTTTGCCAGTACCTATATCTTACAGGATTTCTCCAATGCTCTCTAATAATTTGATGGTGTCAGGTCATAGATTTAAGTCTTTAATCCATGTTGAGTGAATTTTTGTGTAAGGTGAAAGGTAGGGGTCTTGCTTTATGATTCTGCACGTGGAAATCCAGTTTTCCCAGCACCATTTATTGAATAGACTGTCCTTACTCCAGGGATTGGTTTTGGATCCTTGATCAAATATGAGTTGGCTGTAGATGTTTGGATTGATTTCGGGTGTTTCAATTCTGTTCCATTAGTCTATCCATCTGTTTCTGTACCAGTACCATGCTGTTTTGATTACAACTGCCCTGTAGTATGTCCTGAAATCTGGTATTGTGATGCCTCCAGCTTTGTTTTTGTTGTACAAGATTTCTTTAGCTATTCGAGGTCTCCTGTGTCTCCATATGAATTTCAGCATCATTTTTTCCAGATCTGAGAAGAAGGTCTTTGGTATCTTGATTGGTATTGCATTGAATCTGTAAATTGCTTTTGGGAGAATGGACATTTTGATGATATTGATTGATGGAAGATTTTTCCATTTCTTGGTATCCTCTTCTATTTCTTTCTTTAAGGTTTTGTACTTTTCATCGTAGAGATTTTTAACGTCCTTGGTTAAGTTTATTCCAAGGTATTTGATTGTTTTTGTAGCTATTGTGAATGGGATTGATTTAGAAGTTCTTTCTCAGCCGTGCATTGCCTGTGTATACAAAGGCTATTGATTTTTGTGCATTGATTTTATATCCTGCTACTTTGCCAATGAGTTCCAATAGTCTCTTAGTAGAGTTTGGATCCCCTACATAAAGAATCATATCGTCTGCAAAGAGGAATAGTTTGAGTTCTTCCTTCCCAATTTGTATACCTTTAATTTCTTTTTCTTGCCTAATAGCTCTGGCTAAAACTTCCAGAACTATATTGAATAGCAGTGGTGAGAGTGGGCATCCCTGTCTGGTACCAGATCTCAGTGGAATTGCTTCCAACTTCTCCCCATTCAGTAGGATGTTGGCCGTGGATTTTTCATGGATTGCTTTGATTGTATTGAGGAATGTTCCTTCCATACCCAGTTTGCTTAGAGTTTTCATCATGAAAGGGTGTTGTATTTTATCAAATGCTTTCTCTGCGTCTATTGAGATAATCGTATGGTTTTTCTTCTGTAGTCTGTTAATATGGTGTATCACATTGATTGTTTTGCGAACATTGAACCATCCCTGCATATCAGGGATAAATCCCACTTGGTCTGGGTGGATGATCTTTCTGATGTGTTGTTGCATTCTATTGGCCAGAATTTTGTTGAGGATTTTTGCATCTATGTTCATCAGGGATATTGATCTGTAATTCTATTTCAATGCTGCATCTTTTTCCGGCTTAGGAATTAAGGTGATGCTGGCTTCATAGAAAGAATTTGGGAGGACTCCCTCTTTTTTGATTGTTCTGAATAGTTTGAGAAGAATTGGAGTTAGTTCTTCTTTAAATGTCTGGTAGAATTCAGCAGTGAATCCATCTGGTCCTGGGCTTTTCTTTGTTGGGAGGGCCTTTATTACTGTTTCAATTTCTGCCTCAGTTATGGGTCTGTTTAGGTTTTCGATGTCTTCCTGGTTCAATTTAGGTAGGTTGCATGTGTCCAGGAATTTATCCATTTCTGCTAAATTTCCCTGTTTGCTGGCATACAAGTCCTTGTAGTAATTTCTGATGATTCTTTTTATTTCTGTGGTGTCTGTTGTTATGTTTCCTTTTTCATCTCTGATTTTATTGATTTGGGTCTTTTAGTTAGTTGGGCCAATGGGGTGTCAATTTTGCTTATTTTTTCAAAAAACCAGCTCCTCGTTGGCTGATTTTTTGTAATGTTTTTTTTTTTTTTTTATTCAGTCCTGTTGATTTCTTCTCTGATTTTAATTATTTCTCTTCTCCTACTAGATTTGTGTCTGGTTTGCTGCAGATTTTCTAGATCCTTGAGATGCATTGAAAGCTCATCTATTTGGTGCCTTTCCAATTTCTTGATGTAGGCACCTATTTCTATAAACTTTCCTCTTAACACTGCTTTTGCCGTATCCCATAAGTTTTGGTATGTTGTGCCGTTATCCTCATTTACTTCCAGAAAATTTTTGATTTCTCTTTTGATTTCCTCTATGACCCATTGTTCATTCAGGACATGTTGTTCAATCTCCATGTGTTTGCGTATGCTCTAGGGATTCCTGAGTTGCTAATTTCCAACTTCATTCCTTTATGGTCTGAGAAGCTGCATGGTATGATTCTAATTCTTTTAAATTTGCTGAGACTTGCTTTATGGCCTAGTATGTGTTCAATCCTAGAGAAGGTTCCATGTACTGCTGAGAAGAATGTAAATGCTTTGTGTGTAGGATGAAAAGTTCTGTAGATATCTGTTAGATCCATTTGGGCTATAGTGTCATTTAAATCTACTGTCTCCTTGTTGATCTTCTGTCCTGTTGATCTGTCTATTTCTGAGAGTGGAGTATTGAAGTCCCCCAGTACTGTTGTATTGGGGTCTAAGTCTCCCTTTAAATCCCTTAACAAATCTTTTAAAAAAAACTGGTGCCCTGTAATTAGGTGCATATACATTGATAATTGTTATATCTTCCTGTTGAATTGATCCCTTAATCGTTATATAGTGCCCCTCTTTGTCTCTCCTAACAGTTTTTGTGGTAAAGTTTATGTTGTCAGATATTAAGATGGCTACGCCCGCCCTTTTTTCATTTCTGTTGGCATGGTATATCTTTTTCCAGCCTTTCACTTTCAGTCTGTATGGATCTTTGTTGGAAAGATGTGTTTCTTGTAAGCGGCAGATAGATGGATTTTGTTCCTTAAGCCAATCAGCCAATCGGTGTCTTTTAACTGGATAGTTCAGGCCATTAACATTCAGTGTGACTATTGATAAGTAGTAACTTTGCCCTGCCATTTGCCAAAGGTATTTTCTAATATATGCTTTGTTCTTCCTGTGATCTTTTGCTGTGAGGTTTCCTTCCTTTGCCTTCTTTCATATTGATGACTGTGTGTCTGTGTTTCTGTGTGCAGCACATCTTTAAGCATCTTTTGCAGGGCTGGACGAGTGGCGACAAATTCTTTCAATTTCTGTTTGCTGTGAAAGGTCTTTATTTCACCTTCATTCACAAATGAGAGCTTAGCAGGATATAATATTCTGGGCTGGCAGTTTTTCTCTCTTAGTACCTGGGCTATATCTCGCCATTTCCTCCTAGCTTGTAGGGTTTCTGATGAGAAGTCAGCTGTGAGTCTGATTGGAGATCCTCTGAGAGTAATCTGACGTTTCTCTCTCGCACATTTTAGGATCTTTTCTTTATGTTTCACTTTGGTGAGTTTAGTTATAACGTGTCATGGTGAGGATCTCTTTTGGTCATGTTTACTAGGGGTTCTATGAGCTTCCTGTACTAGGATGTCTCTGTCCTTCTCCAAACCTGGGGAATTTTCTGCTAATATCTCACTAAAAAGGCCTTCTAATCCTTTCTCCCTCTCCATGCCTTCAGGAACTCCTAGACCCCAAATGTTGTTTTTTTTAATAGTATCCTGTAGATTCCCGACAATATTTTTTAGATTTCTAATTTCCTCTTTTTTTTCTTTGGTTTGACTGTATCCTTTCCTGTTCTCTGTCTTCTAAGTCTGATATTCTCTCTTCTGCTTCACCCATTCTGTTTGTAAGGCTCTCTAATGTGTTTGTCATTTGATCTATTGAATTCTTCATTTCATTATGATTTCTCATCACTATCACAGTTTCATGTTCTACTAGTTGTTTCATTTCATTTTGATTCCTCCTTAATATTTCATTTTTGCGCGAGAGATTTTCTGTCCTGTCCAGTAAGGATTTCTGTAGTTCAAGAATTTGTTTTTGAGAACTTCTTAATGTTCTTAACAATTTTTTGAGATCTGCTTCTTGCATTTCTTCTATCTCATCATCTTTATAATCTTGAATTGGGTGTCTTTTTCATTTGGGGGCGTCATAGTGTCTTCCTTGTTCTTGTTACCTCGGTTTTTGCGTTTGTTGTTTGGCATATTGGAGATATTCTTTGGTTTCTTCGCTGTGGTGTTTTTTCTTGTTATACTATGACTCTAGATTAAGTGGACTTTCTGCTTTTGATGGATCCTTAGAGGCTGTGATGGGTGTGGCCAGAGAGCTCTGTTTGGTTCTTTAGGGTTAAGGGTGTGTCAAAGGTGACTCACCCAAGTTGTTCTCTCTCTTGCTCGCTCTCTCTCTGTTTTTTTTTTTGACTCAGAAGGGAAGCAATTCTGCACAGCTCCCCTTCCAGTGCTGGTGCGCAGACTCCACGGGTGTCCTCCGCACCGTGGGCATCCTTGCTCTCCCCGTAGGTCCCCCGTGTCACATCTACTATATTCGGGAGAGTTTCCTCTGCAATTTCTTCCCGAGCCTTTTCCTGAGACTACAGTAACTCCACTTTTATTAAACTATCTTTTCCTGGACTATCAGTGCGCGCCCTCACTATTCCGCCATCTTGGCTCTGCCCCCAGAAGTCATTTTTCTAATTCACTGCCAGAACAAAACTAGGCTTAGAAACTAAATGTGATTTATTTTATAAATAAGCAGTTGAATTTGCTCAGATAGTTAGTATTAGATCAGAATTGTGTTTTGGGTTTTTAGAATATTTGATTAGGATTGGGGATTTTGAAAAATATTCTGCTCTTATGTCTAGTCTAGGGACCTTCACTGAATGCTCAATTTGCAGATCCTTTTAATATATTACTGTTTTCCCTAAGATTTTGTACTCTTGTTAGTTTTTCAAATTACTTTCCCAGTAATTCTTAACAAAAATTAGTTTTTTGTTAAGAATTGGGCCCCTGCACCCACGTGAGAGACCTGGAAGAAGCTCCTGGCTCTTGGCTTTTAATTGGCCTTCAGACAGCTCCTGATTGATTAGGTTCTGTGACGTGTATCCCAGGAGCTGCTGCTTTTCTGTTTTCAGCTTCTTTCCTTGGGGCATGGCAGTGTGTTAGGTCAAGTTATTCCAGTTTCTTCACCCTCGGTTGCCTCCATTAGTGGAATCTTCTTAATCAAACCCATGGGTTTAGAATTGATTTTGTTTCTCGTCACAACTGCTTAACATTTAGAGATCTCTTTCCTTTCTTTTCCATAGTCCTTTGGTTCTGAACTGGAATATTAGGACATCAGGCAAAACGGCTTTCCAAATTTCTTAGGTTTAGGAGCTCTCCACTGCATGTGGCATTTATTCATTGTTGAATAAAGTTGTCATTCTAACACTGCCTAGTTGCTGAAGGGATTGAAGCCTCACAGAGGCAGGGTTCAGAAAAAACCCCAACACTCCTGTTTTGTCATAGCCTTCAACTCATTATCCCATGCTCCCTGAGGCTACTGTGCTTGTCTGGTTAGTTTGTCTTTGCTGTTTACTGTAACCGTGCCATCTTTTAGTGTCTCCCTCTCCTGCCAGTGAGAAGGTATTTTTTTTCTGGCGTGAGCACTTAAAATGCCACTTTAGACACCTGCATCTCATATCAGTGACTGGGTTCAAGTTCTGAGTTTATTCCTTGTGTACCCTATGAGGCAGCGTGTGAGGACTTAAGTAGTTGGGTCCCTGCCACCTGTGTGGGAGACCCAAATTGAGTTCTTAGCCTCTGGCTTCAGCCTGGCCCAGCTCTGCTATTGCCAGCATTTGGGGAATGGAACCAGTGGATGGAAGATTTCTGTCCATCTTGTATGTCTGTCTCTCTGCCTTTAAAATAAAATTAAATAAATAAAGTTAAATAAAAGTTTTTCCCCTCTGTAAGAGTAGGATAATTACTGTCATATGAAATATATAGTCTGGGGGCCGGCACTGTGGCGCAGCAGGTTAACACCTTGGCCTGAAGCACTGGCATCCCATATGGGCGCTGGTTCGAGATCTGGCTGCTCCACTTCTGATCCAGCTCTCTGCTATGGCCTGGGAAAGCAGTGGAAGATGGCCCACATCCTTGGGCCCCTGCACCTGTTTGGGAGACCTGGAGGAAGCTCCTGGCTCCTGGCTTCAGATTGGTACAGCTCCGGCCGTTGCGCCCAGCTGGGGAGTGGGCCATTGGGTGGAAGATCACTCTCTCTCTCTGCCTCTCCTCTCTTTGTGTAACTCTTTTGGATAAATAAAAAGGAAAAGAAATATATAGTCTGTGGGGAGCAGGCAAGGAGGGAAACCAAAATTAGGGAGAAGTTTAGTAACTATGCTATTCACTTTTTTTCTCTCAATTTTTGTTCCACATTTTTTAATCTGTAAAATGGAGATAATGATGCTTACTTAATGAGTATTTGTTAGCATTAAGTAGAATACATGAGGTTTTCAGCAGGTAGATACTTTGTTTCCTTTGTTTACAGGTACAGTTAGTAGTTCTTCCTTTACACTAAAAGAAAGCTTTTCATATCCATCAGGAAGCACTGTTTAAAACAAAAAGTGGTTTCAAATTTAGTTTGGTAAAATATTTATTGCTGTAGAATGTTATCAAGTTAATACGCTAACATACTGTAGGAGTAGGATAAACTAGTTGATTCTAGCAGCAAGAATAGAATCAGCTTCACACTGCTATACATTGGAAGAGTATTATTATTTATAATAGATTCTATAAGTATGAAATTTGATATGAAGTAATTTCTGATAATCCATGTCAGCTTGCATGCTGAAACTATTCTTGGGGCATAGTTCACTCAGTCTCCTTGAGTTCCAAGTGAATAGACTTTAAGGAGGAGAGAGGAATGTCTGGCCTGTGGACCATGTCAGGCCTGTGGTGTCATTTGCTCTGGTCCTGCCAACACAACTACAGCCAGGACTTGAAATTCAGTAAATCTATAGCAAGCTGATTTTTAAATTAATAATTTTGTATGGACTGAAAATGATGTTAAAAATATCTAAATGGGCTGGCGCCGCGGCTCACTAGGCTAATCCTCTGCCTAGTGGCGCCGGCACACTGGGTTCTAGTCCCGGTCGGTGCGCCGGATTCTGTCTCGGTTGCCCCTCTTCCAGGCCAGCTCTCTGCTGTGGCCAGGGAGTGCAGTGGAGGATGGCCCAAGTGCTTGGGCCCTGCACCCCACAGGAGACCAGGAAAAGCACCTGGCTCCTGGCTCCTGCCATCGGATCAGCGCGGTGCGCCGGCCGCAGTGCGCCGGCCGCGGCGGCCATTGGAGGGTGAACCAATGGCAAAGGAAGACCTTTCTCTCTGTCTCTCTCTCTCACTGTCCACTCTGCCTGTCAAAAAATAAAAAAAAATAAATAAAAAATCTAAATGACCCTTGCAGAAAAAAAGGTTCCCTGCCCACACTTTGAGGAAATACTGCCTTATTACAAGATGACTCTTAAATAATGAAACTCTTTATCCAGTGGCTCTGTTAACTTGACATATAAAATTAACCATCAGATTTTCCCCATTAATAAACTTTTCTCCTTCCACATTTTTCTACAGACAGATGCACCATCAGGAATGGAAATACAGTCATGGTATCCTGTTATAAAGCAGGAAGGTGACCATGTTTCTCCGACACATTCATTTTTACATCCCAGGTGAGTGGATCTTCATTTATATGTTTGCTTGTTCGTTCAACAGCTATATGCCAAGTACTAGTCTAGGACTTGAGAGTTCATTATTTAGTTTCAAACTTCCTTGTAAATTAGTGTATTACCTTTGAAAATTCGAAATTGTTCTTTTAAAAAAGTTTTTGTTTGAGAAGCAGACAGAGAAAGAGAAAAGAGGGAGACGGATGGAAAGAGCTCCTGTCTGCTGGTTCACTCCCCAAGTGCCCATAATGGCTGGACCTGGGCCAGGCTGAAGCCAGGAGCCAGGAACTCAAACCAGGTCTTCTGAGTGGGTGGAAGGGACCCAGCTACTTGAGCCATCACCTTCTCTCTCCTGGAGTACTCATTAACAGGAAGTGAGAAATAAGAATGGATTGGGAATCAAAACTCAGGTACACCAATATGGGATGTCCCATCCAGAGTCATAACCAAATTCTTGCCCTCAAAACTGTTTATAAACAAGCACATTGTGATTTAATGCTGTTTAAATATTTATCATTGTAAGGATATTGTAGAAGAATTACATCACCTAGTCATTCTAATTAGAAAAAAATTCAGAGGAAGAATCTAAAATGAAATGAATTGTAAATTTTATTACATATTTGTGGTAACCTTTACTTAATGCTTTTATGTTTTTTCATTTTTTCTTGACTTCAAGCAAGAAAATCAAAGTTATTTAATTTCCTTCTGTTCAAGAGATAAACTAATTTTTTCAGAGATTGGTATGGAACTTTGATATTTTAAAAGGAAATTCTTTTGAAACTTGAGTTATTAATAGCCACACCCCTCAAAAATCAAGTTTTTGTATTTTCAGTATTCCAAGGAGATTTTCTATTTTTATAGATTTTATGCTTTTTATTTAGATTTTATCTGTTAGTGTAAATCTTATCCCCAAGCATGGTGATATGAAGAGTCTTAGTCTTATTATCTGTATTTGCATAATCACTACCATATGTAAGATACATTTTGAAATAAGTCTTTTGAACATTACTAAACCTGTCAGATTGGTGTTTTTTGTTTTAGCAGAATAGTGAGTATTTAGTCCTAGAATTCATGTGATAAAGAACAGTGTAAGTGTTCTGTATAAATAAAGTGATGTTAGGAGATTGCCTGGAGTATAGAGGATGAAGTGTTAGTCTGAATGGTTGTCTTTTTGATAAAGATTATTCAGATTGCAGTTACAAACATAGTACTTGAGTATTTCGTTCAGCTGTGTTCCATAAGCCTCTCAAGTACTCTCCTGAACAGTGTGTGTGAACTTTGAGTAAAATTATGTTACCCTTTCAATCTTAATTTTGCACAGTTTATTACTGCTATTTTATCAGATAAGTAGGAGTACCAATAATTTTTTTTCCCTTTTTTTTTTAAGATTTATTTATTTGAAAGAGAAGGAGAGGCAGAGAGACAGAGAGGTTTTCCATCCACTGGTTCGCTCCCCAATTGGCCACAACAGCTGGAGCTGCGCCATTTTGAAGCCAGTAACCAGGAGCTTCTTCCTGGTCTCCTATGTGGGTGCAGGAGCCCAGGGACTTGGGTCATCTTCCATTGTTTTCCTAGGCCATACCAGAGAGCTGGATTGGAAGTGGAGCAGCTGGGTCTCGATCCAGCGCCCATATGGGATGCAGGCCCTGTACCCGCTAAACACAGCGCTGGCCTCCATTTTTTTTTTTGAAATTTTTAAATGATTTTTATTTATTTATTTGAGAGGTAGAGATAAAGAGGGAGGAAGAGACAGAAAGAAAGGTCTTCCATCTGTTGGTTCACTCCCCAAATGGCTGCAGTGGCCGGAGCTGGGCTGATTGGAAGCCAGGAGCTTCTTCTGGGTTGCCCACATGGGTGCAGAGACCCAAAGACTTGGGCCATCTTCCACTGCTTTCCCAGGCCATAGCAGAGAGCTAGATCGGAAGTAGAGCAGTTGGGACACAAACCAGTGCCCATATGGGAGGCCTGCAGTGCCAGCAGCAGAGGCTTAACCTACTATGCCACAGTGCTGGCCCCCCGCACCAAACTATTTTAAGAAGATTGTGCTCTGGTATTTGATACAAGTAAAGCTGTGGAGTAGGTAGGCAGCAGCATTCAGAGTACCCGTTCTCTCTGAGCTATATAAGAAGGGCCTTTGGAACTCCTCATTGGGCCTATCATGAAGCAACCTCACCACAGGCAGAGAGCAACAATTCCCTGCTTTGGAGGGGTAGTGAATATGAAAACAGTCCTCCAAAGTAGCATATGACTTGTCTTTTGGAATTAACCGTACCTAGTCAGGGCTGTTAAAATGCTTACTGCCTGTAGTTCTCAGTTGATTTTGAGGAAAGGAGAAAACGGATTTTATTTTTTAGTGAGTATCTTTGTAATGTGAAGAAATTTACAAAATAACAAAAATCAACTTTGTTCTTAATGCCTAAAATGTCCATTTTTTTAAGAGTTTGTTTCTGTGACCCTTATTTTCTGAGTTGTTACATTGTCTGTCTTGATTAAAAAAAGTTTATGCATAGAAATGTTTCATATTTTGATTTTTTTACCTAAATGTAGTAAGTATCTTATTTTGCTTTTCTTTGTTTTCAGCTACTATTTATACATGTGTGATAAAGTGGTTGCCCCCAATGTGTCACTCACTTCTGCCATATCTCAGTCTAAAGAGGTCACAAAGACAGAGGCAAGTAAGTCTGTGTCACGAACATCAGAGAAGCCTCACGGTAGTGGTAAACATCAAAAAGCAGTGTCTTACCCAGATGTCTCACTTGAGGAACAGGAGAAAATGGATTTAAAAATAAGTAGAGAATTATATAACCGTTTAGGTAAGTATTCAGAAAGTATCTTTTTTTTTTTTTTTTCAAAGATTTATCCATTTATGTGAAAGGCAGTGTTATAGGGAAAGAGGGAGAGACAGAGAGATCTTCAGTCCATTGGATCACTCCCTTGATGGCTGCAGTGGTCAGGGATGGGCCAGGCCAAAGCCAGGAGCTTTTCTAGGTCTCCCACATGGGTTTAGGGGTTCAAGTACTGGACCATACTCTTCTGCATTAGTAGAGAGCTGGATTGGAAGTGAAACAGCTGGGACATAAACCTGCACCCATGTGGGATGCCAGTGCCACAGGCAACGGCTTAACTCTGCGGCAATGCTGGCGTTAGAAATTACTTTTTTTTTTTTAAGTTTTATTTATTTGAAAGATTTACAGAGAGAGGTAGAGCCAGAGAGAAAGAGAGAGAGAGAGAGGTCTTCCATCCATTCGCTGGTTCACTCCCCAAATGACCACAACGGATAGAGCAGAGCTGATCTGAAGCCAAGAGGTTCTTCTGGGTCTCCCACGCTGGTACAGGGGCCCAAGCACTTGGGCCATCTTCTGCTGCTTTCCCAGGCCATAGCAGAGAGCTGGATTGAAAGAGAAGCATTCGGGACACAAACTGGCACCCATATGAGATGCTGGTGCTGCAGACCGGGGTTTTAACCTGCTGCGCCACAGCACCGGCCCCCAGAAATTATCTTTTTAAAATCAAGTATCTAATAGACACAATTTATTGATAATTTTCAAAGAAGATTTCTATTTAAGCAAGGTTTTCAGTTAGTTACTGCTTTCACCCTAAAAAATGTGACCTTTTAAAATGAGTGGTTTTTTTTCTCTCCCAACTTCAATTACTGTACTTTTTTAGAATGGCAGTAACTATAGAGGTTAGTGAGAGAGTGGTGTGTGTGTGTGTGTGTGTGTGTGTATGTGTAATGTAATAGAGTCGTGAGAGGACTACATGTGTTAAGTATATAATCGCTGCAAGTGATTTTCTGTCATTTTTTTCCCCTGTATTTTCTTTGCTGTCAGATTTCTTTAGTAGATCCGTATTTTTTACAAATTTGCTATGAACTAAGAAAGTTATTTATTAATATTAAGGAGTATATATAAATAAGAATGGTTAATTATGTAAGTCAGGGAAACAGTCATGGAATAAAAAGCAAAGATTAAAAGCTCTGGAAACTGGGCAGTTGGCTTAAATGCAGAATGCTGACTTCATCTAAATGAAAATACTGCGAATCAAACAACTTTTCCCTCAAATGCTGCTTCCCATAGAGCAGCACAACTTTGCTTTGTGCTTTGTGCTTAGGCAGTGTGACTGCCTTGCAACAGTTAGAGAATCTTCCAGTTATTTAACACTTCCCATAGGGAATTGAAATTCTTTAAGATTTTCTTTTCCTTTCTTTCTTTCTTTTTTTTTTTTTTTTTGACAGGCAGAGTTAGTGAGAGAGAGACAGAGAGAAAGGTCTTCCTTTCGTTGGTTCACCCCCAAATGGCTACTGCAGCTGGCATGCTGCACCGATCCAGGAGCCAGGTGCTTCCTCCCGGTCTCCCATGTAGGTGCAGGGCCCAAGCACTTGGGCCATCCTCCACTGCCTTCCCGGGCCACAGCAGAGAGCTGGATTGGAAGAGGAGCAATCGGGACAGAATCTGGCACCCCAACTGGGACTAGAACCTGGGGTACCGGCACTGCAGGCAAAGGATTAGCCTAGTGAGCCGCAGCGCCGGCTGAAATTCTTTAAGATTTTCTGTACTCTTTTTGAGGTTTTAAAAACTCAGATTTTTTTTTGGATTTAATTACATTAAGTAGTAATTAGTAACCTACCTGTATGCCACAGTTACATAATATTTTATTACCCAGATTAATCCTAGTAACATGAAAAACACACAATTCACAGGCCATAATTTTTTAATTTATTTGAATTTATTTGTTTACTTATTATTTGAAAGGCAGAGTGACAGAGAGGGAGAGGCAGAAAGAGATCTCCTATCTGTTGATTCACTCCCCAAATGGCTGTGATGACTGGGGCTGGACCAGCTAAAATCAGGAGTCTGGAACTCTATTCATGTCTCCCACTTGGGTTGCAGGAGCCCAAATACTTGGGCTATGTTCCACTACTTTCCCAGGTGCATTAGCAGAGAGCTGAATCCGAAGTGGAGCTGTGGGGACTCAACTGGCACTCTAAAAGGGAATGCTGGTGATATAGGCAGCAGCCTAACACACTGTGCCACAACACTGGCCCCTTTCATGTTTTTCTTGGACAGTGCATCTCTTTGGAGAAATTCTGTTCTGATCTTTTGCCTCTTTTTAAATTGGGTTGTCTCTTTACTGTTGAGTTCCAAGAGTTCTTTATACAGTCCTGGCCCTAGATCCTTATACACTGGCTTTCTTACTCTACAGCTATTGCCATTCTAAAAAATGTATAGCAATTGAAGTTTTAAAATTGTAAGAACTGTAAATTTTTGATTGCTTGCTTTATGGTTTCTTATACTGAAGAAATTATTGCCTAATTCAGAACTCTTTATATTTAGCTCTTCGATCTTAACATATCTTTGATTCCTTTTGAATTAACATTTATATACAGTGTAAGTTCCAACCTCATTTTAAAAAAGATTTTATTAATTTATTTGAGAGAGCTACAGGCAGAGAGAGGGAGGGACAGAAAGATCTTCCATCCGCTGGTTCACTCCACAGATGGCCCGCAACAGCCAGAGCTGGGCTGATCCAAAGTCAGGAGACAGGAGCTTCTTCTGGGTCTCCCACAGGGGTACAGTGGCCCAATCACTTGGGCCATCTTCCACTGCTTTCCCAGGCCACAGCAGAGAGCTGGATAGCAAGTGGAGCAGCTGGGACATAAACTGGTATAGGATGCCAGCGTGGCAGGCAGAGGCTTAACCTGTGCTGCAGTGCTGGCCCCAACCTCACTTTCATTTTCCCTTAAAGATTTATATTTATTTATTTCAAAGAGTGATGAAGAGAGGGAGAGACATAGAAAGAGGAGATCTTCCATGTACTGGTTCACTCCCCAAATGTCTGCAGCAGTCAAGGGGTGGGCCAGATCAAAACCAGGAGCCAGGAATTCCATCTTGATACCCATGGGAGTGGCAGGAGTCCAAGTACTTAGGCCATCATCTACTGCCTCTCAGGCAAAATAGTAGGAAGTTGGATCAGAGGTGTGATAGCTGGGACTTGAATCAGGCACTCTGATATGGGATGCAGGCAGTTAAGCTGCTGCTTCACTTGTTGACTCCCCATCCTGTACCAAGTCTCTTTCTTTTGGATGTAGATCCATTTGCCCATTTGTTGAATATTCTTTTCAGATTGAATTTTTTGACAGTCTTCTCAAAAAAACAATTGCCTATAAAACTTGGGTTTACATCATATGAAACAAAATAAGCCAGTCCCAAGTTGACAAATACCCTATGTTCTTCCTGATCTGTGATAATAGAGACCTAAAAGGAAACCTGTAGAAGTGAAATTGACACTTTGAGAAGCAATGACTTGAACAGCCCTTGTCTTGACTGTCAAGGAACATTTTTTTTTCCTTCTTCATATTATTTGTTGAACTCTTTACTTAGCATAGAGTTAATCATGTGTATAAATTCAATTGAAAATAGATTTCAGTAAACAATAAGATTGGGAATAAGAGAGGGGAGGAAGTTTGTAACTGTAAAGCTGTGTAGTTCTGCATTCATTGCTATGGACTAACTTCTAAGGGTACAGTTTAAAAACTTTGCATTGGACCCCAAATCCCATTAAGCTGGGTGGAAAAAAATGCCATCTTAATTGTTAAAGTGATCATAGTAAGTGTTAAAGTGATCATATAGGTATGATTAAGTGTTAAAGGGATCTTATAAATAAGATCAAGTGTCTGGTAATAATAATAGAATTCAAAAGGAGAGAATGTTCCAAAAGGAGAGAAGCAGTCTACACAGCAGACTCATAGAATGACAGTCGCTTTAAATAGCACTCTGACCTCAGAATCAGCCCTTAAAACATTCTGGTCTGGCTGAAAAGCCCATGAGAGCCTTTCAGGCATGGAAAGCCAAGACATTGTGGCAAAAAAAAAGATCTCTGTGAGCGAGACACCAATGGAGAGAAGTGGCCATCAAAGAAGGATGTACTTTCCTCTGAAGGGAGGAGAGAACTTACACTTTGCATATGGCCTTGTCTAAATACTGACGGAGATTGTGAACTCAAAAGGCTTCCATAGCTTAGGCAGCTCATGTCAAGAGCCTTGGGTGATCACTGACATCATACTTAAGAGTGTTAATTGTTAAATTAACAACAGGAGTCACTGTGCATTTAATTCCCATGCAGGACCTCTGTCCACAATGAGTTAACTGTAAAACTGTTCTCAGTCTTTGTGAGTGTGTGCATGCACACAAATTGTTAAAATCTTTACTTGGTATAGAGTTGGTCTTCTGTGTATAAAGTTAATTGAAAATGAATCTTGGCTGGTGCCGCGGCTCACTAGGCTAATCCTCCGCCTTGCGGCGCCGGCACCCTGGGTTCTAGTCCCGGTCGGGGCACGGGATTCTGTCCCAGTTGCCCCTTTTCCAGGCCAGCTCTCTGCTGTGGCCTGGGAGTGCAGTGGAGGATGGCCCAAGTGCTTGGGCCCTGCACCCCACAGGAGACCAGGATAAGCACTTGGCTCCTGCCTTCAGATCAGCGCAGTGCACTGGCTGCAGCGCGCCGGCCATGACGGCCATTGGAGGGTGAACCAACAGCAAAGGAAGACCTTTCTCTCTCTCTCTCTCTCTCACTGTCCACTCTGCCTGTCAAAAAAAAAAAAAAAAAAAAAAAAAAAAACGAATCTTAATAGATAATGGGACTAGGAATGGGAGAGGAAGGAGGAGGAGGAGTGGGAGTAGGGGTGGGAAGGATGGGTATGGTTGGTAGAATCACTATATTCCTAAAGTTGTACTTAGGAAATTTACATCCATTAAATAAAAGGTTTCTCTGGGAGGGGAAAACAAAAAAACAATTGTGGGTTTACTTGGTTCTGGACTCTGAATTCTTTCTCACTGATCTATGTATCTTTCCTTATGTGAGTACTACACAATGGACTTGATATCTGTAGCAAGCTTTAACATTGGAAATTATTAATTCTTTTTCAGGATTTTTTGTCTATTTTGGAGTCTTTGTATTTCCATATGAATTTTAGAATCAGCTTATCAATTTCTGCCAGAAAACCAGCTGGGATTTTAATGGAGATTGCACTGAACATATGGATCAATTTGGGGAATATTATTATCTTAAAAATACTTAGTCTTCTGGGGGCCGGCACTGTGGCTTACTTGGTTAATCCTCCTCCTGTGGCACTGGCATCCCATATGGGTGCCGGGTTCTAGTCCCAGTTGTTCCTCTTCCAGTCCAGCTCTCTGCTGTGGCCCGGGAGTGCAGTGGAGGATGGCCCAAGTGCTTGGGCCCCTGCACCCGCATGGGAGACCAGGAGGAAGCACCTGGCTCCTGGTTTCAGATTGGCGTAGTGCTGGCCGTAGCGGCCATTTGGGGAGTGAACCAACGTAAGGAAGACCTTTCTCTCTGTCTCTCCTTCTCACTGTCTATAACTCTACCTGTCAAATAGAAAAAAAATACTTAGTCTTCCAATCTGTTAACATGGACTGTCTTTTTATGTATTCACATCTTTCTTTGATGTTTTGTTGTTGCTATTGTACATGTTTAACTACTTTTGTTAAACTTATTCCTAAGTATTTTATTCTTGTTGATTTAATTTTTGAATGGAATTGTCTTGTTAATAGCATTCCTGGATTCTTCCAGTGACTTTTTAACACAGTGATATTTATTCTTTGTTACTTGATTTTTTTTTCCCTCTCAAAGATCCATCAATCTTACATAGTTCTGTGAGTAAAAAGAAATCTGACTCTACCACTTGCCACTTAGTCAGAGACACAAACAAGTTGGGAATTGGCCATGATACTGCAGAATCATCTCCACTCCTTGTCAAAGATGTCGTTTGTGAAGATGATAAAGGAAAAATCATGGAGGAAGTAATGAGGACTTATGTAAAACAACAGGAAAAACTGAACTCAATTTTGCAAAAGAAGCAACAACTTCAGATGGTAAAGTTGTTATTTAAATGATAATTCATTATGAAAAGATACTTTTGCACATTCTCAGAGGAGTCAAGATATGTTGCAAATATATGTTAGATTGTTCAGTTTCACACTGATAGGCAATTTTAATACATTTATAGAGAAGATATTTTTCAATATAACTGTTGATATATAGAACTAATACGAATTTTATATATTTTCTGACTTATTTTTTCCTGAACTAAAAGTTTTTTTGTTTTTTTTTTTTTGAAATTTTTAACCTGATGGAAATAAAATTGTATTGTGATTCTGTACTTACAGGAAGTGGAAATGTTGAGTAGTTCAAAAGCTATGAGGGAACTCACTGAAGAACAACAGAATCTGCAGAAAGAACTTGAATCTTTGCAGACTGAACATGCTCAAAGAATGGAAGAATTTTATGTTGAACAGAAGGACTTAGAGAAAAAATTAGAGCAGGTAATGAAGCAAAAATGTACATGTGACTCAAATTTGGAAAAAGACAAAGAGGCTGAATATGCAGCACAGGTAAGAATTACTCAGTTTGTATAATGTGCCCTTTCAACATGAATGGAAAGTGTTACTGCTCTGTTAAAGAAATTACTTTTTGTCAAGCTCATTCACTAGGCTAGATTTCAATGTAGATAATTCTGTTAAACACAATTTTATGCTAGATTGTCTATGATGATTTTTTGACTTTTATTGGTTTATTACTTTAAAGTTTATTGGATTTCTATAATTTATTTACTTAAATTGTAAATCTAGCTCTCTGATGATCAAATATTATTTTAATAATATATGCTTTCAAATCAACATATTAACAAATAACTGTTGCCTACTCTATTCAAAAGCACTGAAGCAAAAATAAATAAGTAAATCCTTTATGTTAATAGTTGCTCACATTTGAGGGAAGATGTACAAATATTAGCTTGAACAGGTTGTAACAAGGATCTAGTAATGCACAGAAAATAATTAAAGTGCTGTAGGTGTTTTAGGTGTTTATTCCTCTTGATCCTTTGCTTTACCTTCAATTTAATGTCATGTTGAATGTCAAGGTAATAGTATTAGATACTTAAAAGACTGTGGTATGCATGAAATAGTTTGTTTTGTAAAACATAATGTGAAAGTAGGTCTTTGCTGTGGTATAAGATTAAATGGAAAAACAAAACTAAATGAATATTGACACAGCCTTTTAAATCACACAGCTAGCAGAACTGAGACAGAGACTGGACCACGCTGAAGCTGATAGGCAAGAACTCCAAGATGAACTCAGACAGGAGCGGGAGGCAAGACAGAAGTTAGAGATGATGATAAAAGAGTTAAAGCTGCAAATTTTGAAGTCATCCAAGGCTGCTAAAGAATAGGAACTGTTAAAGAGATCATCTGTGTATACTGACAGGGTTTTTTTGTTTATTGCTTGCTTTGGTAATAGAATTCTGAACAACTTATCCGCATGACAATAGCTAGGCATTCTACCCATTTGTAGATCAAAGAAAGTGAAGAGATTATATATTAGTACATAAATTTTTACATTTTCCAAATGAATGAAAATGTAGGTTTCTTTGTATTTTTTTTTCAGCTTAGTAACAATATAGGATTTCAAGTAGTAGATAACCTGCCTATATTTCTAATGTGAATTTAACAGTTGTATACTTTTTAAAAGCTGCATTATGTGATGGGAAATAGCTGTGGTCAATTTTGTTATCCATATTTCAGACTCAATTTTAGATATAATGGTGGCATTATATTTCAAATATATACTATAGAACTATTCAAGGAGTTGAATCTGCATTTTTCTTATTAACACAATCTCCTTTATAAGTGATATATATACTCATTATTATACACAGACATTAGCTTTTACTTTGTTCAGATTGTGGAATGAATTTCTTCAATCCTCAGTTCTCTTTTAAATGTCTCCTAAGAGGAATTTCATTAATGAAGGAATAGCATAACCCATGGGTGTCATTGGAAAGAGTAAGATGTTTTGTTACGCATTGCTGCTAAATGTAAGAAGCAGTTGTAATTTGTTTTTCAGGTTTAATGTGGTTATATTTAGAAATTTTTTACGCTGTATCTTCAGAAAAATAATGATTTCTGAACTTTTGTTTATGTTGTTAATAGTGGTGTGAAAATAATAATGTTGAGAAGAATTGGTGTCATTGATGTACATCAGTTTCTATAGAATCCACAGTCCTTCTGTACAGGTTTTGTATGTAGCTATGGGTTGGAATGAAATTTATATAATGGATTTGTTTTCCTTTAAATTGTAAAATATTAAACATATTGAAGGTTATTTTGGACTTTTGTATGTTAAATGTTAAGTCTTACCAAAAATTTGCACGAATGGACCATTTTCAATTACTACTTAATATCAAAATCAGGAATTTACAGTCAACTGATAGTGTATGATAGCTTTGTATAGGAGTTTAATTATCTGCTACTAAAATTTTTAGATAATTTTTAGTTTACAAAAGAATTCCATAGTTTGGGAAGAGGCAACATCTTCTGTACTTTTTTTTTTTTGCACAGAAAAGTCTGTCACTCTTTAAAAGCAAATTTCCTGTTAATTCTTGGCTTAAAAGATAATAGAAAAAAAATTGTTAGTATGCAGTTTTTTAAAGGAAAGTTTCCTGAAACCACCAGTAGTTGACATTATTAACCCCATGAATTTTGTTTTTCATGCTTTCTGACAAGGTTCTGTATGAAATTATTACAAGTGAACTAGAATGAAAGTTGTGTGCTATGTCCATTGTAGAAGGCAGGTACTCTAATGTTGGTAGAACTTAAAAAAAAAAAAAAATCACATAGCTTATCATTAACCAGTTATTTTCAGATTGTTCTTAATGGTACTCATATATCCCAAAAGAATTTCTATAGTTCCTAAAAGGGAACTTTACTAAACAGAGTATGATCTAAATGTGTATTTTCTACTTTTCATTTCAATTTTTACTATATTTACCCTGTAATTTAATTTATTGATTCTTGGAATCTCAAGATGGAACAAATGTTGAAAATGCATATCTCCCTAATATAATTTATTTAGACCTTGCAAAAAAATTACACTTATGATACACTTTTATTTTAGTTGTAAATTAGTTGTGTAGTAACTCATATTTTTGGAAGGCAAAATCAAGTACCTATAGTTTCATTTAGTTTTCTAATTCACTTATGTTACTTATTAAATGATAAGTTCTGCTTATGTTACTTATTAAATGATAAGCTTTCTTATCATTTATGTTACTTATTAAATGATAAGTTTACTTGTGTCAATCCAAAACTTCTAAAATAACTTGCTTAGCCTTTGAAATACATTATAAAATTCTAAGCAGTGTCTAAATACTTTTGAATTATTTTAAACTCTTTATTTTTGTAGTCCTTAACTTAAAGGAAACTTGCCATATGATACTCTTCATTTCCAGTACATTAGTGTGCCATAGCTTTCTAACTTCCTTGAAAATAGTTTTTTAGTCAATTGTAGATATTACAGCTATTATTGTTAAAAGTAACTCTTAAGTTATACTGTACCACACAGCTTGAAAACAATAGATTTTGTAAAACTTTTAAAGTGGCCTCTGCTAAAATGTATTATCCATGTAACCCTTGTTTTTTCTTTGCATGCGTGTTTTGTGTGTGGGTTGCTACCTTAAAGTTTGTTTTGGTATTAGTTTATGTGTGCCACATTCTTTAGCAGATTCTAAACTTCATATTACTTTTTATTTTTTAAGAAAAGTAAAAATGTTTACTCTAAAAGGCTGCATAGAAGAAACAACCTTTAAAAAGTTTTAACTTGTATGTCTTTAGAAGGAGGAAAGAATAGCTTACTGGGTGGTTTAATTTGGGTGGTGATAGTTAACATAGTCTGAATATTATGAGAAAAATGTACCAAATCTAAAAAGTAATCTGCGTAAAACTTCCTTCTGTCATTGAGGAAATTCTTAAAACATCCTAATTTCATAAGTGTAACTTGTAACACTATAAAAACATTTGACCAACAACTTAAATTTGGCTTGTACTTTAGATTTTGTAAAGCATATTTTGCTTGAATTTCTGCGTCATGAGAACCAGTATGTTTTATGCTTCTTGAACCAATTTTATAGCATTTAATATATTACTGGTTTAGATATAAAACATTTGTACATATTGAATTATAAAGCAGTTACTGAAGTAGGTTAAATAGATTGAGTACTATATTTGCAGGTTATTCATACCTTTTAGAAGTTATGACAGAGCAACCAGTTTATTTGCACATCTGTGGCTTCTGTTTGAAGGAAAGTAAAATGGTAAGGAAACTGAAGTAATATAAAACATGCTCAAGGTATTTTTTCTAGAATTAAAGCTGGTGTTGATGGTTTTTGATCAACTTCTAAAATTTTCTCAACAGTTAAGACTTGTGTTTTGGTTATCTAGGGAAGAATCCTCGTTTTTTATTTGCCTTTTATGAGTCCAATACACATGACAGGACATTAAAAATTAACAATGAAAAATTGTGCTTATACTGTACATCTATTTCTGTGCTTAGAACTACTTGTTAATAGTTTTTATGGAAGCTCTCAGCAATAAGGGACTTATAACTGCTGTAATGTATGTTGTGGAATTGAATATTTAAACAGCTTAAATTTTTGTTGTAGTATAGGCTCCTTCCAATATTGGAAAAAAAAGCATTAAGGGTATTTTATATTGCATCTTGTTTCAAAGGACAGTGTCTCTCTTTTTTGGTAAAATCTTTCCATTTAAATGGCTTCTAAACTAATACACTTTGGAGCCCTGTTTAGTAATACAGTTAAATGTTTTATGTAGCGCTACTGTTTTTGAATTAGAAAGTGATCAAATGTAAAAACAATTCTAAAAGTTAAGCCCAGAAAACAAAATAGTGTATTAAGTTAGTATAATATAAAAGAAATTTATAAGATTTTTTTTTCCTCACTATAGATACCTCACTTGAAAATAAAGCACAGCATACTTAAAGAAGTAGTTCTGGTAAAAACATTTTACTAAAATAATTGCTAAACTTAGGTATCTTTTGAAGAATTAGAATTTTTGAGAATTAAAATATACTTGCTTTAAAACATCTTGTTAGGACTGTATGTTTATCTTGATAATTTTAAGCCAACATAGAAGTCTTAAATTATTTCTAAACTTAATCTGTGAAGCGGTTAATGGGAATTAGCTGTTCTGCAACTGTTGTACACATTGCTGACTATTGACCATAACTCAATTTAAAACTTTGCCAATGATGTACAGTTTTATGGTTAAAATTGCTGTGGTTGGTTGCATTACATGACAAACAAAACTGTCCTCTACCTCACGTGAAATAAATATTTTATATGGTTTTACTAAAATATAAGACTCATTTATCTGGTCACTTAGTTTACAAATTTTGAATTATATTTATTGAAACATGGCATACTGTGCTCTTAGCTTATACCTCAATTGTATTTTGTGCTGTTTTCCATTTTCATGGCTTGTAAATAACTTGTATAGATTGTGGATCAAATTCCAAATAAAAACTTTTAATGCCAATGAAATTTGATTGATCTCAGTATCCTGTGTGAAGTTAACTTTCTTGTCCCCTAAAATTGACATTTTTCTCCTTTCATTCCTTCAGTGGCTGTTACTCATTACACACTATGTGATTAACTTCAAAAACCTATTTTATAAAGTAAGAAAATTTATGCAAAGTTCCAGGTGATTATAATACCACCATCTGATGATGTTTCTTTTTCTTGTGGCCTCTTGCTTTAAATATTTACTCCACCCCTAGTGCGCTACCTACTACTGCATAGTAAATTACTCAAAATGTAGCAGCTTGGAACAACAAATAGCTTACTTGTCTGAGGATTGCAGGTTGGATGATCGGTTACTGGTGTTTTGGTTCAGGAGCTCCTGTAGGAATGTGATTAGGATGCTGCCAAGATGTCATCTGAGAGTTTGATTTGAGCTGGAGGATTTGCTTCTGAGCTTGTCACATCGCTGTTAACAGGTGGTGCTCACTTGCTCACTCTGTGGACCTGGTGACTGGCTTACTCCAGTGATGCCACAGTTTCTTTATGACCTAGACTCTTACATCACACTCTGACTTTTGCCTCATCCTGTTTGTCAGAAGCTAGCCACTAGTCCAGTTCACACACGATCCAAGAATGAGTATCAGAAGGCGGGGACCAGATAGTCTGACTATAATGCCTCTAAATTCTAATTTTATTTTTGTGGTAACTAAACAGAACTTGCCAGGGAAATGTGTGAATTAATATCACTAAGTACATGATTCACAGTGTTCCTCAACCGTCACTTATTTCCAGGGTTTTTTTTTTTTTTTTTTTTTAGCTATTCCAAACAAATTCTGAACCTATTAAACAAACTCACTGTTTTCCTTTCCCCTTTATGCCCTGATAAACCTCTATTGTACTTTCTAAGAATTTGCCTTTTCTGGATATTTAAGTGGAATCAAAAGATTGTCCTTGTGTCTGGCTTATTTCATCTAGCGTATTTTCAAGCTGTCCATTTCATTCCTTTTTATGGCTGAATATTCTGTGTTTGTACAACATTCTACTCATTTGTTGGTGGATATGGGTTGTTTCTGCCATTTATCTAATAGGATTAATGCTGCTGTGAACACTGGACTACAGGGATCTACAATATTCAGATTCTTAGAAGATACCTGGGCGTGAAAGTCACATGCTGATCTTGTGTTTAAAGTTTGCCTTTCTACAGGGCTGCATCATTTTATCTTTCTACCAGAAATGCACAGAGGTTCATTTCTGCTCATCCTCACCAACATGTTACTTTCTATGTATTTTGTTGATAATGGCTATCCTTATGAGTGTGAAGTCTTACGTGTGTGTGTGTGTGTGTATGTTTTAAAGATTTATTTACTTGAGACAGACAGGTCTACCATCTGCTGATTCGCTTCCCAGATGGCCACAATGATTGGACCTGGGCAGATCTGAAGCCAGGAGCCATGAGCCAGGAGGTCTCCTAAGCGGGTGACAGGGTCTGAAGGACTTGGGCCACCTTCTGCTGCTCTCCCAGGCCATTAGCAGGGAGCTGGATCCAAAATGGAATAGCTGGAAATTGGAGTGGTGCCTACCTGGGATGCTGGTGCTTCAGGCAGCAGCTTTACCCACTATGCCACAGGCTAGCCCCACAATAGCTTTTAAAGTCTATTTTGTCTGAGAATGTAGCCACCTTAGTTTACCTTTGCTTACTATTTGCATGGAATATCTTTTCTCATCCTTTCACTTTTATCCTATTTTTTCTAGATTTTAAATGAGTGTCTTTGCACACAGCATGTGGTTGGATTGTTTAAAAAACACTGTGCTGGGCCAGTGCTATGGCATATGGGTATAGCCACCGCCTGTGGTGCCAGCATCCCATATGGGTGCCAATTTGAGTCCCAGTTGCTCCACTTCTGGTCCAGCTCTCTGCTCTGGCCTGGGAAAGCAGTAGAAGATAGCCCAAGTCCTTGGGCCACTGCACTTGTGTGGAAGACCTGGAAGAATCTCCTGGCTCCTGTCTTCAGATCGGCACAGCTCCAGCTGTTGAGGCCATCTGGGGAGTGAACCAGCAGATGGAAGACCTCTCTCTTTGCCTCTGCCTCTCTATAAATCTGTTTTTCAAATAAAGAAAGTAAAAAAAAAAAAAATTGTGTCAATATGTTTTGGTTTTTGATTGATTTATTTGAAAGGCAGAGTTACACAGTGAGGGGGCAGGGAGAAATCTTCCATCCACTGGTTCACTCCCCAAATAGCCGCAATGGCTGGGGCTGGGCCTGGCCAAAGCCAGGAGACAGGAGCTTCATCTGGGTCTCCCGTGTTGGTGTCAGGGGCACAAGGCCATGTGCCATCTTTCACAGCTTTTCTAGGCCATTAGCAGGGAGCTGGATTGGAAGTGGAGTAGCTGGGACTAGAACTAGGAATCTGATATGAGATGCTGGTGTTGTAAGCAGTGGCTTAACATCTTGTGCCACACAGTGGTCTCCACTGATCTTTAGTCCATTTAAAAATTATGTTACTTATTTTCATACTTTTGCGTTGAGTTCCTCACATGTTTTGGGTAGTAATCTTATTTCAGGTGTATGGTGTGCAAGTATATTCTCTCATTCCATAGGTTGTCTTCTTGCTCTGTTGATTGGTTTCCTTATATGTGTGGAGCTTTTTAGCTTGATGAATCTTACTTGCTTATTTTTGCTTTTGTTGTCTGTGCTTTTAGGTTCACATAAAAAAAAAAAAAAACATTGCTCAGACCAACGTTATTCGTCTTCTCTCCTGCGTTTTCTTTTAGTGGTTTGAGGTCTTATCATTAAGATTTTAATTCATCTTGGGTTGATTTTTGCATCTAATATCTTCAGCATCTAAGGATCCATTAGTCCAGACATTGGTCATTGAAGAGACTGCCCTTTCCCCTTAATGTGTTCTTTGCACCTTTGTTGAAAATTGATTATGAATGTATGAATTTACTTGTAGGGCCTCTGTTTCATTGCTTATCGAATTATGTGTCTGTTTTTATGTTAGTACCATGATGTTTTGATTATTATAGCTTTGTAGTAGAGTTTGAAGTGAGGTAGTATGATGTCTTTAGGGGTTTTTTTTTTTTTTTTTGAATAGACGCAGCAAGAGTGGGCTTCCTTGTCTTGAAGTGGTTCTTAGAGGAAAAGCTTTTAACTTTTTATCATAAATTCTGTGTTAGCTGTGGGCTTGTTTATGTCCTTTATTGTGTTGAAGTACATTTCTTAATGCATTCTTTATATACTTTGTTCAGTTTTTATCATGAAATTATGCTGACTTGCATCTATTAAGGTGAGCATATTATTTTTGTCTTCCATTCTGTTGATGTGTTGCATCATGTTTATAAACTTGGATATGTTGGACCATCCTGCAACCCAGTATTAAATTCTACTTGTTCATTATGAACGATCATTTACATTTTCTGTGGAATCCAGTTTTTTGGTATGTTGTAAAGGGTCTTTGCATCTATGTTCATTAAGGATATTGGTTTGTAATTTTTTTGTAGTGTCCTCATCTGGCTTTAGCATCAGGGTAAGCTGGCCTCATAAAATGAGTTTGGAAGTTTTTCTTCCTCTTCAATTTTTTTTTCAAGAATTTGAGAAGGATTGGTGTTATTCCATAAATATCTAGTAGAATTCAGGACTGCAGCCATCGGATTCTGGCCTTTGATGGAAGAGTTTTAAATAGATTTGGTCTCCTTACTCTTTTTTTTTTTTTAAGTTTTTTTTTTTTTATTTGAGAGGTAGAGTTACAGACAGAGAGAGGGAGAGACAGAGAGAACTGTCTTTCATCCTCTGGTTCACTTCTCAAGTGGCCACGATGCCTGGAACTGAGCCTATCTGAAGCCAGGAGCCAGAAGCTTCTTCTAGGTCTCCCATGTGGCAGCAGGGGCCTAAGCACTCAGGTCATTTTCCACTGCCTTCCCAGGCCATAAGCAGAGAGCTGGATCAGAATAGGAGCAGCTGGGACACGATACAGCACCCATATGGAATGCAAGGGGAGGCTTAACTCATTACGTCAGAGTGCCAGACCCTTCTTTATGATTAATCTGTTCAGATTTTCTATTAACTGAGGATTTCACCTTAATAGTTGCAGGTGTCTGAGAATGTTTTTTAAAAGAGGCTTTATTCATTTATTTCTTTCAAAGAGTTACACAGAGATCTTCCATCTACTGGTTCATGCCCCAAATGGCCACCAACAGCCAGAGCTGGTCCAGGCTGAAGCCAGGAGCCAGGAGCTTCATCCAGTTCTCCCACACTGGTACAGGGGCCCAAACACTTGAGTCATCGTCCACTGCTTTTCCCAGGTGCATTAGCAGGAGACTAGATTGGAAGTGGAGCAGCTGGGACATATATGTGTTGTGCCCATGTGGGATGCTGATGGTGCAGGTAGTGGCTTTTCTTGCCATGTCACAACACTGGCCCCATGTCTGAGTATTTATATGTTCTCTCAGTTAATCAGTTTGTTGTACATTGCTTTGAAGCTCCTGGTACTTCTGTTGTATCAGTTGTAATGTATCTTTCATTTCTGATTTTATTTATTGAATATCTCTTTTTCTTACTCTAGCTAGTCTTGTTTGTGTTGATCTTTTCAAAAAGCCAACTCTTAATTTTGTAGATTTTTTATATTGCTTTTTTTGTCTCTATTTTCCTTTTTTTTTCTACTCTGGTGTTTATTATTTCATCCCTTCTACTAACTGTGGTTCAATTTGTTCTTCTTTTCCTAGTTCCTTAAGGCATAATATTAGGTTGATTGAGATTTTTCTGCTTTTTAATGTAGGTGTTTATTACTATAAATTTGTCTCTTAGCACCACTTTTGCTGATTGCTCTAAGTTTTGGCATGCTGCATTTCCATTTTTGTTTGCCTCAAGGTAGCTTTAAACTTCCCTTCTGATTTCTCCTTTGACCCACTGGTTATTCAGGAGTATGTTGTTTAATTCCATGTATTTGTGAATTTTCTAAAATTTCCCCTATTATTGATTTATAATTTCACACTATACTGGTAAAAAAAAAAGATACTTGATATGATTTCAGTCTTCTTAAGACTTGTTTCGTGGTCTCACAAATGGTGTGTACTGAAGAATGTTCCATGAGCACTTGTGAAGAACGAGCATTCTATGGCTGTTGGGTAGAATCTATATTACTGTTACATCCATTTGATCTAAAGTGTGGTTCAAATACAATGTTCCCTTATTAATTTTGTCTGGATGACCTGTCTGTTATTGAAAGTGGGGCATTGAAGTTGCTTATTAATTTGTGTTGTCATCTTTCTCTCTCCAAATTTATTAATATTTGCTTTATGTATTTACTCCAATATTGGGTACACAAATATTTACAATTATGGTATCTTTTTGATTTATCAGTCCCTTTATCATTGTAAAATAATCTTGTTTTGCTTTACAATTTTTTACTTAAAATCTATTTTACTGATAAAAGTATAGGTATCCTTACTTTCTTTTAGTTTTTATTTGCATGGAATATCTTTTCACTTTCAATCTATGTGATCTTTAAAGCTGAAATGACTAGGTACCATAAAATTGGACCTTGATTATTTGTTCTTTTTGCCACTGTATGTCTTTTGTAATTTAAAAATTATTGGTGTATTTGAGAGAGAAAGAATGCTTCCCTTATGCTGGTTCATATCCCAAATACCTGCATTGGCTCTGGGCTGGGCTGGGCTGGGCTGGGCACCAAAGCTGAGAACCCAGAACTGAATCCAGGTCTCCCATGTGGTGGTAGGAGCCCAATCACTTGAGCTATCAGTGGTGATTCTCAGGGTCTGCATGAGTCAGGAGCTAGATCTGGGCACCGAACCCAGGCATTTAAATATGTATGTCTTTTGACTGTAGAATTTAAAACATTTACATTCAAGGTAATTATTGATAAAGACTACTGCCATTTTATTAATTATTCTCTGGTTGTTTGGTAGACTCTTTGTTCCTTTCTTCCTCTCTTGTTTTCTGTCTAGGTTACTTTCTCAAAGGATTTGCTTTGATTCCTTTTAGTCTATCATAATTTTTGATTTGTGGTTACCATGAGGCTTACATAAAACATCTTATAACAGGTATTTTGAGCCGATTACAGTTGAATCCTGATCTCATAAAATAACTGCAACTTTTATTTTCCTCTTATATTTTATGCTTTCTGACATCATGATTTACTTCTTTTTGTATCGTATATGTCAAAGTTTTTAAATATTATTTTTCATATTTTGTCTCTGAGCCTCAATACTAAAGATACATGATATCCATGCCACCTTTACAGTGTTTACAGTCTTCTGAATTAGACCCTATTCACTTTTTCCTGTGAGTGTTACACTGTTATATGTTTTCTCAGTACAGCCCTTTTCTCTTGGCCTGAAGTGCCTCAGCATTTCCTGTAAAACAGGTCTGGTGACAGGGAGCTCCAGCTTTTGTCTGGAAATCTTTATCTGTCTGTTCTTAAGGACAGCTTTGCTGAGTAAGGTATTCGTGGTTGACTGTTGTTTTCCTTTGGCACTTTGGTTATCCCACTCCTTCCTGGCCTGCGACTGTCCCTGCTGGGCAGATTTGAAATTATTTGTCATTTGCTTCTTTCCTCTTGCTGCTGAGAATCCTAGGTGTCTTTGATCTTTATCAGTTCATGTCATGGGTGGTCTTATTTGGATTGAACTTGACTGGAGACTGACCCTCCTGTACCTGGACATTTATGTCTTTCTCCAGGTTTGGAAACTTTTTTCTATTATTTTTAAAAAATGTTTTTAAAAGATTTATTTTATTTATTTTGAAAGACAGTTACAGAGAGAGGTGGAGCCAGAGAGAGAGGTCCTCCATTCTGCTGGTTCACTCAAATAACGGCAATGGCTGGAGCTGTGCTGATCCGAAGCCAGGAATCGGGAGCTTCCTCCAGGTCTCCCACATGGGTGCAGGGGCCCAAGGACTTGGACCATTCTCCACTGCCTTCCCAGGCCATAGCAGAGAGCTGGATTGGAAGTGGAGCAGCCGGGACATGAACCAGTGCCCATATGGGATGCCAGTGCTGCCGGCTGGGGCTTTAACCAGCTGTGCCACAGTGCTGGCCCCTTTTCTATTATTTTTTAAACCAATCTTCTTTCTCTGCTCCTTTTTGGTTTCTACATTTTATTATTTCAAACCAGGTGAACAATTCCATCAGACATGAAAAAAAGGCAGGAAGTGTTCAACGGTGAAGGCCCCAGGGCCTGGTTCGTGGGTGTGAGGGGGTGAGGGGCCCACAGCGGGGTCCTCAGCAGGCAGCAGTAGTTCCTAGGTTAGTGCTACATTTGGGCTAATAGAGCCGGGGCCCAGGGCTGGTGGGCATGGCCTTCCGTGACCTTGGCAGTTGTCAGAAACAGCCCTGGGAACCCAGCTCTGTGGCAGACAGAGCAGGGGTGCCCCTCGCACAGGGAGTGCCCAGCAGAGGGTCAGGTGTAAAACAGCGGGCACACTCCAGGCACAGAGTCACTATGGGTTAGTGCTGGTCAGGACTGGACAGTTTCAAGTAATTTTCATTTTTTTCTAAAGGTTTATTTATTTGAAAGGTTACACACAGAGAGAAGGAGAAACAAAGAGAGATCTTCATCCACTGGTTCTCTCCCCAGTTGGCCAGAATGTCCAGAGCTGTGCTGATCTGAACCCAGGAGACAGGAGCCTCCTCCAGGTCTCCCATGCGGGTCTAGGGGCCCAAGGACTTGGGCCATCCTCCACCGCTTTCCCAGGCCATAGCAGAGAGCTGGATCGGAGGTGGAGCAGCCAGAATATGAACTGGCGCCCATATGGGATGTCGGCACTGCAGGTGGCGGCTTTACCCGCTACCATTGCGCCGGCCCCCTCAAGTAATTTTTCTTTAAAAAGTTTTCTGTTTGCAGCTTTTGCTTTCACTTTTTGATTGTTTTTTTTTTTTTTTTTTTTTTTTTGACAGGCAGAGTGGACAGTGAGAGAGAGAGAGAGACAGAGAGAGAAAGGTCTTCCTTTTGCCGTTGGTTCACCCTCCAATGGCCGCCGCTGCAGCCGGCGCACCGCGCTGATCCTGGCAGGAGCCAGGAGCCAGGTGCTTTTTCCTGGTCTCCCATGGGGTGCAGGGCCCAAGCACCTGGGCCATCCTCCACTGCACTCCCTGGCCATAGCAGAGAGCTGGCCTGGAAGAGGGGCAACCGGGACAGAATCCGGCGCCCCAACCGGGACTAGAACCCGGTGTGCCGGCGCCGCAAGGTGGAGGATTAGCCTATTGAGCCACGGCGCCGGCTTGCTTTCACTTTTTGAAAAGGCTTCTAGAATGAGCAGGTGGACCGCGGTCTCCAGGAACGGTGGTGTCTTAGGCTTCCTGTGCTTTTTCCTTTGGGGCCTCTGAGCAGTGGCGACAGGACAATCCCTGTCACATTTGGCCTTGGGCTGGGTCAGAGGCAGCTGTTGGGAGGCCTCAGGGGTCCAGGCTGGAGAAGTGGGTGCTGTTCTGGACACAGGCCTGGGGGGAGTCCGCATGTGACCTTTCTTTATCACAGAACAAAACAACTGACCGAGAAAGATGCCCAGGGAGCACAGACGCACGTGAAGCCGGTCCTGTGGCCCCCCGGGGCACCTTGCACAGGGGCAAGCTTCCAACAAGGCGGCCTGGGGCAGACCCTCCCCCATCTGGAACTGAGGCGGGGCACAGCACCGAGAACAGAGAGGAGAGGGCAAAAACGCCTAGGAGAGCGTGATCTTGTCCCCGACGAGCAGAGTACCGGTCGCCCATTGTGCCAGACCCACCTCCCTTCAGAAGAGTCTCGGTTGTTCATGATTGTGACGTCACGGACGTCACTGACGTCAATGAGGCGTCCCACACGAACCGCTTGTTCCCGGCGTCAGTGCGTGTAGATCTCCTCGGTAATCTTTGCGGACGTTCAGGTTCAGGCCGTCCCGGGGTGTAGCCTACTGCCCCGTCGCACTTGCTGGCCCCTGTGTCCTCGGAAGGTTGACAGCCAGCGGGCTGTGTGCGGTCCTCTCACACAGCTGCTGCTGCAGGAGGAGGAGGCTGGACGGGGCCGGGAACCGTTTGTAGTGGATGCTGTGCACGGCTCCATGCTCTCAGGCGCTAGCCCCGAGTCCTCTGGCCCTCCAGGCTATGCAAGAGATGAGGGCTGTGAGGCCCTAGGAGCAGTGGACCCGCTTCTTATGCTTCCATCGCAAGCGTCTTGAAGTGCAGGGCCTTGAAGGTGAAGTGTGCATCTGCCGTGCCTGTGGTCCTCACGCGGGGCAGAAGCACACCCACTCGGCGGCCCCGCGCGGCAGGTGGTTCAGGTGGGCGGTGGTCAGCTCGGAGCCTCCGGATGCCGCGGGACAGGTCAGGTGGGAGAGCACCCCGCTCCTCGGCGGTGCCTGACAGTGCCAACAGCTAGCTGCCTGGCCTCGTCCTGGGAGGGGCCCCACGCCCATCGTCTGCAGGTTGTCCGAGGGCTGGACAGTGGCCACGGTGGACTGGACGGTGTTGCTGTAGACCACTGCCCAGGGCGGCTGCCATTCCTCCTCCAAGTAGCCCGCCTCATGGGGATCTTCCGTGACTCCTCAGCACCCCAGCAACAACAACTTCCCCTCCCGCCATGCCTTCTCCTCGTCCTCCCCCAAGTTCCTGTGGATCAGGTCGGAGCATTCACAGCACAGCCCAGCCCAGCCCCCACACGGCCATGGCCTGCCCAGACCCACCTGACCCACCTGACTACTCCCCCCAGCTCTCAGCGCAAGCCTCTGTGCGCCTTGATGCCAGTGAACCACACATTTGCTATCCCATGAATCCTCCAACTTTTCCTACTTTTTTGTTGTCTGATTGTGTTTTTTTTTCTTTTTCTTTTTTTTTTTTTTTTTTTGACAGAGTGGACAGTGAGAGAGAGAGACAGAGAGAAAGGTCTTCCTTTGCCGTTGGTTCACCCTCCAATGGCTGCCGTGGCCGGTGCGCCGCGCTGATCCAAAGGCAGGAGCCAGGTGCTTCTCCTGGTCTCCCTTGGGGTGCAGGGCCCAAGTACTTGGGCCATCCCCCACTGCACTCCCAGGCCATAGCAGAGAGCTGGCCTAGAAGAAGGGCAACCGGGACAGAATCCGGCGCCCCGACCGGGACTAGAACCCAGTGTGCCGGCGCCGCTAGGTGGAGGATTAGCCTGTTGAGCTGCGGGTGCTGGCTGATTGTGTTTTCAAATAGTGTCTTCAAGTTCAGATTCTTTCTGCTATTTGATCAGTTCTGCTCTTGATACCCTCAATTGCATTTTTCATTGCCTTTGTTGTTTTTCAGTGTCATTTTAAAAAGAATTTATTTATTTATTTGAAAGTCAGAGTTACAGAAAGAGAGACAGAGAGATCTTCTGTCTGCTGGCTCATGCCCCAGGTGGCTGCAATGGCCAGGGCTGAGCCAGGCTGAAGCCAGGAGACAAGAGCTTCCTCGGGGTGGCAGGAGCCCAAACGCTTGGGCTATCTTCTGCTGCTTTTCCTAGGCCGCTATCAGGGGAGTTGGATCAGAGGTGGAGAAGCCAGGACATGAACCGGTGCCTGGATAACAGGCCAGCGTCCCAGGCGGCAGCTTAACACATTTCACCAAAACACCGAACCCCAGTGTCAGAATTTTTTATGGTTTCAATCTTGCTGCTAACTTTGTTATTTTAGTCATTTATTGTTTTCCTGATTTCACTGAATTGTTTCTCTGTATTTTCTTCAGGTTTGCAGAGCTTCCTGAAAACAGTTATTTTGATTTCTTTGTCGAGCAGTTCATATACCTCCATTTTGGGTGTGTCAGTTGAGGGTACAATCAACCCTGCTGCCGTGTTGTTGGCAGTGTGCAAGGTGTGGATGCTTGTGAAGCACGGGGCAGCCGAGCGTGGGAACCCAGGCGTTAGCAGCGTTGCAATGGTTGCCGGACTGGGGCCTGTTTGTCTAGCTGAGCCAGGCCTTCGGTGCAGGCCCAGGTAGTGAAGTCTTGGCTCTGGGATTCTGAACAAGATCACTGCTGAGCCCTGGGGAGGCCCAGTGTAGTCTGGAGATGAGAGTACTCGGAACACAGCTGGGGCTCTGGGGCAGGGAACGCAGGAAGTTGGGAGATTTGGTCGTTCCTTTATTGAAGTGGCTCTATAGGGGTCACTTCTTGGAAGGGAAAGAAGTGTGCACTGGTATCTCCTCTGGGTTTCTCTAGCGGAGATAGCTGTTGATGATCTCAGTGGCAGGGCCAGTGCTATGGCACTGGGTAAGCCACAGCCTGCTGAGCTGGCATAGCATTTGAGTGCTGGTTGGAGTCTTGGCTGCTCCACTTCTAATCCAGCTCCTTGCTAATGCACCTGGGAAAGCAGTGGAAGATGGCCCAAGTGCCTGGGCACCTGCATCCACATGGGAGGCCTGGAAAAAGCTCCTGGCTCCTGGTTTCGGATTGGTTCAGCTCTGGCTGTTGTGGCCATCTGGGGAGTGAACCAACAGATGGGAGATTTCTTTCTCTCCGTCTCTCTCTCTCTGTAACTCTGCCTTTCAAGTAGATGAAATAAATCTAACAACAACAGCAAAAAAGATTGTCAGTGGCAAGGTTTGTTGGTATTCTCTGTAGAGCTGATCACTTGGTACCACCATGGTTCCTGCTACGTTGCTGGTACTGATGGCTCCCACCTCTCTTTTCCCACTTGTCTCCTGACATCTTAGGTATGCTCATCTTACCGGTGGTCCTTCCTATGTGGCTATGAACTTCTGCGCCAGGCATCTGAGTCTGTGGTCCACCTTGTGTCTTTTAGGAGCAGTACCGACTGCTTTCCTCATCCCAGTTCTGGGATGGACAAGACAGAGACGAGAGCTTTGCATCCATCCTTCCTGTGGTCCTCAGATAGGTTAGAAGGGATGTTCATAGTCATTTTCTCTTGACGACGAGTCATTGCTCTCGTCTCACTGGTTCGAGGAAGGAACCTGGGCACTGGGCTGGCAGTTGTTCCTCTAGGGTCAAGACATCCACCACACTGGCTAGAGGGTTGGGGAAGGGAAAGTAGAACACCACACAATCTTCCTATCATTTTGAAGATTTTTTAAAAATTATTTGTTCAAGAAGCAGAGATCTATAGACAGAGTTCCCTGGCCTGCAATGGCTGAGAGCTGGGATCTCAATCCAGGTCTCCCATGTGGGTGGCAGGAACCCAGTCACTGGAGCCACCACCTGCTGCCTTCCAGGATCTGCAATGGGAGGAAGCTGAAGCTGGGAGCCAGAGATGCATATCCAATTCCTGCACTCCAGAATGGGATGTAGGTACCTTAGGTAGCTAGGCCAAACGCAGGCCTTAAAGATGGCTTTTTCTTGATTGTGTGTTTGCTTGGTTTCTGGCTTTGGTTCAACAGTTCTGTTTTTTTTTTTTTTTTTTTTTTTTTTTTGAATGTTTCTGTGGGAAAACAAGAGTTGGAGCTTCCTAGTCCCCCATTCCCCACCCCCACCTCTCCTATTCGGCCCCATCTTTCCATCACCTGATCTTGCAGCTGATGCACCGTTCCTTCTGTCACACCCACTAACCCTGGAACGGTGTGGGAGGGCACTGCACATGGCGTGACTGTCAGGAGGTGGGGCTCCGTGGGGGCCGTTTTAGAGGCTGCTTTATCACACAACAGTACCAGAAATTTCCCCCTGAAAGGTCTTGGTTGATGGCAGACAATTTTTTTTTTTTTTTTTGACAGGCAGAGTTAGTGAGAGAGAGAGACAGAAGGAAAGGTCTTCCTTTCGTTGGTTCACCCCCCAAATGGCCGCTGTGGCCAGCGCTGATCTGAAGCCAGGAGCCAGGTGCTTCCTCCTGGCCTCCCACGCGGGTGCAGGGCCCAAGAACTTGGGCCATCCTCCACTGGCTTCCCGGGCCACAGGAGAGAGCTGGCCTGGAAGAGGGGCAACCGGGACAGAATCCGGCGCCTCAACTGGATCTAGAACCCCGGGGTGCTGGCGCTGCAGGCAGAGGATTAGCCAAATGAGCCATGGCGCTGGCCAATGGCAGAGAATCTTATCCGTTAAAGCTAGAGTTTTCACTTGGAGAACTTGGAGGGCTGGGATTTAGCTCAGAGAACAATGATCACTGTGCTGGATTTAGAGCAATGAGTGAGACACAGCTTCTGCCCTTGGGGAGCTCACAGACACCAGAACAGATCATTTCAAAGCAGCATGGCTGTGTTCAAGACAAGAGGTTGACATGGGGTGGGGGGGACGGGGGGAGGGCACGGGAATCCCGGGGGGTGGGGGGCAACTCATCTCAACCTCAGGGAGGGGACTGCTCCCATGCAAGAAGACACCGGACCAGAGCTTTGAAAGATCTGAGCTGGGGTAAGGGTAGGGGTGGCGGTGGGGAGCCGTGATTGCACTGGGAAGCCTTCGAGGCAGAAGGAGCTGTGGGAGGGTGGGTTGGAAGCCAGTTAGAGATGCAGGATCATACATACCAAGTCAACAGTCCGTACAGTGAAGTTCAAAAGTAAAAACTACAAAATGGATCATTCATGTTTTTGATCAAAGCATGCACAGGGTGCTGTGGGGGATCCTCAGAGCCCCGGGAGGAGGCAGGGGAGTCCCGTGGCTGAGCTCACTGGGCTAACTAAGGCTTCTGAAGGCGCGGCTGGAAGCTGGTGGAGGCCATCTCCTGCAGAATGGAGTGCAGGTGTAAGGCGCAGAGGTTGAGAGAATGCGGCGTTGCCAGAGGGGAGCAGCCAGGCAGTTGAGGACACGTGGAAAGGACATCGCTTGGAGGAGCGGCCGCACAGTGGAGGTGATGGGTTGCTGGCAGCACTCACCAGCTCTTCAATCCTAAGGGCTTGAACTGTGTTCTGAATGGGGAACAGGACTGCCAGTGAGGAACTTATACACCCACCTGTTCACATAGGGTGTAGGGGACTGGGCTCTTTATAGACCTTTACATAATAATGAATATATAAAATACTTAAAATATTTTAAATTTTATTTGTTTATTTGAAAGGCAGAGTGATGGAGAGAGAGAGAGAGAGAGAGAGAGAGAGAGAGAGAGAGAGAGAGAATCTTTATCTGCTCACTCTCCCACCAAATGGCCACAAGAGCTGGGACTAGGCCCAAGTCGGGAGCTGGGAAGTTCATAGGGTCTCTCACGTGGGTGGCAGGGGCCCAGGTATTTGGGCCATTATCCACTGCTTTCCCAGGTGCAGTAAGCAAGAAGCTGAACTGGGAGCTGAGCAGCCGGAACTTGAACTGGTGTACTGATAGAGCATGCTGGTGTCACCAAGCAGCATCCTAACCCGCTGTGCCACAACACTGGCCCCAAAATATTTCAAATTTAAACATAGAAATTTCTCCTTATCATAGCAACTCGTGTTCATTATGGAAAGCTGGAAAATGCCTAGAGAACAAAATGGAGGAAAATCCCTCAATCTCAGTACCTGATAGAACTGTTTGTTGCTATTTCAGCAACTGTTTCCCAAATACATATATTTAAGAAACCAGCAATTTGTATTTTTTAAAATTTATTTGACAGGTAGAGATAAAGATAGTGAGAGAGATAGAGAGAAAGGTCTTCCTTTCCCATTGCTTCACCCCCCCCCCCCAAATGGCCACCACGGCCAGCGCACTGTGGCCAGTGTGCTGCGCTGATCTGAAGCCAGGAGCCAGGTGCTTCCTCCTGGTCTCCCATGTGGGTGCAGGGCCCAAGCACTTGGGCCATCCTCCACTGCCCTCCTGGGCCACAGCAGAGAGCTGGACTGGAAGAGGACCAACTGGGACAGAATCTGGCATCCACACCGGGACCAGAACCTGGGGTGCTGGCGCCACAGGCAGAGTAAAGATTAACCAAGTGAACCACTGCACCGGCCCTCCAGCAATTTGTATTTTGAAATTCATATATTGTTTAAGGGTTTTTTTGAAAGTCAGAGTTATAGATAGAGAGGGAGACACACAGAGAGAGAGAGAGAGATCTTTCATACTCTTGTTCACTCCCCAGATGGCCAGTATCTTCTTCTGGGTCTCCCATGTGGGTGGCCAGGGCCCAAACACTTGGGCCATCTTCTGCTGTTTTCCGCAGGCCATTAGCAGGGAGCTGGACCGGAAGTGGTACAGCAGGGACACGAACTGGTGCCCATATTGGATGCTGGCATTGCAGGCCATGGCTTTACCTGCTATGCTACAATTCCAGCCCCATGAAATGCATGTTTTATAACCTAATTCTTAATTGAACACTTGATTGACATGTAAATTTGAAAAACTTAGTTAAATGTTTACATAATTTTCTTGGTTTTAGAATATACACATTTTAAATCCTTTTGTTATGTGTTGTCAGATTACTTCTGAAAAGCGGCCTGTCAGTGGTGCTGTTGGTATTTTGTAATGCTCATCCTTCCTGTTATTTTTAACAAGTCACGTCTATCTAGCACTAACGGGAGACTGTGAGAGCCCCCTAGTGGCCAAACTAATTTCTGCACAAAATACTATCTTCAGTGGAATTGAAATCTAGTTCCTAAATCTAAATGGCAAAGAGAGAGGGTGACTAGATAATTCTAATCTTAGCAGTTAAAAATGCCTTGATTAGAGAAGAGATGTTATTCTCTTTCCTTTCAAATTCTTTATGTGCTGCTGGATTTTGATATATTTTGAAGTTCACTGCTGTGTAATATAAAGGTTAAGAGTCTATTCCCAATCAGGTTTACAACCAAGTGCATTATTATTTTTGATGTGGAAGCTAATAATTACTGAATACTCATTATGTTTTGGATGCTCCTCCAAGCATTTTACATACAGCAGCACATGAAATTCTCACCACCATCACGAAGTGAGTGCTATTGCTAATGCCATTTTACTGGCAGGAAATAGAACATTAGTTGTTAACATGATTATTTAACAAAAAAAGGCTACATGACACAATCAGTAAGAGATCAGTCAGGATCCCAGCCCAGTGCTCTTAACCACCCTGTTCTAGCATTATTCTAGACCTTGGAGTTCAAGAATGTTCCCACTCAAGGTAACTTAACAAAATGGAACTTTGATTTATGTAAGAAACAAAAAGCAAAAACAATAGGTATGGTGGAGACAGAAGCGTCTTTTCTGGACATTTTTTTTAAAGGAAACTCTATTATTGATAATTCAAATTATGCTTTTAAAATTATGTATTAATTGAATGAGAGGACACCTAATTGATTTGATCATTTTATAATTCATGTTTTCAGTAAAAGTTAAAATTTGACCTGTTATTTCCATGTTTTAGGTAGCAAAATGGAAACATATACTCTTAATTTCTGAGCTTGGGGGCCAGTGCTGTGGTGTAGTAGGCCAAGCCTCTGCCTGTGGTGCCCGCATCCCATAAGGGCACTGGTTCTAGTCCAGGCTGCTCCACTTCTGATCCAGCTCCCTGCTAATAGCTTGGGAAAACAGAAGATGGCCCAAGTACTGGGGCCCCTGCACCCATGTGGGAATCCTGGAAGAAGTTCCTGGCTCCTGGCTTTGGATAGGCCCAGTTCTGGCCATTGTGGCTATTTGGGAAGTAAACCAGTGGATGGAAGACTTTTTTCTCTGCCTCCCTCTGTCTGTAACTCTACCTCTCAAGAAAATAAATAAAATCTTTGGAAAAAAAATAATTTCTGATATAAAGAATTTTAGCTTTAAAAATTAAAAAAAATTAAAAAAAAGAATTTTAGCTTTATATTTAGGTTATTTCTTAGTTTTCCTTCCGGTACTGACATACTTGAGGCAGGTGTTTGGTCTAGCAGTTAAGTTGCTGGTTGGGATGCCTGCATTCTATTTTGGAGTGCTGGGTTTGATGTCTGGCCCTGGCTTCTGGTTCCAGCTTCCTGCTAATGTTGACCTTGGGAGGCGGTGGTGAAGGTTCAAATAGTCGGCTCCCTGCCATTCATATGGGAAAGCTGGATGGAGCTCCTGGCTCCCAGCTTTAGCTACCAGCCATTGCAGATATTTGGGGAGTGAACCAATGGAAGAGAACTCTCTGCTGGCCTTTTTCTCTCTCTGCCTCTCAAATAAATACATTACAAATTTACACATTTTATTATTATTACAGTTTTAGAAAATGTGATCTCCAGTTTGGGCTACAACTGAGATGTAGTCTTCAGGAAGCATCATCATACTATAAAGGTTGAACTAGACATGCTGTCATCCAGTGTGTCCTGAGACCTCTGGTAGAGAAGCAGATAAATAGAATTGAGTGTCCAAAGACAGAAAACACCAAGAGGACCAAAAACTCCAGGTATTTCATTGTTTTCACTACATTCACTACATGAAATGCTCTGAAGGAATGGTATCAGGGCTGTGTGCGGAAGGTAAGAAGTGGGATTCTGAAAAGGCAATTTCTTTTCCCTGTAGCTGTTTTTTGGAGCTCCAGATGGAAGTCACTGTGACGGTGCTGCTCTTTGATGGAGCTATGCCGCTTGAGGTAATCAGAGATTTTCTGCAGAGGAACTGGGAGGTACAACCCCTGCTATTGGAGAAGGCTGCACTTTACAAGGAACAGGAAGTGGATTCCTGTGGCCACCAAGGACTATGCCCCGCCTCTAGCCAACTCCCTTGACCGCTTCTAATTCCTGCCTCCGATTTCTTCTGTGCAGGGTCTCAGATTTCTGTACCAGCCCAATGCAGGGACTTGTAAGTTTTCTCTCTCTCTCCCTCCCCCCCGCCCCAATCCTTCAATTCAGTTGCATTCAGCTGACGTGTATTGAAGGCACACATGAGTTACAATGATGAACAAAATCAAAAACCAAAACACAGAACCCTGGAGCTCCCAGGGTATTTCACTTTTTAGAAGGCTATGTTTGATATACTTACATACAGTGAATCTGTACCACAATACTTCTGAAGATGTTTGTACCTGGGGCTTTTGTATTGTCAAGTATTTAAAATCTACCCAAAGAATATATCCTTTAGAAACAAATCTTATTAGCATTTTTAGACATCTGAAATCAGAAATCTTGCCTACACAATTTTATTTATGTCCTGTGTCTTCATGTCTGGTTTCCTACAGAGTGCATCTTTCTTAATCTATGAAAAAGGCTTTCAGAGAAGTTAATACGAGAGTTGTGTCTAATTAGCACTTCTTTGGCACATGTCAAGTTGAGGTTAATTATGTTTCTCTAATCCACAGCCTCTTTTACACAGAAAATGTTTCACCTGCCATGCCATGGTAAAAGACAACCACTAGTAGGCGCTGAGAGCTCACTCTTTGGCCTAGGCCTTGCTGTCCGCTTGGGCTTTTGAAGTTGGTCTGCAAACATTTGCCTTGCCATATGCAGTGACACTCTAACTAAATCACTAGTCTGATGAATGACGTGTAGGTGTAAATAGTAGAAAATAGTTAACCAGGCCATTTTCTTCGTTCAGTGAACATCAGGTTTTAGGGCCGTGAGTGGCCCTCTAATCCTCCCCGTAAGTTCCTTTGAATCAAAAGTAAAATTAAGGAACTTTCTCTGGAGTCATACGAAAGACTCTTATATTTTTCATAATGGAAAGAAGACAGGACTGAGGGTCAGAGGCCTGAAGTCGGGTCTGAGTACACTTTACTAGTTCTGTTTTAGCTGTAGAAATGTGAAGACACAGGATGGCAGAGTTTTCTGGGAGAAAACTGAGACTATTGGACTCTGATAGACTGACTCTCAACTGGGAGGGTACTCGGGACTGTGGTAGCTCTGGAATGCCAGTTTACTAAGGTGGGAAGTCAGATTCTTTTTTTTTTTTTTTTTAGATTTTATTTATTTATTTATTTTAAGGACTTATTTATTTATTTGAAAGACAGAGTTACACAGAGAGAGGAGAGGCAGAGAGAGAGAGAGAGAGAGAGAGAGAGAGAATCTTCCATCTGCTGGTTCACTCTCCAAATGGCTGCAATGGCCAGAGCTGTGCTGATCTAAAGCCAGGAGCTTCTTGGTTCAGGGGCCCAAGGACTTGGACCATCTTCCACTGCTTTCCCAGGCCATAGCAGAGAGCTTGATAGGAAGTGGAGCAGCTAGGACTCCAACTGGCACCCATATGGGATGGTGGCACTGCAGGCCGCAGCTTTACCTACTATGCCATAGCACCGGCCCCAAAAGGTTTTATTTATTTATTTGAGGCAGAGTTACAGACAGGGAAAGACAGAGAGAAGGTTTTCTATCCACTGATTCACTCCCCTAAATGGCCACAACAGCCAGAGCTGGGCCGAACTGAAGCCAGGAGCCAGGAGCTTCTTCTGGGTCTCCCACATGAGTGCAGGGGCCCAAGCACTTGGGCCATCTTCTACTGCTTTCCCAGGCCACAGCAGAGAGCTGGAGTGGAAGAGGAGCAGCTGGGACATGAACCAGCACCCATATGGGATGCCAATGTCGCAGGCAGAGGCTTAGCCCACTAAGCCACAGTGCTGGCCCCAGGGAAGTCAGATTCTAAGCACAAAGATGGCTTGGGAAGTAGAGTCACAGCTAAGTATTATGGATGCCTTTAACTAATTAATTAATTTGAAATCCAGCATTAGCCGGTGCCATGGCTCAATAGGCTAATCCTCCGCCTTGTAGTGCCGGCACACCGGGTTCTAGTTCTGGTCGGGGCACTGGATTCTGTCCTGGTTGCCCCTCTTCCAGGCCAGCTCTCTGCTGTGGCCAGGGAGTGCAGTGGAGGATGGCCCAAGTCCTTGGGCCCTGCATCTGCATGGGAGACCAGGAGAAGCACCTGGTTCCTGCCTTTGGATCAGCGCGGTGCGCCGGCCGCGGCAGCCATTGGAGGGTGAACCAACAGCAAAAGGAAGACCTTCCTCTCTGTCTCTCTCTCTCACACTGTCCACTCTGCCTGTCAAAAAAAAAAAAAAAAAAAAAATCGAGCATTCTAGATGAGCGAGTGAGCGAGTGAGTGAGAGAACTTCTATCAGCTGGTTCACTCCCCAGATGGCCACAATGACCGGGGCTGGGCCAGGCTGAAGCTAGGAGCCAGGAGCCAGGAGCCAGGAGTTCCATCCAGGTTTCCCATATGGTGCAGTGGTAGGGGCCCAAGCACTTGAGCCATCCTACCCTGCCTTTCCCAGGCCATTAGCAGAGAGCTGGATCAGAAGTGGAGCAGCCAGGACACAAACCAGTGCTGATATGGGTGTGGTGTCACAGGAGACAGCTTTACCCACCACGCTACAATGCTGGTGCCTATGCATGCATTTAGCATGAGTTAGCATGAGTTCCCCAGCTAACATGATTTAAGGGACTTCCCCATTATACCAAGAGCGTTACCAATGGGACAGCATCCTGAGAATCTGTGTGCCATCTCCTGTAGATGTACGGGACCCTTATCACCTGCAACTGCTTTGGGCTTCCTGGTCCTGGGTGTCCATGGCTGCCTGCTTCCTTCCAAATGGACGTGGCTTCTCTTGACTTAACAGCTGATTCATTCAAACAGGTGGCCACTTGGGTAGCTTTCTGTTCATGCATGCTGGGATGTTTTAGACACTAATCTTTTGATTTCTCTCATCAGATAATAATATCCTAATTATTTAGCTTTCACATTTATTAAAAGCAACTCACATTTCCAATGAACCTATTTTGCTTCTAAATAACACAAACTGTAGCTAACACTCGTGAGTGGCCATCAGTGCCGGGTGCTGTGCTAAGACTGTGGTAACTTATTTCACTTAGTCCTCGCGATGACCACAAGGGAGCATTTGGCGTTCTCACCGTGTAGAGGAAGGGCTCGAGTGATGTGGGTCACTGGCAGCCCAGGTGGTGACGAGGGCGCCATTCCAGGACAGCAGTCTTAGCAGCTGGGCCTCTCGTGTTGCCACTGAGTGCCTGAGTTTTGAAATCTGGCTTCACACTCACCTGTCTGTGTGATCCATGGGTAATCTGGGCACCGGTGCATTCCGATTGGTGGGATTTGCATGACTTCGAGTTTCAAATGGAGTGTCATGTGCAGACTTCACAGCTGCTTTTGCAATGAATTGATGTTGCTTGAGTTTTATGTTATATATTATACTTAGTCCAAAAGCTATTTTTTAAAAATGGCTTCTATTTATTTTTAAAAAATATTTATTTATTTGAAAGGCAGACTTACAGAGAGGAAGAGGCAGAGAGAGAGAGAGAGAGAGAGGTCTCCCATCTGCTGGTTCACTCCCCAGATGGCTGCAATGGCTGGAAATGCACCAATCTGAAGCCAGGAGCCAGGAGTTTCTGGTGTCCCGTGCGGGTGCAGGGTGCTTTTCCAGGCCATAGCAGAGAGCTGGATGGGAAGTGGATCAACCAGGATATGAACCGGTGCCTATATGAGATGCTGGCAGTGCAGATGGCAGCTTTACCCACTAAGCCACAGGGCCGGCCTTCCTTTTATTTTTGTTTTATTTGAAAGTGGAGGGTGGGGGGGAGACAAAGAGAATGAGCAATATCTTCCATTCATTGTTTTACTCCCCAGATGCCTGCAACAGCCAGGGCTGGGCCAGGCTGAAGTCAGGACCCTGGAACTCCACCTAGGATCCCCATGTAGACGTCAAGGTTCCAACTATTTGTGCCATCACCTGCTGCCTTCCAGGGTGTGGGTTGGCAGGAAGCTGGAATGGGAAGTGTAGCTGGGACTTAAACCTAGGCACTTTGAAGTGAGACACGGGCATCCCAAGTCACATATTAATTGCTACAACACTCTCCCATCCCAAAAGCTATTTTAAAAAATGTTGCCAGGATGAAAAGCCCATGAGAGTATTTCAGGCATGGAAAGCCAAGACACTCTGGCAAAAAAAAAAAAAAAAAAAAAAAAAAAAAAAAAAAACAAAAACAAAAAACCACAACAAAAAACCTAAATGAAAGATCTCTGTGAGTGAGATCCCAGTGGAAAGAACAGGTCTTCAAAGAAGGAGGTACCTTTCTCTGAAGGGAAGAGAGAACCTCCACTTTGACTATGACCTTGTCTAAACAAGATAAGAGTCAGAGAACTCAAAAGGCTTCCATAGCCTTGGAAACTCATGACTGGAGCATAGGGAGATTACTGATGCCATAAACAGGAGTGTCAATTTGTTAAGTCAACAACAGGAGTCACTGTGCACTTACTCCTCATGTAGGATCTCTGTCCTTAATGTGCTGTACATTGAGACTTAATGCTATAACGAGTACTCAAACAGTATATTTCACTTTGTGTTTCTATGGGGTTGCAAACTGTTGAAATCTTTACTTAATGTATACTAAACTGATCTTCTGTAAAAAAAAAAAACCAAAAAACAAATTATCAATTCCCAACTTGACTCTCACTGGGATTAAACATGACAATAGGTCTGATCTGGTTTCATCATCATTTAAAAAAATCATCTATTATTTTTCACTTTATGTTTCTGTGTGGGAGCAAACTGTTGAAATCTTTACTTAATGTATACTAAACTGATCTTCTGTATATAAAAGAGAATTGAAAATGAATCTTGATGTGAATGGAAGGGGAGAGGGAGTGGGAAAGGGGAGGGTTGTGGGTGGGAGGGACGTTATGGGGGGGGGAAGCCATTGTAATCCATAAGCTGTACTTTGGAAATTTATATTCATTAAATAAAAGTTAAAAAAAAATGTTGCCAGGAAATACCAGGTCAATAGACCCCAGTGAGGAAATGCCTCCCAAACACAGAATTCACTCAAAAAACAAAACAAAACAAAACAAAACAAAACAAAACAAAACAAAACACATAGTCCTGTAAGATCAGTTTGACAAATAAAACTAATATGAATGCAGGGAGAACACATAAATGCAAAAACAAGTGTTCTGAAGCTTCGTGTTGTAGTAACAAGCCCAGGCTTCACTGAACACTTGGCATTAGATGTTGCTTTACGCTCTGAATGTGTATCAATGCACTTAAACATGAAGAAACCTATAACATAGGCACCATTTTCATCTCCATTTTACCGATGAGAAAGCAAGGCCAGGAACAGTGAAGCATCCCTGTCCCACAGCCAGTGAAGTGGTGAAGCCAGGGTTTGAGTTTTGGCAGCACTCGGCTTGTGGGCGATTGTCGTGGCCCTGGCACCCGGCTATGGCAGGGCCATTTCTGCAGGTGCACTCAGTTTCTCTGGAGTCGGCTCGGACAGCTGATCGGTCCCCCAAGGCTGGGCGTCCCTAGAAGGCACTGAGGTCTCCTTCGGCCCCTGCATGAGGAACGGCCACGCGAAGACTCAGTGAGTCATGATCCGTACCTGAGACTTCGGAAGGTCCAGCAGAAGTTTTGATGCTTGCTGAAGTCCTTTACACCTTTAAAGCCTTAGTGGGTGAGAAGGCAGTGCTCCAAGGGGATGAGCATGAGCAGAGGCATGATGTCTCAAAGGGCATAAAAGCTGCGCAGTGTTGGGGCCGGCACTATGGCGCAGCGGGTTAACACCCTGGCCTGAAGCGTCGGCAACCCATATGGGTGCCGGTTCAGGACTGGCTGCTCCACTTCCGATCCAGAGCTCTGCTATGGCCTGGGAAAGCAGTAGAAGATGGCCCGAGTCCTTGGGCCCCTGCACCCGCATGGGAGACCGGGAAGGAGCTCCTGGCTTCGGATCAGCCCAGCTCTGGCTGTTGCGGCCAACTGGGGAGTGAACCAGCAGATGGAAGACCCCCCACCCCCCAACCCCCTTCTCTCCTCTCTCTGTGTAACTCTGACTTTCAAATAAAATAAATAAATCTTAAAAAAAAAAAAAAAACCTGTTCAGTACCAATGAGACCAAGGAGAACAAGAAGAACTTCCCTCGGAGTTACAAAAATGATGCAGGTAGTGGGGCCTATCAGGATGCATGGAGGGAAAGGGGCGGGAACGTTGTTGATGGGATGCGGATGGGATGACGGCAGCTTGCACTTGTGGCTGGCCTGGGAGGTTTTCTCAGTGGGGTAAAGCTATTAATTTATTTTCAGTGCGCCAAAGCAGCAGCCATCCTGGCTTCTAGGGTGTCACAAGCGGGGCCCTTGAGGCCTGTGGGAATTTTCAGAAACTCATCGTCATGACAGACTCCCAGAAATGGCTCTGGACGTGAGGTGAGACGGGCTCATGGAGTCTGTCCCTTATTGGTCGGGCGAACTTGGGCCATCTGGCCTCGCTCCTGCTGCTTCTTCGTGCCTGTTGTGTGTAACGGGCAACTATTGCTCCACAGAGGTTGTCAGGAGCATCAGATGGGCGAATATTTGTAAAAGGCAGGCGCACAGCCCAGGGCGCAGCTCAGATCCCTGCGTGTTGTCACCATTAAGACGGCCAGTGCTCCCTCCTGGATTTCGACCACGGAAAGAACAGTTTTGTTCCTACTAGTGATGACGGTATGCTGGATGCTAAGGGCAATTACCAGTCAGAAACACAGCCCGGACACCATGGGGAGGGCAGTGACGGACGGAGCGGAACGGAGACCCAAGGTCAGCAGAAAGGGCGAAGAATTCACTAGCAGACACTGCTCGAGCCCGACGCGCGCGCTCTGCATTCTCCGCGACTCGGACCTGGAGCGAATTGTTTGACTTTGCAACGCCGACAGCCAGGCTGCTGGGCGGGGCGGGGCCCACCTCGGGTCACTCCTCCCTTCCACAGCCCACTTCGGACCCCGTCCAGCGATTGGCCGCCTCGACCCCGGGCCGTCGCCGATTGGCGCTCGCAGGCAGGGGCTACGGGGTTTAAAGAGGGGGGCGGGGGCGCGCCGCCAAGCAGCGCCGCTGTCCCCGCACTGCGCTCCTAGCGGTCCCCGCCACCGAGCGCCCGCCGCGCCGTCGGAGCCCGACTCGCAGACGCTCGCCTTCGGTCGCAGCCGGCAACCAGCAGCTAGCGAGCGCAGGAGCTGGCGCTGTCCAGCCCGGGGTCCCCCGGTACAGCCAGTGAGGGGTGAGGCGCGGGGACGTCGGGGCGGCCACCATGGTGGCCACGTGCCTGCAGGTGGTGGGCTTCGTCACGAGCTTCGTGGGCTGGATCGGCATCATCGTCACCACATCCACCAACGACTGGGTGGTGACCTGCGGCTACACCATCCCCACCTGCCGCAAGCTGGACGAACTGGGCTCCAAGGGGCTGTGGGCCGACTGCGTTATGGCCACGGGGTTGTACCACTGCAAGCCCCTGGTGGACATCCTCATCCTGCCGGGTAAGGACCCCCACCTTGCAAGATCTGAATTCAACCTCTCCCAGCCTCAGTATATATTTTTGTTTTTAAATTTGGAACTTGGGGATGTAGGTGATAATTTGCTGGTGGCCACGGTGCCCAAGTCGCTGTGAAAATTTAATGGACAGACACAGAGCAGGAACTGGGTGTCCGTCACTCCACCTGCCCCATCTTCCCACCGACGGGGACTCGACCTCCTCCCGCTCGCGCCCCTGCTTTCGCGTTAGTTTCCAAACCAGCAGGTGAGGGGACAAGGAGGAAAACGCGTTCAAGCGACTGGAAGGGCGCAGGCTGGGTGTCCCTGTCCTCGTGGGGGCGGGCTAGGCGACCTGGCCAGGCTAGGGCTCTTCCAGCTGCGCGCGCCCGGTGGTCCAGCGATTCACGTCCCAGGACGTTTCTAGACTGCGCAGTTGAGCAAACTCCAGGTTGGTGCCCTCAGGCTCTAGGGTCCGTCCTATCTCCCTGGTCCCCAGCGTGGTCCCCACCCCTGCCTCTTCCAACTCCCGCGGGGCATCAGGTCCCAGAGCCCCCTCCCCAGCTCCGAGCCCTCTGATCGGAGCGGGAAGCTTGGGTGCTCCTGGAGGAGACAGAGAGTCCCTCCCCACGCCAAGCTGTGTTTGGGAGTCGGGTGGGGGCAGAATTGATTGACAAGCACCCGCCCGCCGGCCCCCAAGCCCATTTTCAGGTGTTGCCCGATAGAAACCCTTTGGGCGGTTTCAGGAAAGTTGGGGTAGGTGGCTGGCGAGGTCGTAAGCGCCCCCTCGGGTCTTCTGCGGGGGAACCCCCGGACTGCGCACAGGCTCATCCTCACCTTGGCTTCTGCACCGGGGCCTTTTGTCCCGCCAGCCGTGGTGGATCGTGTGCGCATTTAAAGTCCTGCTCGCGTTTTTTAAAATGCGGAGAAACCTGCGAATCCGGGGCTGTGCCTTGGTGCCTTCTGGCAGGGGAGTCCGTGGCTCCACTTCAGCGCCCCAGGAACGCCCTCTTTCCCCACAGTTGCGATCAGTTCCCTTGCTGCTCCTCTACTTGGCCGCTTCTCCTCGTCTGAACCCCTTACTTCTGGTTTTCATGGGTTGTTGGTGAAGGTGAAATCCGTTTTTCTCCCTACATTTTACATTCCTTGAAGATACAGATAGCACCCTGTGGCCTTTGCATCCGAGCCTGTGCCCAGCATTGCCATGGGTGCACAGCAGGTGCACACAGCAGGTGCACACGGTGCCTGCCAGCTCTGCCTTTCACTGTCTTCGCGCAGAAGAGTAGAAATCAGGGAACCCAAGGGAACTGGGTCCAGCCTCAGTTAATGCTGGCCTTGGTAGACAGGGAGCAGACCCCAGGGGCCAGTGCTCACTATCTGGGTGATTTGCCTATCTCCATGCACCCTCATTCTCTCCTTTTAAAAATTAAAATCAAACCAATCACCTTTCTGCTGAAACTGTTGAGTGAGACAAGAAGTGGAACCCTCCTTTGGTGTAGCAGAAGTTCTGCAAATGGTCAGTAAGCTGCATAGCATTCCTACCAACTTCTGACTGAAGCATAGAATTACTCTCTGCTTCCTCGCCCTGGAGTGGAGTTTGCTGAGCATTCAGTGTGAGCGGTTTGCTTGCAGAGGAGAGGGACCACCACCCAGGAGGTAGTAGTACATTTTGGGGAGAGCTCAGTGCTTCTGCCCCACCTGCCCTGGGTAGGGGCCGGGACAGGCCTCAGTCTCCATCTTGCTTTTCAGACATGGCCTTGGTACTGCAGCGCGTGCACAGCCCACGTCATTCGTCTCAGAATCTCTGAATCTCATTCACTGCCTGCTGTGTGTCTGCCCAGGCTCATCCACAAGCTGCAGGGGCAGGGTTGGGCTCAAATTCTGGATGGCTCCTCCAGGGGCCCTCAAGTCCCCAGACACTCGCGTGACCATCAGGAACTCTGAAGGAGCAGAGGTGGGCGGTGGTTGGAAGAGGGCCCTTCCGGAGTCTGAATGCTGGCAAACACGCCTTGCTGCCCTGTTGAGGTTGGGTCCTGGTGTTGAGTGTAGGCTGGCTGCGTTTGGCAAAGGTCCTGGTGTGTGAGGCATAAGTTGGGGCTGATTCTTGGCTGTGCCATGAACTCTGCCTCACTCAGGCCCTCAGGCCACCATCTGTGAATCTCTATGAATAAATATGGAGAGAACTAAATATAGTAACAAAAAATAGTTGTTAAATAGGGAGAGTGATGCAGTGAAAAGTGATAGATTTCAAAGTAAGACAATGGATTCAAGCATGTGAAATTCTCTCTGTATCTTCTCAGACTTTTTCTACGTAAGTATTGCACACATAATTTGCTTCTTAATAAAGCTGTTTCTTGGGACTTTACCCATCCGTATGATGTTCAAGGCAGTTTTGCTGTACCCTCCTATTCAATTCACTTACTCCCTTACTCAACATTGTTTATTTAACATCATCTGTTGTGGCCATTGTGTCACCTCCTTGAAGACCAAGGCAGGCGTTTGTCCTGCAAAAATCCCCAGGGCTGGGGCTTGGAGAGGTTCTTTGAAGCAATGGTGGACAGTTGAGGAGGCACGCCCAGAGCACTGTGGGAGAGGCAGGAGACGGAGCCCGACCACCTGTAGGGAGAACTCATGAGCAGAGCAGCCTCCAGAGAGACAGCAAGAAGGGAAAGCCCGAGTGTTAGCTTAGTCTAGTTCAGGGCCATACGCTAGTCAAACCCAATGTAAACTAACAAGACATTGTTGGGGAGAAAACCACCTGGTACCTCTGGTGATAAAAGTACTGCATGGCACAGAGTTACACTACCAGTAATAACAAATTTGTTATGATGACTTAGCGTAAACCCTGTTTTGAGCACTGCATGAATTAATCTTCAATAGAATTCTGTTGGAAAGATGCAGCTGCTATTATTATTTTCACTCCATGATGAGGAGAGTAAGACATGTCAGTTAAGTTACTTGCCCAAGATCACACAAGTACCTAGAGTATATCAAGAGCAGACTGCAACCAGCTCAGAACATCACAGAACACCACAGAACACTTGGAGGATTTGAGTTTTCATTTGGACCTTTCTCAAAGTGATGTAATAATGTAAGTGGCCGCTCCATCTCGGGAAGTGACCATGTGGTCCAAACTGGAGATTCCCCCTTCCATGTCTCCAGTCCCTTTTCTTGTTGCTGAGTTGCTTTACAATTTGAAAGTGCACAGTGATCTTGGACAACATTCTGCGTGCCCTACATCCTGGAATGGGGAGGGAGGGAGGAAGGGAGGTGGCGCTGAATTCCTTCGAGGCAGGGTGCAGGACCCAGGAGGACCGTGGCCTAACCCAGGCCATCTGCTCTCTTGTTCCAGGCTACGTTCAAGCTTGCCGAGCCCTGATGATTGCTGCCTCCGTCCTGGGTCTGCCGGCCATCTTCCTGCTGCTCACTGTTCTCCCCTGCATCCGAATGGGCCATGAGCCTGGCGTGGCCAAGTACAGGCGGGCACAGCTGGCTGGCGTTCTGCTCATCCTAGTGGGTAAGACGGCTTCCTACATGGCGCCCCAGCTCGGGGTGAACCTGATGAGTCTCACACCTCAGGGCTGCTGCTTCGTGGAGTTTAAGAGACGTGTGAAAGGTGGCCAGATGAATCTGTAGGGGAGAAATGCTTGCAACCCGTGACCTCTTTTAGTTCATGGACAGTTTACAGACGGTGATAGGTCTGTGGGTGGGGGACACTGAGCGTGAAATAAATTGAAAGAGGAGGATTTTGAGGGCAGGAAATCCCCGAGGGAGAGACCAGGCGAGCCGAAGGAGTTATAGCGTGGCCCCATGGTGGAATCCCTTTCAGAACATGGACACTCAGCTCCCACTGCAGACCAACTGAATTGGAATTTTCTGGCTATTAGGCTAGGCAAGAGCATTTTTTGAAAGCTCCCCAGGTGATTCTTAGGTGCAACCAATATAGGGCATCTCGGTTAATACAGAAAGAAAATGGAGAAAGAGGAGAGCAAGAGAAAAACAAGGTGTCAAGGGTGGCAGACCAGCAGACAATCATTCCATCTTTCCTCCCGGAAGCGGGAGTAGAGCAAGTGGGCCAGCGTCGTGGTAGGCATTGAGAGTGTTGGGAGGCGTGGAAAGACCATCTCTGCTCTGAGCATGCTTGGGCATTGCAATTGTGCCCAGCTAAAAGAGATACTCACCTCTGGGCTGCGCACACCCCTGGGAAGGCATCAACCAGGAGTAGAGGAGTTTCCCAGGGCGGAGGCATCCAGTGATGAATGTCGAGAGCTGGAGTGAAGGTGGCCAGGTCATGAGCTGGAGGGAGGGATGGCTGCGGCCCAGGAGCTGGCCTGCGCTTGTTCCGTATTGCTGCGCTGATTGCGCCGAGCACCGGGGGCGCCGTTCTACAACCCGTGGGACAGTGCTGCCAGCCCTGCTCCCTTCGATGATTTCACTTCTCTGCATTATCCCCCCACTGAACGCTAATTCCATTCGCAAGTTCTAAGCCCTAATAGAGGATATGAATCTGAAAAGCTGCAGCTGTTGGTGCAAAATGCATATCCAGTGAGGAGAAGCTGGCCTGGATCTGGGTCAGTGAGCTCATCCCCAAACTGAAAGGCCAGACCCTGTGCTTGAGGAGTGAGGGGACAGGGTGCTGGGGGGTTGATGCCATGCCCCACCTGGGGGTTCTCAGCCTGACCCACAGTGATGCCAGAGGTGGGGGGAAGTGGGTTGTGTGTGTGTGTGTGTGTGTGTGTGTGACAGGAGTGAAAAGGCCCTCTGGAAACCCTAGACAAGGGTCTGGGCATGGCAATTTTGACTCCAACCACAAAGAACATGTGAGAGTGCACACAGAACACACAGCATCCTGTGCCCCATCCCACTCACAGGTGCCCCTTTTTACTCCGTTCTAGCGGCTTTACAGGCGAACTGGGTTGTGGAATCCAGATGAAACCTCTCCCTAGGCTCTTCCAGCCAGTTCCTTGCATTCTCACTGAAGCCCAGAAGGCTTTCTTGGACTCTGAGCATGGCAGGGCCCAGGGATGAACGTGTTGTCAGAGGGGCTACTCCTGAGAAATTCTGGCTTCCATATGAGAGTATAGCACATCCAGCAGAGAGCGAATGCACTAAAGCGAACCAGCTGACCCTGGGGAAAAGAGAGGGATAAAAGCAAAGTATACACAGACTGGTTTTGGGGAAAAAACCCCATAATCAGGGTTATGAAAATAAAAAAGCAGCTGGTGGTTTGCAACTTCCTGCTGACTTAGTTTGTCTTTTAAAGGCAGGCTGGCGAAGGCAGGCAGAATCATAGATGAGGAAAGCAAGGTGGGGCTTGGTGGTAGATGCCGGTCGCTCATTCCCTGTTTCCTGGAGTGAAAGTATGGGGAAAATGGGGTGCTGAGTGGCCTGATCCCACCCAGGCAGGCTGCACCTTTGTGCACACTCGCTGGCTGGAATGGCGCCTGCACAGCTTTGCATTTTCTCCTCGTGGGTTGCTCCTGTCTGTATTATTGCTCAGCGGGCCACCCCTGGCCTTGGGGTTGGATGTGACTGCAATGAGCGTCTCTGGAAATGTAAAGCTCATTGTCTCAAGTGTGGCACCTGCTGATCTCCCCACAGAGCCCCAAAAAGTGCCTTGTTTTCCCCTGTTGGCAGTGAGTGGGAGGGGCAAGAGAGAGTGAAGGCTCCCTTTGTGTGGCTCTGGTTTGCTTTCTGTCACTCCCCCACCCCGCCTCCCCGGGAGAGGCCAGCGTTGGGCCTGTGCTGGGTCTCAGGGGTCACCGGATGGCGATCCAGCTGGGGTGTGGGTGCTAACCAAATGGTGGTGAGCAGCCCTGGCGGCCACAGCTGGTCCTGCTTTGGAAACCTTGAGCACTTTGCATTGAAATCAGTTCTTCCTGATCAGAAAATCTGCAATTATTTTTTTTCTGGAAACTTACAGAATATGCATCTGTTGTGCAACAACTTTCTCTTCTCAGGAGTCTGATAGAGTAAGGATTTCCTGGATGCTGCTGGCTTCTTAAGCTAGATGGGTTGCCCAGGGAGCAGCAGGCTCCTCAGATCTTCGGTGGCTCTGAGGCTGATCCAATCTGCTTTTCCCTGCCAAGGCAGGAGGTGACTATGCCTCCAATCATTCTGCTTTGTCAGTTGGGAGTCAGACCCAACCACAGAGAACCTGTACTGTGCTACTTTCTTGCTGCAATAAATGCTATAATAAATAAATACTATAAAGTAGAAATAATACTGCCCACGTTTGGGGATGGTAACTAGAGTGAAACTATGTATAGAAATTATTAGCATGGTACCTGGCACATAGTAAGTGTTCAGCAAATGGCTGCTATTGCTGTTGGAGAAAAAACACCACTAACTCACAGGGCAACTGGGTATTCTAATCATATCTAATTTGTACAGGCTCATCACCACATATGGAACTGTCGGGGAGAGAAAACATGTTTTTGGAAACACTACCTCGTATCTTGGCCTAATGGAAATATTTCCTTTGTTTACTTTGTGGAAGCCAGAATGTGGGGATCAGTAGGTAGGGGTTTCTGTGTATTCAGCTATGAAAAAGCATATTAAATCACGCTGCTGAAAACCCTGGATCTTAGTACTGAGTCAGTCTGATTCTCACTGTTGCTATGAATTGGGAAGTGCTTCGGGTGCTTCTTAGGGGATAGGGAACAGATTGGAAGGTGAGGAAATGTACTTTGCATCCTAAGTGGAATCTTTTCATCCTCCTTCACAGACATACGGCCCCAGAAAGGACATTGATGTGTCATGTGAACAGTTGTTTTAACTTGGAACATTCAGATTGATAGTGGGTTTGGGGTAAAATTAAGGGTGTGTGCAAATGTGGTACAAATTGAGCTTGTGCCACACACAGAAACAAATGGGAAAAGGAATCCGTGGGTGCAGAATAAACAATGATGCTTTGAATCTCAGGGCATGAATAGAATCATTAGAAAAATCTTCCTCCAAACTCATTAGCTTTATGCAAACAAGTGCCCCATTGCAGTCAACTTTTATGTGGGTAGTGGAAGGGATGTGGCATTTAGTGTAACTGCGGCTTTAACGACCTTGTCATGAAATTGGAGACACTGGCTGCTTTATGAACCCTCCTGTCTCTAAATTCTCTGTTTTCAAAAAGTTAACAGATAGCCATGAGGCTGTATTAAAAAAGGGTATGGGAAAGAAAAAATAATGATGCATGGATTTGAAATAAAGGGAAAAATGTTGAAAGCAGGCCAGGAAAATAATGCCCTCAGATATTCCATAGATGATTGTCGTAAATGTTAGCTCTTCTGCAAAGTCCTTTGTGAGACAGGAGCGTGTCCTCTGCAGCTGGTTTCCCTAGGGCAGCGTCACACATGAGGAAAAGAAACCTAAAACTCTTCTAGCTTCAAGCGTTCAGAAAGCAGCAAATAAATATGACCCCACACAGCAGCTCCTTAGAAACCTTGTGAGCTGTTGCCTTCATTCCCCTTTTTATAAAATCCGCAGTTAATTGCTACTTAGGTTGTAGGACTGCGAGTAGAAGATGGTGGTCAGTGCATTGTAGAAAGTTAACTGCAGAAGGATTGGAAAGTTTTTGTGGTGGAATATTTCAAACTTAGACAGAAACAGGAAGAGCAGCCCAGTGAGCCTCCGGGCCTCCCCACATCGATCAGCTCTGGCCTGGCTGCTGCTCACTCCTTTCGGGCCCCAGATTTTTGGGAAACAATTCTTGTTGTAACAAGGCTGAATTTTTCCAGTATTACTAATATAGTCAGAATAATTTAAGTACCTTTTAATGAAAATATTGCTTTGTGCTGGAAAATGATGCTTTTAAAAGTCTTTATAGTGCCTAGTACTGAAAGTGACAAAACCTAAAAAAAAAAAAAAAAAAAAAAAAGAGGTTCATTGGAGGAAGGAAGAAACGTCAGTGTTGGGTGATCTTCTGTCTTCCTCTGCCTCTCTGTCTCTCTCCATGTTATCTAATCTCTTAAGAGATTAAAAGCCAGCTACACTCGCACTTCATTGTTCTAAAATGGCCTTCCCAAAGGTTTTGTTTTCTTTGATTAAACCAAGTTGTACATCGTATCAACTCAAGAATGCATTGTGTCACATTGTTTGAAACGTGTTCTCAAAAGAGACAAGCAACTTTGTTCTTTTAAGAGCCAGGGATTCTATTTAGGAGATGACAGAGTCTGGATGAAGCTGACCCACATAATGAAGCTTTCTTCTTTTAAAAATCCAAGACTACCCCAGATTTTTATTTCTCATTCTCCAATAGCAAATGGCAGATTAGCACCCTCTGCCTATGCAGTTAACTATTCTGCTTTCTGTAAGTACTCACCGGAGAAAGACTGAGAAGTATGAGCATGGAAGTTTCCCTGTCTTGTTTTTAGAGATTTGACTTAAAAATAAAGTCTGATGACATAAAAAGAAAAAAGAATGAGACTTCTCTTTATAGTTCTTCACTGTTCTTTATCGCGGGTGTGTGGCTATTTAATTTATTTATTCACTTATTTGAAAGGCAGAGTTACAGAGGCACAGAGGCAGAAAGAGAGGTCTTCCATCCAAATGGCCAGAGCTGGGCTGATCCAAAGCCAGGAGCCAGGAGCTTCTTCCAGGTCTCCCACACGGGTGCAGGGGCCCAAGCACTTGGGCCATCTTCTACTGCTTTCCCAGGCCATAACAGAGAGCTGGATCAGAAGTGGAGCATCCAGGACTCGAACTGGTGCCCATATGGGATGCCGGCACTGCAGGCAGTGGGTTTATCCAATATGCCACAGTGCTGGCCCCAAGTGTGACTTTTAAGAAAAACATTTTCTTTTTTCCCCCAAATAACAGAACCATTTTGAATTCATATTTTTTGGGGGTAGGCCAGTAGAAAGGCCCACTAGGACATGAAGAAAGCCAAACATTATCAGCAGTTTTACTAATATTTCATGCTTTGGTAGTCAGGCAATTATTTGACTTGTATTTTTAACTTTACTGGTCAGAACATACCCCTTTCGCCTTTCAAACCATTGCTGAAATTGAATAAATTTTCTTTTTTCAGTTTCTAAACATTTTTGTGCTGAGTTCAAGTGCAGGGCAGTGTCTGCTGCGAGCCCCTCATTTCCTTTCATGTTGTGCGTGGTCTGTCGTTCCTCAGCGGTTTTCATGTGGTGTATCTCGGAGAGCCACAGGGATTCCACCCAGAGTCCATTGATCCACCAGGAGAGAAAGCCTGCTGGTACTCATTTGCCTTGTTTTGCATGGATTAGAAAAGAAGGAAATTCTGAATGAGGTACAACATGAACTTGTGACTTTAAAGTCACACAAGAGTTTTCGTTGAAGAGGAAAGGCAAGTTGAAATGAGACCACGTCTCCTCCACTGGTCTGCCCATCTGTCTGTCTTCTCTCTCCCGATTCCCTCATCCAGCCCTCTGAGGCTCATTGTCCAAATGTTGAGACACATTCATTTTTCTAATGAATTGTATTTGAATAAAATCTAACCAAATCCCGATGGGGGGGAAGCCATTGTAATCCATAAGCTGTACTTTGGAAATTTATATTCATTAAATAAAAGTTAAAAAAAAAAAAGGAAAGAAAAATCTAACCAAATCCCGGACACGTTCAACACCCAAGTTTTGATGTTACCGATGGTCACTTTGGGAATGTGGAAGTGAATTCTTTTCCTTAATTCTATAGAACCTAAACCAAATCTGGAGTTTACGTCAGGTTTCCATGTGATGTGAGGAATGCTTTTTGTGCCTGCCTGCGTGCAGAATGTGTAAGTACAAAAAGCTATTGAAAAATTCAAAACTGAATTTGAACCATGAGCTCTTTTGAAACCAGTCAGTCATTTCTGGGAGAGAGCCTTTGGACTGAACCAGATCAGTTCTTTGGGAGTTAAATATTCCCCCTGCCATGTCATTTAGGTTTTCAGAGCCTGCATTTCCCCCCTAAACAAGCCCGGGTGTCTGGGTGTTTCTTGTGAAGTTGCTGGTCCTGCTCACAGCCGAATGAACACGCCCCTTGGGGCGGGGGTGTGTGTCCTGGCGTTGCGCAGCGAGTTCTGCCCGGCTGGAGCACTCCGGCAGGGGACATGGGGCCCCTGTCCTGATGGAGAATAAGACTTTCCTCTGTGCCTTGCTCAGTGTATGACGATGGCCACAGCCAAGCAGTTCTCCAAGAGTACCCGCTGCTGTGCGATCCCTGTCAGAGAAAGAGAAAAAAAGAGAAGGCTTTCCCCTGGCTCGGAGGTTTCCACAGCCCGGGCTGCAAGGGGCAGGTTCTGGGGGACACTGGTCTTCTCGGACATTCTGCCCAAGGAGAACAGTACCTCCTCACAGGGCGTCTCCTACAGCGCATGTTGCAGGGGCCGGATGAGTGTGCTTGCTTTTTAAGGGAAAGGAACCCATTACTATGGATAGATGTTAGCTTCTTAAATAATTTATATAAACTCCTTAATTGTGTGTGACCTTCACGATTAATGGAGTGGACGTAGGCTCTGAGAAAGCTGATCTGGGCAATTCAGAGCCCTTTAGGGCCTCTTCCCTTTGACTTCTACGTGGGATCTGCACTTTATAGCATAAGGAGCACCTCTATTTCCCTGTAGCTATACCCAGACCGTGTGGTAGGCTTCATCTGTTATCAACAAAACCCTATGTTACAAGCCACAGAAAGGCAATGAGGCCATTTCAAATGTCTCAAATATGGGAAAGACAAAATATTTTCTTCGGATTAGAACTCAGTGTTTATGTTAAGGAAAAAATATGTCCCTTTTCTGTAGGCATGGAGGGTAAGTTAGAAAAATCACTCAGTGTGAGTAGAAGTCAGATAAAAGCTTGCTGAGTTGAAAGCCACAAGAGTACCCCAGGTGGCAAACAGCAGGCTGGCAATGCCACCACCTGTCTGAATTTGTTGATGGCTTTTCTAACTCACAACTGGAAATCTCATTATTGTTATTACGTCTGCCAGTTTAATGTGCCATCTCAACTTAAATTTTTTTTGAATTTTATTTTTATTGTATTTGAAAGGGAGGGAGGGAGGCCAGCGCCGCGGCTCACTAGGCTAATCCTCCGCCTAGCGGCGCCGGCACACCGGGTTCTAGTCCCGGTCGGGGCACCGGATTCTGTCCCGGTTGCCCCTCTTCCAGGCCAGCCCTCTGCTGTGGTCAGGGAGTGCAGTGGAGGATGGCCCAGGTGCTTGGGCCCTGCACCCCATGGGAGACCAGGACAAGCACCTGGCTCCTGGCTCCTGCCATCGGATCAGCGCGGTGCGCCGGCCGCAGCGCGCCGGCCGCGGCGGCCATTGGAGGGTGAACCAACGGCAAAGGAAGACCTTTCTCTCTGTCTCTCTCTCTCACTGTCCACTCTGCCTGTCAAAAAAAAAAAAAAAAAAAAAAAAAAAAAAAGAAAGGGAGGGAGGGAGAGACAGAACTGTCTTCTCTCCCCAGATGTCTTCAATAGCTGGTGCTGGGCCAGGTTCAAGTCAGAAGCTCAGGGCTCCATCTGGGTCTCCCACATGGGTGGCAGGGACCTAAGGGCATGAGCCATCACCTGCTCACCCCAGGATACATTAGCAGGAAGCTGAATTAGCAGTGAGGCTAAGACTCAATCCTGTGCAGTCTGACATAGGACATAGGCAGACAGTGACTTCTTAACTATTGCATCAGGCTTCTGGCCCTTAACTTAAAGTTGTGACTGAAACTTTTATCCTGCTTATTGTTGTAAGAATTCAGATGGTACCGAAGGAGGTTATGGAATTGCTTTGTCTAGGGCTGTGTTGTTCGGTCCAATAGTCATTAGCCATAGATGGGCACTGAAATTCAAATTAATTAAAATTAAAATTTCAGTTCTTCAGTCGCACTGTTCTCCATGATACCATATGATAGTCCTGGTATAAGAGGTTTAAAACAATTTTTTCAAAGACTTATTTATTTATTTATTTTGAAAGGCAGAGTTACAGAGAGGCAGAGAGAAATCTTCCATCTGTTGGTTCACGTTCATTCCCCAAATGGTCGCAATGGCTGGAGCTAGGCCAATCCAAAGCCAGGTGTCAGGAGCTTCTCCTGGGTTTCCCACGTTGGTTCAGAGGCCCAAGGACTTGGGTCATTTTCTGCTGCTTTCCCAGGCCATAGCAGAGAGCTGGATCGGAAGTGGAGCAGCTGGGTCTCGAACCAGTGCCCAAATGGGATGCCAGCACTGCAGGCAGTGGCTTTACCCACTATGCCACAGTGCTGGACCCTAAAACAATTTTTAAATCTTCATAGGCTCTTGCCTGTCCTTATTGGGTGATTGCTGAGAAGAGAGAATGAAATTATAGAGAGGTTATTTCTTATGGCATGAAATGCGAATCAGATCTGAAGTTTACACTGATGGGTGCAAAACCATAAAGATCTGCCATATGACCCTTTGCAACAAATACCATTGCCATAAAATCCTTGAACCGGTGAAGTTTTCTAACATGTCAGTTGGGTGGGATTTGGTGACTGTGAACAACATAGCACAAGGTAAACCTTTAGCTGATGCTGTAGCTTCTCCACTCAGTCATTCAACTACTACACTCAGTGCACATACTCTGTGCTTAGTACTGTGCAAAAACATTAGATTTGTAGACGTAAGATGTGGTCCCTGCCTTCAAGGCACTCAGTCTGGAAAGGGGAATGGGCACGTAAAGACAGAATTATAATACAAGTAGGTAGGAACGGTAGAGTTGTAACCATACATGCGAAGCTACCAGATGCAAGTAAGTACAAATATATTTTGGACTTAAGTGATTTATTTCTAGGTGTTTCCCTGGGAATTCTTTCATCTCTGCCACCTGTTGAAGGAAATAACCCACCAGCAGTTTGACACAAGTGTGCAGTCGCCTTATTTTACAGGCCGCTGAGTGTGTGGAGCTTCGTGGAGCCGGGTGACGGCCTGCGGTGTGTCCGTGTGGAGTGCAGGGCCAGCTCACCCTCTTGGTGTGCGGTGAGCACGCCCCTCACGCTCTCTCTTTGTCTCCGCAGCCCTCTGCGCCATCGTCGCCACCATCTGGTTCCCCGTGTGCGCTCACCGAGAGACCACCATCGTGAGCTTCGGCTACTCCCTGTATGCGGGCTGGATCGGTGCTGTGATGTGCCTCGTGGGCGGCTGCGTCATCGTCTGCTGCGCCGGAGACGCCCAGGCGTTTGGTGAAAACCGATTCTACTACTCCTCCGGCTCCAGCTCCCCGACGCATGCCAAGAGCGCCCACGTGTAAGCGCGCGCGGGCCGCCCTCCTAGGTGCTGTAGAGGCCGGGCGCTGGCCCTCGCTTTGCTTGCCACAGTGGCGGGGAAGCCCACTTCTCTGCCAGGCTCCAGAGCCAAAGGTGTAGAAAAGCATCCTGTCTGGCCTCCTCTAGTCTTAACACCACTCCCACCCCCACCCCCGCCCCGACCTTTTGGTTGCCTTAAAAGAAACCTCTCGCTCCGATAGTGCCCACACATTTGTCTCACAGCGCCGCTCTTTTCTCGGGCATTCCTTTGTTGTTTATTATTAAAACAAATATTTTGTTTCTCTCTAAATCTTCAATGTCTTGCAAACAGCTCCGGGTTGGGTGGGGGTGGGGGAGAGAAATAAAAGACACTTTTCAGGCTGTAACAGAGGACAGTGGGAGCCTCATAAAGACGCCTCTCTGTTACCTCCCTTCTGTGAGCTCCAAGGTCATTGACTTCTGAGGGATAGAAACAGAATCGGGGGCCACAGCGGGGGCGGGAGGGGAATCCTGGAACTTGTTCTTTCCATGGGAAAATTTCTTTTTTGTAAGTTGAGGGCAAGGGGTGGGGATATTTTTTGGTTTGTGATTTTTACATTTATCTGTACATATTTTTCAAGATTGATCATTTTTATAACCAAGGTTTCCTGAAATTCTCCATTCATCCATATGAAGGAAATGAACCAAATAGACTTTAATTATGCAATAAGTAACAGTCCAAGGGATATAACTTCAAGCGACATTTCACAAACCTGCGTTGGTTTCCAGGTTTGTGTGATGTAGTTTTTAATCTTCTACTTGCCGATGCTTCAGTTTAACACATTTTGAAAGCTTTTCCCTGTTCTCTCTTTGTTTTCATTCAGTTAGCAATCTCTAAGGGATGCTGACTAATGTACATTGTACTGTTGAATGTGGCTGTACGGGTGTACACGCTGATGGTATATCAGTATCTGAGACCCTCAAACTCTCCAAACACTCATGGTGCCTTTTGTTCTTTAAGTGAAATCTGTGCAATAAAATAACAAACTGTCTGCAAACTTGGCCTCCCATCGTCTGTCATACCCAGAGATATCATCTACTGATTTAAAAAAGTCTCATGAATACTGATGATTGGGAACCAAATCAGTGATGCAAGAGTGAGTCACTCAGCATTGCCCTGCATAATTAAAAGGTTGAATATTATTCATGGTACCTTTTTTTTTTTTTTGACAGGCAGAGTGGACAGTGAGAGAGAGAGAGACAGAGAGAAAGGTCTTCCTTTTCCGTTGGTTCACGCTCCAATGGCCGCCTCAGCCGGCGCGCTGTGGCCGGCGCACCGCACTGATCTGATGGCAGGAGCCAGGTGCTTCTCCTGGTCTCCCATGGGGTGCAGGGCCCAAGCACTTGGGCCATCCTCCACTGCACTCCCTGGTCACAGCAGAGAGCTGACCTGGAAGAGGGGCAACCAGGACAGAATCTGGCGCCCCGACCAGAACTAGAACCCGGTGTGCCGGCGCCGCTAGGTGGAGGATTAGCCTATTGAGCCACGGCGCCGGCCCCTGGTTTCTTAAGTGGAGTGACTTTAAGGCAATTTTAAGTCTCAGATAAATGGGCAGCAAGCAGAGACCAAGTTTCAAGCATGATGCAGATGAATTCCTTTGTCTACTTCCAACACTCAATAAAGGAATTGGCTAGGCGTAAAGGGAGAATTAAACATTTTATTGTATCTTTAATAATGTCTAAGTGCATTGTGTTCAAGCACATACCAAAATACTACCAAAAGTTCATGGGAAATGGTTATTGTAGTGCAAAAAATTTGAATTCCATGCCTAGTTTTGCCATAATATCCATTCTCCATGAACTTTTTAAAAACCCCTCTCAAACATGTAGCTGTTTAGAAATTTTTGACAAAGACACATTATGTTGATTTTTGTTTTCTGTTCCAGAAACTCTGTCAGTTTATGGGCTTGCTTAAGAAGATAGATTGCAATCTATTTTGGCAGCTTTGAAATAAAATGCTAGTTTCATTAGCTGGTCATATAATAATTGGCAAACATTCCCTTTTTGCAAATCTCCATTTGGGCTGGTCATTTTGTAGCAATTTATGTGCAAGCTATGACCTAGTTGAAGCTACTTCAACATTACTTATACAAAAAAGTCCATCTTCATGTTGACCTATGTATTGGCTGAGCTAGGATCAAGTTTTTGTAAGGGCGCATGTCTTGTGTCTATATTGGAGAATATGCCCATGCCAGGGTGTAACAAATTATGACATGAATGTAGCAAAAGGCATTTTTTTTAAAAAAAGATTTATTTATTTATTTGAAAGTCAGAGTTGAGAGGCAGAGGCAGTGAGAGAGAGAGAGAGAGAGGTCTTCCATCTGATGGTTCACACCCCAGATGGCTGCAATGGCCGGAGCTGCACTGATCTGAACCCAGGAGCTTCTTCCGGGTCTCCCACGTGGGTGCAGGGGCTCAAGGACTTGGACCATCTTCTACTGCTTTCCCAGGCCATAGCAGAGAGCTGGATCAGAAGTGGAGCAGCCAGGACTTGAACCGGTGTCCATGTGGGATCCCGGCACTGCAGGTGGTAGCTTTACCCACTATGCCACAGCGCCAGCCTTGCAAAAGGCATTTATGGGGACAGGAGAGGCTGTAGGTTCCACGTCCCCTCTCCTCACGACCACCAGCTTGACACAGGCACGTCAGCAAATGCAGCTCTCTTCTTTGCACTTGCTGCATTGACTCACTTAGCTCCTTCCCTGAGGCTCTTGCTTGCTCTGTCTTAAAGGTGTGTGTGTGTTACATGAATCCCACTTTTCCCTGCCGGGTGGGGGACATCAGATCTCTTCTAGCCAACCATTGCCTAATTGGGGAATCCCATTTTGTAGGTCACAAGTCTAGATGTAGAGTTAGTATCAGTTTGAGGTTAGGGAATGGATATTTCTTTAGAACAACACTGTCCCATAGGAATATAACTCCACTCATATAGGTAATTGAAAATGTTCTAGTATCCACATTAAAGCAGCTAAAGATAAACAAATTAAATTAATTTTAATACATTTCATTTGCTACACTATATCCACAGCATTATAATTTCAACATGTCATCCATTAGTGGGATATTTAAGACCTTCTTGCATTAAGTCATTGAATTCCAGGGAGCACTTTATACTTGAATGCCATCTCTCCTTGTGTTGGCCACATTTCAAAGGCTGAAGCCCCACACGGGACCAGAGCCTGCTGGATTGGGCAGTGTAGCTGCACAGTACAGGCTGTGTCTCAGTACTCACCAAGGGGAATGCAATCCCGATTATTTTATCTGCTCTCGTTTGAGTTCCATTAGGACATGACAGTTAGAATTTCTTGAACAGCTACAATCAATCTTCACCCAGGTGGAGACAGTGAGCCCAGTGCTTTGAAAAAAAACGGCAGACCTAGAGTAATCTAGAAGGGAATGCGTGCCACCGAGACCTGTTTGTATCAGGAAGTCTGCACATTCAATCCTCCTCCTCGTCCCGATTTTATAGAAGAGTAACATGTGATACGGTGAGATTAGGGCTTTTGTTTGTCAGTCACATGAGGGTACTTCTGAAAGTTCACGGAAAAACAGAATTTTAAAAAATGTTTATTTTACTGCAGAAGGATTTTTGCAATATGTGTATAGTTTTTCCAAAATATGCAATTCCATGAACTTTATGAAGACCCCTATTCCCCATACAATTGGATCTAAAAGGGACTTAAGTTTTCCTAACATTAAAGCCTTTGTTCTCCAATTGCTGCTAGAGTCGGGAGAAACGCAGATTTACTGTCTTGGGTCCAGACCCCAGAATCTACCGTGCACCCCACCCCCACCCCGTCACCTCCACCCCACACTCGGACAAATGGTGGCTGGAAGGGCTTCCTGGATTGTAGCTCCTGTCCTCCCTTGCTCTTTCCTTGCTGGTCACTGGAGGTGAGATGCTATATAGAGTTAGACCAAGATTTCCCCCTCTCTCCCTTTACCCTTTTCTGAAGAGGAATCTTGGCTTGAAAATGAACTAGTTCATGCTTTCTAAGAATCTGATAGAAGTGAAATCAGAGAAAATCAGTGGAATCGCTGAATTTAGGGATGTTGGTCACAATGACAGCAAGAAAAAGAGAAGATTGTGTGCTTGAAGAATACAAGTTACATAGTTGTGCTAAACTGGTGGTTTGGGGTAACAATAGAACAAGGTTTGGTTGTATCTTGTCCTTTTTTTTATAAATAATTAAAAAAAAACCCTCTGCGTGTCAGTGTCTCTCTATACAATGTACACAATGTGAACGGCCACATCTTAAATGTTTGGCAGGACATTCATGCTCATGACATCACATGCTGAGAGGACAGGGAGGCCACTGTGGGACTGGCCCCGGGGAGAGGCGGCATCAGTGCTGCCATTGAGATGGCCCCACAAAAGAGTGTGTGACAGCCAGATGTGCAGCTTAATGGAGACTGAACCAGGATTGTGGGTGGAACCTTGGCACATGCTGCTTATGGCTTGAATAGCAGCTCTTGAGGAATCTATAGTTCTCTACCTAACGCAGAAGCTTGGAGCTCAGGCGGGGGGCAGGGAGTGGAGATGGGGGGACTTGTCACTGCCCCACGCCCCATTGTTGAAATGGAAAGCGTGGAAATGTTAAGTTTTTTCTGGAGGATTGTAAAAGGTAAGAATCGCTTACTTTGTACACACAAACAGCATGGCTGTCATGGCGGGGGGAATATGGTTGTGCAGTCTGAGAATCCCTTATATGAAATGCCTGGATTCAAGGCCTTTCAGATTTGGGATTCTTTTCTGCTTTTAAAATATTTGCATATACATAATGAGATATCTTGGGAGGGACACCCAAGCCTGGAAATGAAGCGTGTTTGTCTCATATACACCTTCTACATAAAGCCTGAAGACAGTTTTATACAGGCTTTCAGCGTGCCTGTGTTCGCTCCCCACCCACGAGGTCAGTGTGGAATTTCCCACTCGCATCATCGTGCCAGAGCTCACAAAGTTTTGGCTGTGGAAACGTTTTCGATTTGGGTTTTCTGGCTCATGAGCTCAGGATGCTCAACCTGTGTCTCCCCTTCTCTCATGCTGGGTTGTACACAGTCACGCTTTGCCAGCTGTGACGTGCACGCAGGCCACTGAGGCGGTCTTGTTAAAGGGCAGATTCTCATTCAGCAGGTGTGGGCTGGGGCCCGAGACTGCATTTCTCTCTCTCTCTCTCTTTTTTTTTAAAGATTTATTTATTTATTTGAAAGTCAGAGTTACACAGAGAGAAGGAGAGCAGAGAGAGAGAGAGAGAGAGAGAAAGAGAGAGAGGTCTTCCATCCACTGGTTCATTCTCCAATTGGCCACAACAGCTGGAGTTGCGCCAATCTAAAGCCAGGAGCCGGGAGACTCCTCTCCCACATGGGTGCAGGGGCCCAAGGACTTGGGCCATCCTCCACTGCCCTCCCAGTCCATAATAGAGAGCTGGATCAGAAGTGGAGCAGCCGGGACTCGAACCGGCGTCCATATGGGATGCGGCACTTCAGGTGGCGGCTTTACCCACTACGCCACAGCACTGGCCCCAAGACTGCATTTCTAAAAGGCTCCCAGGGGCTGATGCTTCTGGTGCTTGACTCACGCCTTGAGAAACTGGCTTCTCGTCTTGGTCCTGCTCAAACACAGGGCATCCTTAGGCTCACACCTGTCGCTGAGCGATGCCGCTTCTGGGAGGATCTTGGGAGTGGCATTTTGCCCTTCACAATAATTTGGGCGCCTCACTGGCCCGTCATCCTGTGTAGAATCCTCCTTTTGGCATCCAGGTGTTGTTCCTCATGAAAATACAAGCACCCATGGTCACCTGAATCAATCAGTGCTGGCTCAGGAAAGCTGCTTCTCTTTTCAAGAATTTTCTGAGCCAGTGGATGTCACACTGATAGCTTGATGACAGTCACCGTTGGGTATTGACACCATGGAAACCACCAGACTCTGAAAATCAGGTGTTTTGGCCCCACTCCCAGCTGGTTGTTTAACGTTGACCAGCCTGCTGCTGCCCAGGTCCTGGAGAACCACCCAGTAGCTGTATCAGCCCCTGGCACCTTTACCACGGAGGACTGCGCTCTCCAGCACTGCAGCTGAGGGTCTGTTGGACGATGGAGGGGAAGGAGACGCTCGCTAACTCTGGGTGCTCTGGGTCCGGGTGCTGAGTCTGAGGCCTTGCAGGCCCCGGCACGGAAGGGCTACCTTCTCACCTTTCCGCCGGAGCCGTAGATTTGGAGAGTGGACGGCGAAACCCGCCTCCATATCAAACCCCATGGCTGCTGGGTTGGTGCCTCGGGCCGTGCCTCTTCCCTTTTGAACTCATACGCTTGTTGGTCTCACCAGTCTGGCTTCTGGAAATTTCCTGGCAAACTTGGTTTGCCAAAGTCACATTTTTTCCTGATTGTACAAGTGATAGTAATGTAATAGGTAACCTTTATTGAGAGCTTATTTTTTTGCCACAATCTTAGTACTTGACAAATGCACACATATTTAATCTTTATAACAACCCATGTGAGTTAGGAGTTATTTTCATTTTACGGGTAAGGAAATTAAGACAGAGAGATTACTTAATTGTCCTAAATCACACAGTTACTGAGTAATATCTGTTCATTATAGCAGACTTGAAAACTGTGGAAAAGTACAAATGGGAAAATAAGTATCACCTGTTATTTCATCACAAGAATAACTTCTTTTGTACATATTCTTGGTCATCATTTTGTTTTGAAACAAAAACTTTGATGTACTTTCTGCAGACAGTTTTGTGACCTGCTTTAAAATACTTTAGAGATAACATTTTCTTGTATCATTATTTTTCTGGAACAAGATTTTAAATATCTGCATAATATTTTATTGTTGTACTACGATTTGCTAAATGAATTCCTAAGAATATCTTGGCTATTTTATTTCCTTTCTAATTCTTCTAAGCAATTTTTGCCATGGACATCCTTATGGGTAAAACTTTGCACATATACATGGTGGTCTCTTTAGGATAAATTTCTAGAAGAGAATTTCTAGGTTATATATATGTGTGTGTGATTTAAAAACAATATATATTTTTTTAAATTGGAGGATGTTGTCAGGCTTCTCCTAGCACAGAAAATAGAATGCAGCCTATCAATTTAGTGTGTTGTTTTAAAATTACAAAGTGTTTAATTTTTTAATGTTGAGATGGAAGTACATAAGAAAGTACTTGTAATGAATGGTTAATGCAAAAAATGCGAAAGGAGGAGAAAAAGTGTGCCAAAGGGAGGCTGGGGCCTGGAGTTCACCTCCCCGCATTACAGTTCTGCTTTGGTGGACTCTGGTCCCCACGAAAGAAGCATCAGTCCCCAGGAGGCTTTGCGTGTGGGTGGGGGGCCTGCTGACTCCAGGTTGAGGCTAAGCCCTGGGAGTATCGGTAGTTAACCACGGGGTTCTTTATTGGCTCCCATCATCATGTACCGGGCATAATCTATTGGGACAAAAACCAAAGGAGGGTGCAAACGCATCGCTGGCTCTTTGCCCAGGCCTCCTAGATATTAATCCTGTGCTTATGCCAGAAAGAAAAGTTACCTGGGCTCCTTTGCTTCCTGGTTTTGTTGATGATAGCGTCAACAGAAGCTGGGAGAGCGCACATCAAGGAAAGCTTCCAGAGGCACAGGGAGGCCAGGACTTGCGGAGGTGACGGCATTTGTGCCACGGGCAGCTGAGGGCCGGCAGGTGTTTCTTTGGTTCTGCTGTGGTGTCCGTGTGCAGAACAGAGCCTTCCCGACCTGCAGTTAGAATTTCACTCATCGACCCCACCTGTGGGGTTGACTCGGGAGTGGCGCTTCCTTTCAGTTGGGGATTGCACCACCCTCCCCCCTCCTTCTTGAACTTTCCCCACACAGAAGAAGCTTGGCCTTTTCTGAACCAATTATGGAGTGTCTCAGCAAGGGCACAGCATCATTTCTAAAGTGTGGTGTGTGGGTCATCTGTGCATGACCCAGTACAATCGGGAGTCATGGACAGATCTGTGGACATAGTGTTGGGGATAGAGCCTGGAAATCTGCATTTTAAGTAACTCCCTAGGTTACCCCAATGCACCCTAAAATTTGAGAACTATGGGAAAAAGTTCAATGACAGAATAAAAATGATTTGCCGAAGGCAATACTGCTAGGGAGTCCCTTCCCGTTATCTGGGGCCCTGTGGAAGATGGAGTTAGGGCTTGGGAGGTTGCTCTTTCACTGAACCAGCCATTCCCACAGAAGGAGGGCTGCCCTTGTTTTATTTGGCCCTTCCTCCCAGTCTCGGGTGCACATGTGATTCCAGATGGGCCAATCGCATTACCTCAGGGCCCCAAGATGTCGGGAATGGCCCACACTGGACACTCGCACTGGCCAGCCGGAGCCCATCATTTCTTGGAGCTGTGGATCAGGGCGCATTTCTCTCTGACAGCAAAACTGGGAAGGGATGATGCTTGCAGCTCTCAGCAGCTGTTGTTTTATCGCAGGGGAAAAAGTGAATTTGGGAAAACGAGACCAAAATGTAGAGGGCAGTAGAGGTCAAAGAACAGGGCTTTATGGTGTATGGGGGGCTGGTTCCCCTTGTTGCTGAGCCAACTTCACAAACGCCCTGTGGTTATACAAACCCATACTCCCAAGCACCCCTAATTGGTTCTGCTCATCTCAGCCAAATGCATTCTGATGTGGCTGGTTCTAGTCACAGACATGGTCCCACATTGCGCCACTTTTCTCCTTTTCTTTTTGGTGTCCAAGAGGAGGCTAGGACCTGTGGTTCTGTCTGCCTTTTTTTTCCCCCCAAAACTGTGTGGTCCAAATGGGATGGATGCAGCCATTCTCTTTGCAGAACGTGAGGTTCAGAATGGATGTGTGAAGTCAAGCCCATCAAGTCCTCTCCTGGAATTTCTCAAACGGAAGAGGGGAGACCTTTCTTTCCTAAGTTGAAGAGTTCCCAGCACCCACACCATCCGTCAACCTCATGAGAAGCCCACATGTAGGAAGGAGAGGGAGCGGAAGTGAGAGAGGGAGAAGGTGGTCCCAGCAATATTAGGGCGCTAGTGCTGGGTGACCCTAGAGCCAGCACCACCTCACCTCCCATCTGCTGTTTACTCTCCAGATGCCTGCAATAACCAAGGCTGGTATGGGCTGGAGCCAGCAGGTGGAACTCTGTCCAGGTTTCCCACATGGGTGGCAGGGACCAAAGTTTTGAGCCACTACCTGCTGCCTCCCAGGATCTGCATTAACAGGAAGCTGGAGTCAGGAGCCAGAGTCAGGTGTCAAACCCTGGCATTCTGCTATGGGACACAGGCATCTTAACCAGGTCTTAACTGCAAGGCCAAGTGCCTGCCCAGCATCAAGGTTTTTGGTCAAAGCTAGTCTGTGGTAAGTCACTGTCACTTTCAGTCAGACAGTCCTCTGTGATGCAAGCTTCCTGAACCGGCCACCTGGCTCAGAACTCAGGACTGAGGAGGTGTCAAGTGTGGGCTGCTGTCGTGAGTATGTGAGGCGGTGTCACCAATGCTTCTCCTCACGGGAGCCCACACACGCCCTCCTCATCTCCACCCCTGCTCCTCAGGCCTGTAGGCCCCATGTAGATTTCTTGTTTCTGGGTGTTGGGAAGGAGGAACATTTCTCCCAAGGAATGCAGGTGTTTTGACCAAGAGCAGAGGTCAAATAACACAGGCCCATTACGCTCACTGATATCCCGAAGTTTACTAGAATCCCCAAACTTCATGTATGTTGGCTCCCCCTACTCCAATGCTCTAGGGCCTCATCAAGACCGTCTTTGGGAAAGAATCAGTCATCACTAAATGAGAGATGCTTTATGGGAGCAATGATCTGGAGGATTAATTATTATACATTTTGAGCTCTTTCCCCAAGGCTATTTATATTCTCAGTAAATCTACAAAGTTTTCATTAATTAAAATATGTCTCTAATTCCACCTTCTGCTCAGAATGGAATGGAGCTCTGAATAAGTAGACCTTCAGGGTATGAGGCCGGCTACATAATTCATGACTGTGCTATGTTGGTAGATCTGGGCTTCTTTAGAGCTCATTGATATTTTATTAAGATTGGAAATCTGGCAGAGTATTTAAAAATTCACCAACTCTTAAAACTTTGGTCATTTTAAAATGGGTTTCATGAGCCTGTGCTAAGATTACATTATTCATCTCTCCATTCATTTGTTAATTAGTTGACTAATTAGGCAAACATTTAACAAGCTTGTGCTGTGCGCCAGCCAGTCATTAGCCATCAGATATAAAAAGGAAATACAAAGACATTCCAGCCCTGAAGTAACCCACAGTCCAGCGGTATAGTTGGGTATGTCATGAATAATGATGCTATTAGTCACTTATCATTGTCATCTTTGATCTACTTTGGAAAGTTACACCCCGACTAAAAGGGGCAAACAAGATACCAACAGAAGCACAGCACTGTGCAGATGGAAGATAAGGGGTTGCAGCATATTCAACGTAAGAAGACATGCTGACTTTAATCCCAACATCGCACCCTTTAATTGGGTATGGAAGATCATCTAACCCCTGAGCTTCCTAAAGCCCACTGATGTACTTATGAGCAAAGTAGTGAGGCGCTGGCAGAGACGTAAGTGCCTTCTGAAGAAGCCCCGGCACCCTGGGGGCCGCCCTGCTGAGATCTCTGTTTCTTCTCTAGTCTGGGACTTCTTTGAAGGTATCAGTCCGTCCAGGGTTAGAGCTCGGCTTCTACGGTGACAGGTGCAGCAAGACTGTAGCTGAGTCAGTCGGCACTGGCACGTGCACAAAGTGCTTGGGCAGGTACTCTTCACAGGGTGAAGTGGGGAATGGAAGCGGCGATCCCCAGGCTGGGCACTGTAGATGGTGTGAGGATGCTGAGCTGTCCCTAAGAAAGATGGGAAGGCTCATGTTTCTTTTCATAATTCATTGACAAACACAAAAGCAACGAAAATCTAGGCACTTATTGAGTGATGAATAAAGGTGATGCCCCATCATGTGAATCGTTTCGTGAAATCCACTTCCCAACTTGTGAAATCTGGTAATTCACAGTTCAGGCCTGGTGTGGTGTTTTTGCCACAAAAACAAACAAACAAACAAACAAACAAAAAAACAAACAAACAAACAAAAACAAAAAAAAACTTGGGAACCCTGAGTCCTTCCAGCTCATGGCAGCACCAACCCTAGGAGGCAGCGCTTGAACTCATGCGCGGTCCAAGATGGTGGCACCTGCATTGCAGGTAGAAAGGACCAAAGAAAAGGGACAGAAGTCCATGGGTGTCATCTCCCAGGAAGGTCTCCCAGTGCTACCACAGGACCTTTCTGCAGTAAGACACACAGCACACATGCTTTGAGAGAGACTTGGAAACACAGCCTGGGTTAGGGCTGGCTGGCTGATCTGTGGTGCTTAGGATAAAGCAAAAACATGGAGCACCTTTTACAAAAAGCAGGACAGGGGCTGGCACTGTGGTGCAGTGGGTTAAAGCCCCAGTCTGCAGTACCAACATCCCATAGGGGTGCTGGTTCAAGTCCCAGCTGCTCCACTTCTGACCCAGCTCTCTGCTATGGCTTGGGAAAGCAGCACAAGATGGCCCAAGTCTTTGGGCCCCTGTACCCACGTGGGAGACCCAGAAGCAGCTCCTGGCTCCTGGCTTCAGATCGGTGCAGCTCAAGCCATTGTGGTCATCTGGGGAGTGGACCAGTGGGTGGAAGACCTTTCTCTCTCTGTCTCTACTTCTCTGTGACTCTGCCTTTCAAATAACTAAATAAATCTTTACAAAATGCAGGACAAAAAGTATTGCTAAAGATAGTGAATTATAATTTTTTTTCATTTTATGCTATGTCTTGATGTGGCATGGTATTTTTTTTTCTATTTAATGTTGTTCCCTGTCAAGACAAATTAAAAAATTTTAGTCACTAGCATGTATTTTACCATTCAATTTGTATTTGGTGCTATATCAATTTTCAGTGCATTTGAATGTAAGAGTATTTCACTTTTATGCAGAGACACTGAAATTCCAAGCTTTGTACTTCATAGCTCATATGTGCATTTGTATTTTGCTCTTATTAGAACACTAGAAACATTGCACAAAGCTAACTCAATTGTGTGTAGTTTTACTTCCTAATGTGCACATTCTACCAAACTCTCCACCTTCAGCTTACAGGTAAGAAAGGATGGAAATAAAAAGTTGCCCTGGATTTCTCTTTCTTTCATTTCATTTCCCTTGTGTTTTCAAGGTAAAATTGTTTAATACAAGGAATAGGATAGGGTTCCTAGGCCACTCGTGCTTCTTAGCACCCTGCCTTCTTTCTGAACGTGTGAAACAAGACAGTCCCATTGCTGGTGCTCTCAGGTCCATCAGCGCAGCCCTCGGTCACAGGCACAACCCATGCTTACCCTTGCACTTGCTTTGGGTCTTGCTGAACTCCCCCACATCATGAGTCCAGAAGAATTCTCTACTGGGGTATTGTGAGTGCTATGTGAAAATAGGGTGGCAAGAAACCATGGGTGCCTGTACTGAGTGTTATTGTCTCTGCTCCCATATATGCACCATTGTCTCATCAGCCTTCACTTGTAAAACACCAGTTCAGGGTCAAGTGTTGTGAGGAAGGTTAAGGTGCTGCTTGGGGTGCTCACATCCTTTCTCAGATGCCTGGTTCGAGTCTCAGCGGCTCCACTTCTGGACCAGGATTCTGCTCATGTGCCTGGGTGGCAGCAGATGATAGCCTGAGTGCTTGGGTTCCTGTCTCACACATGACCCAGATGGAGTTCAGCCTGGCCCAGTACCAGGTACTGTGGGCATTTGGGGAGTGAATCAGTGTGGATGAAAGATCACTGTCTCTCCTTCTCCATTGTTTACTATGTCTTTCAAATAAGTAAATCTTAGCACAAGTTCGGTGATCAGATTTGTCGCTCCCCCTCTTCGTGGAGGAACGACACAGGACCCTGCGCTGTTCTTTCGTCTGCTCGGCCCTCCCCGGGTTTGCTGCTGGTTCTTCCCGGGTTGGCTACTGTCCCTTCCACCTCCGTGGAAGGGCGGTTCCCCCTAGCCGCTTTCCCCACTTCCGCAGGGGAGCGGCACACCGCCGGCCGGCTCTCTCGGGGGCTGCACAGGTGTTCCCTCTAGATGTTCCCCTTAGATGTTCCTCTTAGATGTTCCCGGTGCATGCCGTCTCTCTCCTCCTTTATAGTCCTCTTCTGCCTATCCCAACTCGGCTGCCCACACGCCGAGTACGCTGCTCTCCTCCAATCAGGAGCAAGTCCTGCTGTTTATTGGTTGAACTGGAGGCAGCTGGGTAGAAGCTGTTTTCTCCTCTCCCAGTGCCATATTGTGGGAGAGCAGATGCATAGAATAAGTCTTAATTCCAGTAACAGTCCAGTCCGGATTGCTCCCCACAAGATTATTAAAACTTTCAAGACTTTGGAGCAAGTATTTGGCCTAGTGGTTAAGAAAGTTGCTTCCTCTATGGGAGTACCTGGGTGTGGGTCCCACATCTGTTCTCAATTCCAGCTTCCTGGTGAAGGGTACCCTCGGAGGAAGCAGGTGACGGCTTGAGTACTTGGGTCTCTGCCACCCATTGAGTTTCTGGCTCCTGATTTTGGGCTTGGCCACCTGTGGTTATCATGAGCATCTGGGGAGTGAACCAGTTGAGAGGAGCTGTCTGTCTCTGTCTCTCTGCCTCTCAAATAAATACATCGATACCTAAATAAATTTAAAGAGTAAAAATGTCAGAGGCTGGCATTGTGGTACGGTGAGCTAAGCTACACCCTGCAAGGCTGGCGTCTGTGCGGAGGGCAGATCTGAGTCCTGGCTGCTCTGCCCCTGTTTCAGCTCCCTGCTGATGTGTCTAGGAAGGCAGACGGTGATGGCCTGAGTTCTTGGGTCCCTGTCACCCACGCGAGGGATCCGGATGGAGCTCTGGGCTCTTGGCTTCTGCCTGGCCGAGCCCCTGCTATTTTGGCCATTTAGGGAGTGAAACAGAAGATGGGAAGCTTGCTTGCTCTCTTTCTCTTGCTCTATCTCCTTTTCAAATAAATAATAAATAAATCTTAAAAATTGTTCAAGATGTCAGCAGCAGAACATTAAGTGCACGATCCTTCTGCTTTTGGGTCTGTGAGATCACACAGGCCACAAGTTCATAAAGTCAGTGGCCCTGGCCTTTATTCCAGCTGGTTAGAAGCCCAGCTAAACTTTTGATGAAGTCTATGAAAAGAAGAGAATAGATTTTGGAGCAAACTCATAGTCTAAGTGACCCTTCTGAAAATTCTACGAGGAACAAATAATCTCCTTTGCCCAAGTGGAGAAATAGGCTTTGGGAGGCGAAATAATAAGCCAAGGTTGTAGACTTAGTATCAAGGGCAGGATTTGAACCTGTCCTCTAACGCTAGGCCGGTTCTCATACTGCTGCAGTGTACTTGGAGTTGAGGAAATGAAGCTAAATGATAGCGAACAAAATGCAGAGAACTGAGAATGTGGAAGAATAGGTATGGTTCTCATACGATACTAAAGAGAAACACTCAAAATAATAACACGGAATGTACCATACAAATATTTATACCTTTAATTCTTACAGCAGTCCTGCGAGTTACAGGCCATCAGTATACTCATTTTACAGATGACAACACAGAGGCATGAGGAAGATTAAGTAAATTGCCTAAGATCTCATAGCCAGGGTTATAATCTTTGAAGCCTGTTTATAAAGGTAGTAACCACTGCTTTGCCTTCAAGAGGAATTTATTCCCTAAGAAAGTAGAATGAATTATGATGGAAAGACATTTAATGAAAGAACAGATTCAAAATTAAAATAAGACTCTTTAACATAAATACTGTCCCAATTACAAATATTAATTTAGAGAGTCTTCTAAACAGATGTCTTAGAGAGGGATATTTTATCTGTAGTGAGCTGGAAAATACAAAGAACTTGAGCTTCTTTCCAGGCTAAGGGCTATTGGATATTTGTATCTCTGGAAAGAGGAAATGTAGACTCAATATTCCCCATCAGTCCAGGGACAGGAAATGAGGGGAATTAACTACCACAGGGAATAAGTTATCTTGTAGGCTTTGAAGTCCTAATTAATGACCCGACATTATAATCTGCGTGTAAAAGGTAGAGTCATGCAGCAGCACCTTAGGGTAGGCCTGCTCCCCTATGCACCCCCCCCTCCCCCGGCTATCAATCCCCAGTGTTGTCCCACAAGGGCATGGACAGCGGGATGCAAACCACAATGCCCAAACCAGTGCATAAACTCTGTTTCTAGCAAAGAAGTCACTGGGTTGGAAAACCCTCAGTGTATCAATCATCCAATAGGACCTCCTGGGGAGAACAATGGAGTGCTTTTTGTGCCTTTGGGAAGTTAACTAGCTTTGCTTTAAAATTTGAAAAGAAAGAGTGCACCACAGGCCTGGGAGGTCTAGCTGAGCTACTGCCAAGCCTGGGAGGCCCCTAGAAGGGCTTCAGCTTAGTTTTAGAAAAATAGTTGGTTTCAGGGTGGAGAAGAAAGAAGCCAGGGTTCCGGTTTCTTAGTCATGGGTGCTCCCTCCGACACCAAGGAGGGGAGACTGAGCCAGACGGGGAGGCTGTCAGACTCCCTCTGTGTGTGTGTGTGTGGACCTGGGGACCTGGGGTTCATTCCTGATGTCACCATGAGAACAGGCGCGGCTCAGCACTGTGCCCCTTGTGGGGGAAGGGTGGGGTGTGTCTGTCACGAAGGACGTCTCTGAAGCGTCGAGTTGTCCCCGGAACAAACTCAGCTTCCACTCCGTGAGAGCTGCTCTCCACGAATGTATCTGAACCCTCCTTGAACCCCTGGATGCCTCCGCCAGCGCTGTCGCTGGGAGTTAACAAGCCCCATATGGTTACCACCCGTGGAGAGAGCAGTGTTCCCTGGGATTGTGTCCTGGCTGCTGGCTGCTCTGTTTCATCCATGGTTCATGTCACGGTCCCCAAGGCCGCTCACCTCAGCTCACAAGGTCATCACGCTGACCTCAAGCCCTTTCGAGATGCCCGCTTGTCTGAAGAAGAATCGGTAAGATATTTTGTGGGCGCCCAGAGCTCTGGGCACAGGAACAAGTGAATTAGCTTCACATACATCCATCTTCTAATCTGTTAAATGGAAACAAAGCTTCATGGAATTTGTGAGAGGAAAGCAAAACATGTTCCAACCTCATTTTCAAAGCACTAAATTGCTCTATAATGACAAGTCATAAAAATGCCTCTAATTTCCTTCTGTGTTCTTTTCACTAACTGGGTTGGTATTTTCTGGAAACAGGGTAGAATTTCATCATGTTCATGAATTCGAATTAGTGTGTTCTTAGGAAATATATTAGAATGTGTCTTTGTTTGAACAAGTGGATTTAAAGATCAGAACTTGAGAGTACCATAAATTGAGACTATAATATAGAATTCCTTGCCACTGTTATTCATTACATGGGTATTTAATGCCACATTATTTTCTTTTGTAAAAAATGCTTATTTACTTTTCTCATATATTTGATAGAGAGACAAGAGGGGGAGGGAGAGAGAGAGAGAGAGAGAGAATCTTCTATTCACTGTTTTACTCCCTCAGATGCCTGAAATAGTTGGGAGTGGGCCAGGTCGAAGTCAGAACCTGGAACTCTATTTGAGACCCCCAGGTGAGCGTCAGGGGTCCAGACACTTGAGCCTCGTCTGCTGCCTTCCCGGATGCGTTGGCAGGGAGCTGCATCACGGGTGGAGGAGTAGGCACTTGAACAGGTGCTCTGACGTGATGCAGGTGCACCAAGCAGAGGCCTAACCTGCGGCGCCACACACCTGCCTCATTCACATTACTTTATTTTTATCAATGGTGTTGTTTAAATTCTAGGCCACCAGCATCTTTAGAAAGGATTTCATTTAGGGTCGTCGCTGTGGTGCACTGGGTTACGCTGTGGCCTGCAGTGCCAGCAGCCCCCTGTGGGCATGGATTCGAGTCCTGGCTGCTCCATTTCCCATCCAGCTTTCTGCTAATGCTGCGGGAAGCAGTGGAAGATGGTTCAAGTTTCTGGGCCCCTGCACCCACATGGGAGATCCAGAAAAAGCTCCTGGCTCCTGGCTTCAGCCTGGCACAGTCCTAGCTATTGCAGGTATTAGAGGAGTGCACCAGTGGATGGAAGATCTCTCTCTCTCTCTCTCTGTAACTCTACCTTTCAAATAAATAAATCTTTAAAAAAAGGATATATGTTGCTATGAATATCATGCAATAAACAGACTATGGCTTACTCAGAGAATTTCTTTCCTTTTGTGTTTCCTTTCACATTCTATACATGGGCACTTTTAATATCTATGCTGTTAAATCTTAGATTTTCATTTTATGAACTTTAGCAACTAAAAGTACATGTGCATGGTTATTTAATTATATAAATGTACAACTGTAATATGTACAGTATATAATATATATAAAAGATTAAAAGGATATGAAAAATACCATTAAAATTTTTATTTTATATTATTTACTAATGATATAAACTTTTTATTTCTTCTATATTTGTAATAATATTTTATTCATAGCAATGAGTTTAAACTTAGTTCATTATTTAATATTTAGTATAAAAAGATTCAAGAGGCTGATTTTTTTTAAAGATTTATTTATTTGAAAGACGGAGTTCCAGACAGAGGTAGAGACAGAGAGAGAGAAAGAAAGAGAAAAAGGTCTTCCATCCACTGGGTCACTCCCCAAATGACCACAATGGCCAGAGCTGAGCTGATCCGAAGCCATGAGCCAGGAGCCTCTTCCAGGTCTACTACTTGGGTGCAGGGGCCCAAGGACTTGGGCCATCTTCCGCTGCTTTCCCAGACCATAAGCAGAGAGCTGGATTGGAAGAAGGGCAGCCAGGACATGAACTGGTGCCTATATGGGATGCTTGGGCCACAGGCAGAGGCTTAGCCTACTACACCACAGCGCCAGCCCCAAGAGTCTGATTCTTTAGTTCAGTCAATTTAATTACTTTGTTTTAACAGATACTGTGGCTGAAAAAAGATATGTGAACATATAGAACCACATAGGAGAAATACATCACTAAACCATTATACTGTTTCTCCATCATTTTTGCAAAGATTTGTATGACAATTTGTCAGTAGTCAATTTCCTTGACAACTTTCAGTTACCTTTGCACACTAATCAGAATGTGTTACATTTTTTAGATTTCTAGGAAATAATCTAAAAACCCATGTAAAAATTGAAAGAAAAACATGAAAATGAAAACAAAAGCACCCATTCAGACTCTTGATTTGTAACCAGGTTTAACAATTCCAAATTTTTTTTTTTGACAGGCAGAGTTAGACAGTGAGAGAGAGAGAGAGAGAGAGAGAGACAGAGACAGAGAGAAAGGTCTTCCTTTCGTTGGTTCACCCCCCTCAAATGGCTGCTAAGGCCAGCGCGCTGTGCCGATCCAAAGGCAGGAGCCAGGTACTTCCTCCTGGTCTCCCATGCGGGTGCAGGGACCCAAGCACTTGGGCCTCCTCCACTGCCTTCCCGGGCCACAACAGAGAGCTGAACTGGAAGAGGAGCAACTGGGACAGAACCGGTGCCCCAACCGGGACTAGAACCTGGAGTACTGGTGCTGCAGGTGGAGGATTAGCCTAGTGAGCTGTGGCGCCGGCCCCAAATTTTTTGTATATATAATAAGACTCAATAGTTGATACATATCTTCAGTAGTAAGATCACATATATGTCCAAATATCTCTTTTTTCAAAGAGGTCTCTCCATAAGACTGATATTCCTTGAAAAGCAGTTGCTTTCTTATGAGTTGTTACAATATCATGGATTAACAGTGTTTATTTTGCTTTCAAATTCTTGTTCGGTGGCAACCTTTTAGACTTCATTGTTTTTGCTGCAATGCCAAAAGCATTATTTTTGCAGGAAACTTTAAAAATGTCTAGCTCTTTTTGTGTGTTGGTTTAGCAAAAACACACTGCAATCTGTAAGTCCACTTAAATGGTGTCTGTAATCTATGAAATAGCATGTTCTGAACGAAAGCACGAGGGGCACTGTCTCTCCTTCCTCAGAGACAAAGATCCTCTGTCCTCAGTAGCTCTTGACCCATCAAGGGATGCTGTGCTTAATATGTGGCTCTGTACAGAATTTACAAAAAGCTCCATATAATGCAACACATAATAATACAACACAACACAATATAATATGACACCAAAAACACAGCACTATACAGCAAAACATAAGATGACACAATGTAATATAAAACAACACAACACATAGATCACAACACAATACGATAGAATACAATACAGCACAGGAAAATACCACACAACAGAATGTAATACATTATAGCACAACACAATTTAACACACTACAACACAATCAATACAATATGACACAACATAACACAATGTGATACAATACAATACAACGTGATGTATAACAACACTATACAACACAACACAACACAGTATCAGGCAACATAAGACTACAAACACAATGCAACACAACAGAAGCCCAGCATACTGAATAGAAGGCTTATTTTTTTTCCCTTAAGATTAAAACATCTGAGAAAATGTTATAGAAAGTGAATGTTGGGCTGGCACCATGGCTCACTAGGCTAATCTTCCAGTTGCGGCGCCAGCACCCTGGGTTCTAGTCCCGGTCTGGGCGCTGGATTCTGTCCCGCTTGCTCCTCTTCCAGTCCAGCTCTCTGCTGCAGCTGGGGAAGCCAGTGGAGGATGGCCCAGGTCCTTGGGCCCTGCACCTGCATGGGAAACCAGGAGAAGCACCTGGCTCCTGACTTCGGATTGGTGCAGCGCGCCGGCTGTAGCAGCCATTTGGGGGGTGAACCAACGGAAGGAAGACCTTTTTCTCTGTCTCTCTCACTGTCTAACTCTGCCTGTCAAAAAAAAAAAAAAAGTGAATGTTATCTTTTTTTTGCATATTTTTTGAGGCTTCTGATTTATAGGAGGAGAGAGACACATACATAGATAACTACTGGATATGCAAAATGCTCTATCCATAAAAAAGAATGTTATGGGAGCACATGTTGGGGGAGGAGGAGTTGGAGCTGAGGGTAGATTTGATAAATCCCTAGAGAACATACACTTGTGAGAAACTGGGAGAAAAAATGGGAGTTTGCTGAATGGAACAGGGGTGAAGGATGTTCAAGAAGACCTAAGAAGGAAGCCGGCATGCTTGGGAAGCAGTGAGGAGCTGTCTGGGGCCAGAGTACTGGAGGCTGGGGGAGGCTTTTATCTGGGGCCTGAGATGGCTGGATGCAGGCTCTGAAGGGCTTTGCCGCCGGCAGTGCAGAACCACTGGAAGCATTTAGGTCGACGAATGATCTTAGTGAAGGGTGTGTTTCACGGATGAGTCTTGACTGATAGGTACATTTTGGAATAATTACATTTTTGTTAGCTGTGGATGAATTCTGCCCAATCCGATTAAACAAATAATTGTTGAACATATTCCATGTGACAGGCAGTATTCCCAAGGCAATGCAAAGGTGTATTTGGTGCTTATTGTACTTGATGGAAGGATTATGTATGCCGAGTATTTATAAGGAAATACACAAATACATGCATTTGTCCTTTATAACTGTGATTTTGGGCGATCATCCTTGATACCTGGAACAAATGAACACTGGACTTTAGTACATAATAATCCAAGTGCAGACGCGTGCTGCGAGGGGATATTTTAGGCAGTGACTGACCACGTACATGAGGGTGGTCCTGGAAGATGGTATCACCAAGTGCTGTTACCACAATCTGCTCTGTGATGTTTGCCCGATGATGAAATCCAGACATGTGTCTCAGGACGAGCCTAGCTGTTAAGCGACACGTGAATGTACATGTTTGGGGTTTATGTTGGGTCACCATGTTATGAAGGAGGCAGTGTTATTGCAACGTTCTCTAGAGGTCAATGTCCTGAAAGTTCAAGGCTGACCTGTTACTGTGGAAATCCGTGCCATCATTACAGTGACCCTATTTTCAGAAACCCCAAGTACGCTTGTTTTCCTAATTGAGAATTTATATATATGAAATGATTGTCACACTTATACCCTGGAAAAGAAACACACAAGTCAATACATATTATATGTGAATCGAGCATTTATGCTAATAAGCTCTGAGTGTGGATTCCTTCCGCGGACCAATCCTAAGCGTAGGTGTGCCAATGAAGAGAGCAGCCTGGGTGTGGCATGCTCTTGAGAGGGTTGCTGCTGTTTTTTTTTTTTAAGCTTTGTTTCTTTATTTGATTTTATTTAAAAGGAGAGAGGGGGAGACACACATACACACAAAGGGGGCTTATTTCCTATCTGCTGGTTCAATCCCCAGATGCTTGCAATAGCTCAGGCTAGGCCAGGCAAAGCCAGGAACCTAAAACTCAACAATCTAGATCTCCTACGAGGGTGGCAGGACTCCTTCTCCTTGAGCCATCACCTGCTGCCTTGCAGGGTGGGCATTAGCGGGAAGCTGGAATCAGAAGCAGAGCCAGGACTCAAACCCAGTCATGGGCATCTTAACCACTAGGCCAAATGCTGGCCCTGGAGGGTAGCTTCTATTAATTGTGTCTTTGCTCGGGGAGAGGTGTTCTCTTGATTTGTCATTTAGGAAGTGTCAAATATCTGAAAAAGCCTTTATGTCATAGGAAATAAAAAGATCGTTACATTCTATTTCTGATTTTAAAAGTAAAATATGCTTTGAAGAATACGTAGAAAAATGAGAAAAACTATAAAGAAGACAATGCAAAACTACCGCAAATCAAAACTCTCAGAGGTAACCGTGTTGACAATCTATAACACTCTCCCTCCAGGTTTTCTCTATACTATGTAAGATGCAAATGTTTTCACACTATAGACACACTATGTATAGTTTTTAATTCTACTTGAAAAATGTAGCACAATCCATGAAAACTATTCATGTCACTAAACATTCTTTGAAACATGGTTTTAGTTCCCTATAGAGTACAACTGGCTCTCCTCATCCTCAGGTTCTGCAGATTAAGAATACTAGGAAAAAACTGAGTCTGTACTGAACACGCACAGACCTTCTCTCTGCAGCCATTATTCCCTAACAACATAGTATAACAGCTATTTGCATAGCATTTACGTTGTATCAACGTTAGAAGTGAGTTAGAGGGCGCCATGGCTCACTTGGTTAATCCTCTGCCTGTGGCGTCAGCATCCCATATGGGTGCCGGGTTCTAGTCTCAGTTGCTCCTCTTCCAGTCCAGCTCTCTGCTGTGGCCCGGAAGGGCAGTGGAGGATGGCCCAAGTGCTTGGGCCCTGCACCCGCATGGGAGACCAGGAGAAACACCTGGCTCCTGGCTTTGGATCGGTGCAGTGCCATTGGGGATTGAACCAACTGCAGGAAGATTTTTCTCTCTCTGTCTCTCTCTCTCTCTGTCTATAACTCTGTCAAATAAAAAGAAAAAAAAAAAGAGAAGTGATTTAGAGATGATTTAAAGTAAATAAGAGGATGTAAATGGATTATATTCAAATACTAGTCCGTTTTATTTTGCTTAGAAAAGATTCACAGGGCCGGCATTGTGGTGTAGCAGGTAAAGCTGCTGCAGGAATGCTGGCATCCTGCATGGGCACCAGTTGGGGTCCTGGCTGCCTCACTTCAGATCCAGCCCCTTGCTAATGGCCTGGGAAAAGCAGCAGAAGATGGTCCAAGTGCTTGGGCCCCTGCCACCCACATGGGAGACCTGGAAGAAACTGCTGGCTCCTGGTTTTGGCCTGGTTCTGCTGCTGCCAATGTGGCCACCTGGAGAGTGAAACAGGATAGAAAATCTCTGTCTCTCCTTTATCTCTGTAACTCTGATTTTCAAATAAATAAATAAAATATTAAAAAAGTTCATTTATTTATTTGGAAGGTAGAATAACAGAGATAGCAAGAAGACAGAGAAAGAGAAAGAGATAGATAGTTGATAAAGAGAGAGAGAGAGAGAGAGAGAGAGAGAGATTTCATTTTCTAGTTTGCTCCCCAGATGGTCACAACAGCCAGGTCTGGGCCAGCCAAAGCCAGGAGGCAGGAGCTCCATCCCAATCTCCCATATGGATGGCAGGGGCCAAGGACTTAAACCATCCTCTGCTGCCTTCCCAGGCACATTAGCAGGGACTGGAAGCAGAGTAGCCAGATCTTGAACAGGTGCTGCAATATGGTATGTTGGCATCATAGTGTGAAGAGTCAGATGGGTTAATAGGCAGTCAGGTTAGTCCCTATGGAAATTTAGGAGGGTGCAAAATGCTTTCTTCCCCCGAAAGTTATCTTTAGCAAGGTCAAAAGTCCATGCCTGCCTGTTTCAGTGAGTTTGTTTCTGGGAGGAGGAAGGTGATGGGGGCAAGAGGCACGGAGTCACCACACAGACCCCGGGAGTCAGGTGAAAGCAGGCCCGAGGTGAGCAGCCTGCAGACACATTTATTTCAGTTGCTACAACAGCTTATATAGCCAAGGCAGCCAATCTGGTCAAGGGGTGGTCTATGCCCTAACCAATCACACCCTGTTGCCAGGCAGTCTCTGAAGCCATCCAATCACAGCCTGTTGCCAGGCAGACTCTTTTGCCAGCAGCCATTTTGGCATGGCCTTCTCATTCCACCACACCTGCCCACACCTTGGAAGCTTCCCATTTTACCAAAAGAACAGCAAGGGACTGGGGATTCCATCCTTCTGAGCTCAGAGTTTACTGTAAGAACAAGTTACGTATCCCACCTTTTGGAAAATAAGATTACAGATCCGGTCTTTTGGCAGGTTTTGTCCTTGCCTTGTAACTGAATGATAAATTTTTTTTTCTTCCGCAAAATTGTGCTTAAAAACCCCAGTACCACCAGTCCCTTTGGTTTTTTCCTCTCCTGGAGCCCCGCTCTAGGCCACTGTGGCTGGAGGTCTCTGACTTAAATAAATCTTGCTTTTAAATACTTTTAAATGCTTTCTCTCTGCCTTGTCCATTGGAAACTCTTCTTCTGCTTTTTCCATTGGAAACTTTTCTCTGCTGCCATTTCACCTGTAACAACAGATGAAGATTTAGCCTGTCGCACCACAACACCAGGCATATATTAGGCCATTTGATAAATGGGACATCAGCATCTGTGCATTTTGGTATATGCAGAGGTGCTAGAACAAATTCTCTGAGGATTTTGCAAGATATCTGTATTGAGTTTTTTTAGTTATGATGTAATTAATTGAAACGAGTTCCATTTTGGGACATTAGGTTTTCTGGGAAGGAACCTGTGATGTCAGTCCTTGCAATCTCAGTGGGGGTGGATGAAGACAAGGTGCTCCTTCTTGCAGGGGGTTAACCGTGAAGGCATTTGAAGCCCCCCTTCCTAGCTAGGAGCGCTGGCCTCGGTAGCTGATGGAGGAATCCCAGGCACCAGGAAGCAGATAGGGCAGAGTGGCTTTCTTCTGCTGATGCACAAGACTCACTGTCTGCTGCGGTCCTGGGCAGGACGTCTCCTTCCCTGCCCTTTCGGCTTAACCCGGTCTCCACATTCTGGGCCCCAGCAGACAAGGCTGGGTGAGGATGTTAAGAACATCGGCTCCCACACCTTGGACCAACTTCATCTCTGAACCACAGAGGGTCTGCTTTGGAAATCCAGGACAGGGAAGCCCCATTGCCCAGGACGTCCCTTTCTGTTCCCCATCCCACCCCGTGAGGAGTGTCTGCGTTTGGAAGGAAATTCAATCACAGTCTTGCAGCCACCAGAACTGAATTTGGATGAACTATTTCCTCTTTGGATTCTGTTCCAAATTGCATTCCTATTGCTGTGTTTGAAGTTAATTAGAGTCACAAATCATTTGTATTTCCTTTCTCTGAAGGATAGCCTGCCACAGTACTTATCTCATCAAGTTAATTGACTTGCAGAAGGCTCATTCCTTCCTGAAAGCACTCTCAATGGCACTGAAGGGGGAAGCAGTAGGCTTACAGAGATCGGTAGAAAAGCTTGGAGATTTGGTGTCTGGACCAAGAAATGGGGGTGTGTGGTTTTCTCTCTGAGCCGCGCAGCAGAGCATTTTGCTGCCCTGGATTTGAGGGAGACCAACTCGAGAATGGAAGGACTGATCCTAGTCCTTCTAGGAAATGTGTGTAGGCAAAGGGCGGGGGGAATTGGCTCCGAACAGAGTCTGCCAGCCCGTTAACTGTTGATAGTCGGAAATCAAATGTGGAAGAGCCACCAATGGGGTGTGTAGGATGTGGGGATCCCTTCCATTTCTAATCAAGTACTTAATTTGAAAATGGTTTTGAGATATGGCCTAAGGAGACGATGACTCAAAAGCAGCTCTGATCCTCTAAATAACCTCAGTATACCATCTGTCTTTATCATTTTGGCTACTCCAAGTACTTCACTCCACTCAAAGTGGAATCATACAACATTTGTCTTTTTGTAACTGGCTTATTTTCACTTAATCTAATTTCCTCATAGTTCATGCACACTGTAGTCTATGTCAAAATTTCCTCCCATTTTAAGGCTGAGTATTCCAATGTGTGTATGGACCACATTTTGCTTGTCCATTCATGTATTGCCAGGCGCTTGGGCTGCTTCCACGTTTTAGCTGTTGTGAATGATGCTGTAATGAACATGGGAGTAGAAAGATCTCTCTCTGAAACCCTGCTTCTGATTCTTTTGCATGTGTACACAGAAGTGAAGTTATGGGTCATATGGTGATACTATCAGGAATGTTTTGAGAAGCTGTCATACCATTTTCCATAGCAGCTGTAATTTACATTCCCACTAGTCTACAATAGTTCCAATTCCTCCACATCCTCCCCAACACTTATACCTGAATAATCTTTTAATTCTAAGGTCCATGTAAAGGGGCTTTATTTTGGAATATTGATCCAGTTAGATTTAACTCTGATAATTCCTAGTTCCAGATTGTCCAGTGATGCCTCTTGGTTACTAATTGTAATGTCTTCCATGGTAAAAAATGGGCAACCCTTTGGCCATTTATGAGGTTGTTGTCCCCAAAAAGGAGAATGTCATGTAAGAGTATCCTAATCAGAGAGAAAGAAGAGTGGAAATCTAGCCCGGTCTGTTCTTGCTAGATGGTGGGCAGAGGAAGAGAAATAGGTGGCTGGAAAGGGAAAAATACTTGTGCAGGATTTTTCTTTTGTGGGTAGAGGCGTGGTAGGAGTGAGAAATCTGCAAACACTGAGTGGGTTCATAAATTGGAAAGGGCATGAGCAGTGATGTGCTAACAAACGTTTCTAGCCAGCTCTCCTGGTTTTGCAGCATTTGCCAATTTCCCACCAAGGCTAATTTTCAGTGTGAACTCATTACACCTGAAGTTGGGAGAAGATGTGCAATAGCTCATTGTTATAAGTGTTTCTCCTATTTAGATGTAATAGCAGTAAATAACCTCAAAAGCTGAGACAACAGTCAAATGTAGTAAGACAATTAGTTTTGAGAATTTCTTACCTTTGTTTGCAGCAGAATTAATGAGAAGTGTATAGAAGTTAATTTTTTTCTGCTTTTTTAAAAAGAGATTTATTTATTTATGTATTTGAAAGGCAGAGCCACAGAGAGGCAAAGGGAGAGAGAGAGGTCTTCCATCTGCTGGTTCACTCCCCAGATGGCCATCAACAGAATGATGAGCTGCATCATTCTGAAGGCAGGAGCCAGGAGCTTCTTCTGGGTCTCCCATGGGGTGCAGGGCCCGAGGACTTGGGCCATCCTCCACTGCACTCCCCGGCCACAGCAGAGAGCTGGATTGGAAGTGGAGCAGCTGGGAATAGAACTGGTGCCCATATGGGATACTGGCACTGCAGGTGGTGACTTCACCCACTATGCCACAGCGTTGGCCCCAGAAGTTAAATTTTAATGATAATTGTGTTTAGCAGTGGACTCATGAAATTAATGAAAATTTAGCAGTGTTTTTCATGAGCGGGCTGCTATACACCTATGGCTCCAAGTCTCAATGAGCAGAGCCAAGAAGTGACAATGTTTTCATAATAAAGGACATGGCTGGATGCTCAAGGCTCAGGTATTGCTTCTGGTTTCCTAAGTTTTGGGGTAACATGCAGTGGGTTCTAAAGGGGACCAGGAAAGACCTGCAGGAACTTCACAAGTTCAATGCCACACCTATGTGGCCGGATGGGCCAGTCCCTCTCCAGTTGTGCCAGTCCTGGGATTGCACAGCAGCCTCATTAAAGGTCCAGAACATTCAGTCTCACCTGTACCCTCATCTGTTCCACAGCTTCTGAGATCATTATTGTGTGAGCTGTTTTTGGTTCTGTTTTTGGAAAGAAGCAAGAGGGAGGGCAGACTGAGAATACTGAGCACTTATCCCAAAGAGATGCAGTTGTCTAAAAGAGACAAAACTGGAGGACAGTTGTGGTCTGGAATTCATGCATTTAAGGCTTTTTGTCCTCTGCTACCCAGACAGGTGGACCTTTGCGAAGGAGATCAATGAGTTCAAAGACACAGAGATGCAGCAGTTCCCTCGCATCTCACATGCACCTGTCAGCCTCCTATACTTCCTCTGCCTCTTCTCCAGATATTACCTGGACCATCAAAAAATAAGAAGCCACCGTTAAAGCTGTGTACCTGGGTTTAGGACTGTAAGGAGGCAACATTCCATCAATTAATCCTTAAAAGGAATGAAGGCAACGCATGGGATGCTCTGTATTCAGTGTAAGATGGTACTGAGAGTGGAGGGGCAGTGGCTCGAGTGGAGATTAAAGAGGCAGTGTGGTGAGCAGGTCTCACAGGACAACCACGAACCTGGCCAGGAAAAGGGTATGCGGAGATTGAACCACTTATACTCACCTTGTGGAAGTCAAATACATTTCAAAAGGTAGCATGGGACTGACTTTCTTTAAATTTTATTAGTCAACTAGCTGTGTATATTTTAAAATATTTTTATTCTGAAAATGGATTTTCCACAATAATGCAATTAGATTCAAGATGAGCTCCTTTGTCTGGTTTTTCTACAAAGGACAATTGAAACACTTAAGGCAAGAGTCACTTAATCATCTCTATTTTAGATTGGAAATCAAGTAACAGACTTCAGGTACTGGTTAAGGTTAACAGAATGTGGGAAATTTTTTCTCTCTTTTTCTTGTCTTTCTTGAGAGAATTATAGGTCAAAGCTTTACATTACTATGTATATTTTAGAGTGAGATACCTTTGTTGCTGATTTTCTTTATAAGCCCATTTTAAAATTTAAAGGCACACAATAAAAGCTTTATGCATTTATTAAAATATACACATTTTGGTAAATTTAGAATTTTCCCTTAGTATCTTGATAAATCAATATATTGTCAACATCACAGTCATTTGAAAATAAAACACACTTCATAACACATCTGCATATTTTTTCTTTCTTCGTGACACACAACACCCCATTGTACAGTGCACCAATGGGGATTAAAAACCACGAAACGAATAAACTTTAACAAATACAGCGATTCCATAGCAAAAAAATAAAATAGCAGAGAACGACACCAGAAATTACCATCTGCAAGATGCAAGTTGTACTTCTCAAGGACCAGAAACGAAACAAGTTAGTAAAATTTACAAGCCGTATGTATAACTTTGGATGTGACTTCCACGGTAATGTTTCTTTTCCACAGTGAGAAAAGCTGGGATGCTGAGTCCCGGTGTCAGAGGGTGTGACTACATGGAATGAAGGAAATAGCTGCTCTCTTAGAACCCTGCGGCCCCTTCTCTCAGCCTAGACAGTTGAGGTATTTATGCACTATCAGAACATTAACAGAGTCTTTGCTTTGGAAAGCGTGGGTTCATGATTTCCGGAGTAAATTCTCGACTTTGGGACTGTGCCCTAAGACAAGTACATGAGACCAGTGTGGAGATGTGCCTGGAAGAGTCTCTTCATCCCGATATCAGAACAAACACAATCGTTCAAAGGCTGCACTTTCAGGGAAATTCACATGACCCAATGCCACCAATGTCTAAGTCAGGAGAGCTTACTAGAGAAAAATGAAGAAAGCACAGAGGGACAGAACATAAAAACCTGGGCTCTCCCTGTTTCCTAGTTCTAATATAAGCTGCCTCCTTTCTGAATGTGAACAGATGTGCACTAAATGTTTTGAAAGAGGAAGAGATCAGAGCTACCTGCTGGCCGAAGACCTGAAGCCCAAGGCCGGCTTTGTGTAAGTCCTGTGTGGGGTTTGTAATTCCACGCATGTGGTGTGCTGCTTCGTGATGTCTAACACTATGTTAGCAGATGCTGCAGAATACACGTTCACTTCTGATGGGCTCACAACTCCCGCCAGTCTATCTTGGGTTGTAAGTCTTAAAAAGATGGACGTTCTGTTTTCTGAGAGGAAATCGCTATGGCCAAAGGCAGCTGCCCAGTGGGTTCAGAAGGATGCATTGTTACTAAAGTGGAGCAAAGAGGAAAGCATCAGAGGGCTTTTTGCTATTCACACCATTCCAACTGCGAAACACAATACAGAATGCCCCAGGGACGCGCTCGGGTGGGAGCCTGGGGCGTGGGGTGCTGTTCCTTTCGTTGAAGTATTGTCTCTTTCAGGGCCAGCCACGGGCGGGTCACCTGCTGGTGCCTCTCTATCCTAGGATCTCCAAAAGGCCTCTGTAGACAAATGGTCAGTTTGCATGAACACGTTTCTTCACAAGTCTTGTTCCAAAGAGCAGCAAAGAGGGGTGAGGTCACGAGTGGTGACATTTGGAGTGCATTTCTTTTGTTCTCCGTCTCCCCCAGGAGGAAATGAAGGCCACCTCTGGACTAACCTGAAGCTTAAATCCAAGCGAGAGTGGACCATTCATCGCCACTGGGGTTCCATGATTAGAGCCTGGCTCTGGCTTTGGACACGGTTCCTGATTTCTGACTTCACACTTTCTCATCTGAGGCTCAAAAGTGGACACACCTGTGGCTGACTCGCTGTGGCTTTCCCACTGACTTCCCGGCCCCTGATTAAAATCTAGCGGGAAGGAGGAAAACCATCTCCTTAATCTTCTCGGGGAATTCTCAGACGTGTGCAGCTTCTGTTTATAAGACAGAGACGAGGTAGTCCCTGGTACAGCGGACTTCCTCCACGCAGGACTTAAAGGCTGTCAAGTTTATCAGCTCTTTTCAGCAGAATAAAGATATTTCTTTAAAGGAGTTTGTGTTTGTTTCCCGATAATTACTGGGCTTATATCCTGATCGACCCATAGATTCTGGAGGAGAGTTGTTAAACTTGCCCAACACTTCCTCACTCACTGTTTATTTAGATAGCTCATTATCACCACTGTGTAGATAGTTACCAAGAATTAGTTTGTTACTAAGAATTTCAAAGGGATTATTCACTGAATCCTACCAATTAGCTCTCTCCGCTAGTTCAAAGTGGACTTGCCTTCCAGCAGAGTCAAACCTGGAGCTGAGGTTTTACTGTTTAAATTAGGTACACAGAAAAGTGGTTAGGTTTGTTTGCTGAAATTTATTGTTGGAAATTTTAAAGAGGCTGTGAATAACTCTACATGTCTGTTCACACGGTAGATGAACCTATTTCTCCTAGGTTGGTTATGGAATTAAGATTCAGGATTCAAAAGAAGACAACGTTGCTTAAAATGTGGATTTTTCCCCTCTAGTTTGTTAAATCAGCTGGGAGTGCGTGCGATTTGCTAGGCTCTTGAATGCACATACAAAGCCACTGCCTCCACTTTCTTAAAGTCCGACTTGCCCTCATTCATACTGCAACCGCTTCCCAGCCATGCCCCACCCAGGGAGGGCCAGCCAGCTCGGTCTGACATTTAAGACTGTGCGTGAGCCCCAAGCTGCCTTTCCTGTATTTCTCATCATTCCATGTACAAATCACACCTAAATCGTAAGGTCTGGTCCGATTGGCTGCTTGTGTTCCCTTGAGGGAGGGACGATGCAAATCACCAGTCAGGAGATGGCTGTCAGCCCCAGTGTACCCATTACTCATGCTGACCCTCTGCTTTGCCGCTCTTTCTCCCATTCCTCCCTAGAGAACCCCAGCCCGTTCCACAAGCCACAGCACAAGTGCTGCATTCTTCATGATCTCTCCAGTGGAAGGAGGTCTCGTCCATAACTGAACTCCCACAACGCACTGCGACTCCCTCATCTCACCTGTCACTCTTACTGTTGATCTTTATGTACACATCCTGTTCCCCCTATTTCTTACCAGCTGGATTTCTCTCTTGCTTATTATTGTATCAATATAGGCCACTGCACATAATATGGAAGCCACACATATTTCATTGTCTTCCCACTTATTCTCCATCCAATCATCAGATATTTATTGAATAACCACTCAAGAGCGATATGTCATGCACATGTCACTCGTAAAATCTAGGCTTGAATCTCATCTGGGGAGTTCAGTGACCTATGTATTTCAGTTCTCTGCTCTCATGGGGAAAGACTTGTTTTTCCCAGGCGAGAGCACTTCCTGTTTTTATCACCAATTCTGTTATTTTTCAAGGTGTCCCCTCACTGGTAAATTCAGTAATGTATATCAGAGTTCTGCATTTGAGCACTAAACATATTTCTAGCTTTGTCTTATTCTTTGTATTTTCACTTGCCTTGAGTCTTCACTTACTTTTTGCTTTGTATCATCTATATTTTAATAGCCACCTCTAATTCTTTTGAAGTAAAGCAGAATCCGCCAAGTAAATAGGATAAAATGGAAAAAGTCAAGTAACTGGCTCCAAACCACAAATCCACACAAGGAAACCTCACTCAAAGAGCTCTTGCTTTGGAGAAGAATTCTATAAAATGTAGATCTTCCTTGGACTCCATTCAGGGGGGCTGAGTTACCATGATAATAATCTATAAAGTGATCTTCCTTTTAAAGTAGCCCCACAAACATGGTATTAAGTAACTGGTCAGGGGGCTAGTGCTGTGGCACAGTGGGTTAAAGCCCTGGCCTGCAGCGCCAGCATTCCATACGGATGCTGGTTTAAGTCCCGGCTAATCCATTTCTGATCCAGCTCTCGGCTGTGGCCTAGGAAAGCAGTAAAAGGTGGCCCAAGTCCTTGGGCTTCTGCATCCACGTGGAGACCCGGAAGAAGCTCCTGGCTCCTGGCTTCAGATCGTCTTAGCTCTGGCCATTGTGGTCATCTGGGGAGTGACCAGCGGATGGAAGACCTCTCTGTCTCTCTGGCCCTTTCTGTATCTCTGTCTACCTCTTTCCGTATCTCTTTCTTTCAAATAAATAAAATAAAAATATTTTAAAAAAAGAAACTGGTCAGGAAAACACTAATATAGTCATTCTAGTGATTTATATATGAAAACTGCAGTGCAAAATTTGGGCCCATTTCACGGAAGCTGGGAAACCTGAGAAAAACATGTTTATGTTCCCTAAAAAAACTTTTCCTCTCATATTAATTGCTTTTTGAATCAGGGTTACTAGAGAGATGGTCTATCACCTTTAGACAAATTGAATAGAACTTCAAATGACCCAAAGGTACTGCTTAGGACACAGGGCTCCAGAAATGAGAGTGGTTTGCTGGGTGTGCACTAAGTCAATACCGCTGGTGTTGACCAAAGCACGTGTTCTCTCTCTCGGATGACAAAAATCACACACATCTGTCCCAAGACTCTTGTTACTTTAACTCCAAACTCACGAGTGAAAGGGGCGCTTTCACTCCTGGTCAGATTTTGCATTTGTATTTCCCTTGAGTTTATCTAACAAAAGCAATTCCACCCCATCTCCTCAGCTCAGAATGTATTTACAGTAGGCAGACTTGTGGAACCCTAAAAGCAGTTCAATACTTTTTCTTTTCAAAAGATGACTGACAATTAGCTTATGCGAACACCCAAAGACGTATTTCACAGGCCAGGCACTGTATCTTTAGCTTAGATAACACGCAGCATTGTCAAGCCACTACATTAACATGACAAAATGACCTCAGAAAACCACAGTTTTAAAGAAATATAGAGGACTAAAAAAAGATGTAGGAAAGGGGCAGTTATGTGAATTCAATGGTATGCACTGGTTGTGGATGTGATATGCAATTTATTTAAAAGCACATTAAGAAAAAGGCTAGCTGTAGGGAATCTCTGTATGTGTGCTGAAGCCCAGGGCATCGGTCATGCGGACGTGTCCGCTTTGGTTGCTCTGTCTGCATTTGTTGGTCTCCAGTGCTGCACCCCCGGACCGTGAGCCCCAAGAGCAGAGCCTACACCTCTTCCTTTCCCAACACCTAGCCCTTGGTATTCTCGCAGTCAGTGTTGGCTGAATGGAAGAACATGGGACCTTGCCTCCTCTGCAGAATCCAAAGCCTGCCAAGATGGTGTGAGCCTAACCTTTAAGAAAGAATAGATGTAAATGTTGGTGTGTTCTGGAAAACTTCTGGCATAAATGGAAATAAACAGAGACGAGGGAGGGCAAGGAATGCGCTATTTTGTTGCCCTTTCAGGAAATTCCCACAGAGAGTTCAGCTTAGCCCAGCTGTACCTTCACATACATGCAGCCATGTTCCAGCGCAGCCACGGGAACCCCTTCCCTGCCTGGGGAAGGTAACCCCTGTGCTTTTCTTTGTCGCAAATTCTCGCATCCGTGCTGTTTCTAAGAAAATCCTTTTAAGATCCCACTTATAGCCCAAATCTAGACCTTGCTAGACGGGTATTTCTTCCAGCTTCAGTGGAACTGCTTTGGGAAAACACAGGGAAAAAAAAAAAAAAAAAAAAAAAAAAAAAACCTCTAGAAGTGAGCGACCCCAGAGGAGGAAGGTGCCGAAGTGAAATGGGAGCTCACGGAATACCATGACCTAGCAGCTGCGCTTGAGCGTGTTTTTGTTTTCAGAGTAGCACCCATCAATCAGGTGGTTGCAAATCTCCAAAAACTACCCCCTTTATAATTTTAGAAATTTGAACTAGAATTTGCAATGTGATCTCTGTGGCTGGGTCACCCTTCCTGGTAAAGATTTTTATCTGCATAGAGAACAAAACAGCCCACTGCTTCCAGGCATATCAGCGCCGTGAAATCATGCTCCCGCCGCTGACCTCTTTCATCAAATCAGTGGACTCTGGCATAAGAGAAGGCGTGGTAGGGAGTTCATTCTCGCCCATGCCCTTCTGTGCTACACTGCCAGAGAGGGCTAGTTAGCTGTTTTCTGGGCACTGCAGTCAGCTTTGATGCCGCTCCTTACCGTGCGGTACTGGGCCAGCATGAGCGATAGGCGAGACCTTATGGGCAAGTGGCCTGAGAGGTCCCAGCCCTCTGCTGGAGTTTGAAATTATAGTTTGGAAGCTGTGAGAGCTCTGGTGAATAAAAAGAAGCGTGTGTCTTCTGCACGACATTTTCGGGGCTGAGTTATCAGGACACTGAGGAATTGCCAACGCCCACCTGCCCACCCTGACCTGGGGGAGCAGCGCTCAGCCTGACATGCGCAGAGGGGAGCCTTGGCCGGTGGTCTCGGCTGGCTGACTTCCCACCTGAGCCACACCCACCTGTTTGGCACTGCTGCCTCAGTGGGGCCCAAGAAGTGTACTCCTTGCTTAGGGTCTCAACAAGAACCACAAAGATCCAACCAGCAAAGCGTTTGCCAGTGTCAGCTCTGATGGTTGCACCTAAAGTGGGATTTTCATGTTGCCTCTGGTTTAGTTTTTTTTTTTTTTTTTAAACCAGGGGACCAGCTAGGGGACCCGGGTGAAATTCTGCAACAGAACAATCCAGAAGAGCTAATGCAGCAAACAACAGGCTATGACTGGGGACTGACTTTGGGGAAGGCTGGGTTTGTGAAATGAGAGCCAAAAATGTTTTCACCTTGGAGCCCACAGGTTAAGTTACTGCAAACCAACCTCCACTGTTTCTGCCCTCTTGCGGGTTCACACTCACTCTGGAGAGTAATCTAACTCATCATTTGCAATCAGGGCCTCTGAGTTCTGTTTGTGTTTGCTTTTGCTCTTCGCTTTGCTACTCGTCCGGCTGTTGGCCTTTGCATCTGACATCTGTTGGTAATAGAAGCCTTTGTCCTCGGCCGGCCCGCCCCAGTCCTCCTGGCTCTCGCCCTCCGTGGCGTAGGAGAAACCCTCCTCCACGGAGAAGGGGTCATCCACGTCGTAGCGCTGGTACGTGCTTTGGTGCAGGGCCTCTTCCCGGGCGCTGATTTCCAGGGTGCTGTTCCAAATGCCGTAGCCGAAATAAATGAGCATACCTGCGGCGGGGTGGAGGAGGGGAGAGTGGAGGAGGGAGGAGGAGGAAGGGCACAGGTGAATAAGCAGCCACTTTGGGGTCCACGGGACCAGTGGGGAGATTACCCTCCCTGGGGAAACCGAAGCCAGAGGAGCTGTTCTTGGAAAAGACAATAACAAGACGCCACTTAAAAGCTGGGAGACCTTACCTGAAGTAACCCGTATTTACAGCTGACAGCACTGCAGCACGCCCGTGCGTGGCAACGTTTGTCTGGAAGTGAGACCCAGCTGCCTCTTTAGCACGGGCTCTGTAGGTCACCTCTATGCCCATGTCCCCTGCTGACACTCAGTGCATTACATGCAGGGCTGCCAGCCAGGAATGTGCATTTCTCACTCTGAGTTAAATATATACGGGTCAGTGACAATATATTCCCCAACTTCCCATAACATTGTATTTGCCCCTGCCTCCAACGAGAGACTCCATCTCGTTTCACCATGTAGCAACAGGTGTTATATTACCCTATGATTTGCACTGCCATTCTTCACTCACCAAAGGCATGCTATGTGATTGCCACTCGGAGCTGCCTGTAGTCTTCCGTGGCTCTCAGTGCACGGGTGTCCAGTGTGGGTGCTGCTGCGGCCCTTAGAGCATCTGCACAGGGTGGCCGGAGCCTGCACAAAGCTGGCTCTGAATGTTTGTTGAATGAGTGAATGAGAACTCCTGATGAGCATGGAAAGTACACTGCAATCTGTGTTGATGTCCTTACCAAGGGAAAGAAATTTGCCTCCCCAATCAACAGGAATATGTAGCATTAATATGGGCTAGTGTTTCATTTCTATGACTTGTCTTCTAAATTGAGAGAGAGAGAGAGAGAGAGAGAGAGAGAGAGATACCATCTATTGGCTTCTCTCTTAAAATGCCTGCAGGGGCTGAAGCACTGAAGCATGGAGCCAAGGACTCCATCCGGGTCCCCAGCGTGGGCGGTACAGACTCAGCCGTTCAAGCTGTCACCTGCTGCCTCCCAGGGGGTACACCAGTAGGAATCTAGAACTGAGAGCCGAGCCAGAAACAACAGGTGCCCACAGAATCTGGGTGTCCCAGTTGGTGGCTTCGCCACTAGGCCAAGCATCTGCCCCCTTGGGATATTTTGAGTAATACATGCAAATAGTTTGAGAGCTCCAATTTTCTACCTTGAAAAGTCCACAAAAGTTCGGGACCTGGAAAGCTGACTGTGGCCTTGAAGGCCGGGGGCATGATGAGTAGGAGTATGGGCTGTGGTCCAAATCCTGCCTCCATTACCAGCAGGTGTAACCCCCGTCCTGTTAGTCTCCCCGTACCGCAGTTTTCTCTGCCGTAAAACCAGGAGAGTGAGAGCAATGCCGCCACATGGGGTTTCTTGAAGATGGAAATAGGTGGCAGCTCTGAACTTGGCTGCACTTGGGAGTCACCTGACATGAGAGAGTGTTCATCTGCTGGTTTGCTCCCCAGCTATCCACAATGGCCTGGGCTGGAAGCTGGCAGCTGGCAGCTCTGGCAGCTGGCAGCTGGGAACTCAATCTGGGGGACCCACATGGGTGGCAGGGACCCAAGGGCTTGAACTGCCTCCCAGACAGACTGGAAAGAGGAGACAAGCTGTGAACTGAACTCACATACTCTGATGTGGGATGCACGTGTCTTAACCACTGGGCTGAACACCCACCCCAACATGGGGAGTCTTTGGACCACTCTGTACCCAGGCTCCACCCCTGGAGATTCTGATTTAATTAGTCTGTGGTGGGACTCAAGCCTAGAGGCTTCTAAAGCTTCACAAATGATTGCAATGGTTAGCCAAGGCTGAGAAACCCTGAGATAAGGAACTGTGTCTGATACACCACTCTACCGCTTACTCAGGCCAGGCCATGGCCAGGCCACGGGGCTCCACTCGGTTATGCGACCTCCTTCCGGGCCCCCACCTCCATCCTCTGAGTGGCACCAGCTCTTGTATTTGCTGATCCTGGGGACATTGGTGGAGCCATTTGCTTAAAGCAGCAGGGCAAGCCTGCTCCGCTGCTGTGGTACATGAGAGACCTTGCTTCCTTTCGAATGTGAAGTGTGTCTGTTTAAGCTTGGATCCCCCTCACCCCCATCCCTACTCCCACCCCTTGACTCAAATGGCTTTCTCCCTACCCTCTTTGAAGACCCCCAGTGAAATCAACTTCCCAGGGGCCAAAGTAAGCAGAGTCCTACTTGGTAATGAATCCTAGAGGTAATCACTTGCAGATGTAGCCATTACTGCTCCAATAGCGACCTCATCTTTCCCAGCGTAAGTCTTTAATCTTTCTTGTCTGGAGGCAGGGGGTGGCCATGGGGGTAGAGTTATTATCCTCGTGTAGAACAAGGCACTGCATGAGGGCCTCCTCTAAAAGGGCCCGAGTGCTGGTTCTTACAGAGTGCCTGTTGGGGACTGGAGAATCAATTTCAGGTGACAAAGCAGGACCATCAGGCCACACTCCCCTTTGCCCAGTTTTACTTTTTTGAGATCTTTCTCCTAAACATCCAAGCAGGTGCCAGTCATGCCACTTACTCCTTTCTGATCCCTGGCTGAGCCTGTTCATAGGAGAGTCATTTCCCTACCAAACTGAACTCCTTTTCTTTCTGTTCCCCTGATCCCTAACTTCTCTCCCCTCCCACTAATCAGCCCATTGCTTGACCACAGGCTTCTTTTATTTTTAAAATTTATTTTTAATGTATTTATTCATTTGAAAGAGTGAGAGCTGAGAGAGAGAGAGAGAGAGAGACAGAAAGAGCGGTATCTTTCACCTGCTTATTCACTCGCCAAATGGCCACAACAGCCAGGTCTAGGCTAGGTTGAAACCGGGAGCCAGGAACTCCATAGGGACCCAAGCACTTGAGGCCGTATTCTACTGCCTTCCCAGGCACAGTAGCGGAAACCGAGTCAGAAGTGGAGCAGCCAGGGGTTGGTGCTATGGCACAGTGGGCTAAGCCTGTGGCATCACATCCCATATGAGCGCTGGTTCGAGTCCTGGCTGCTCCTTTTCTGAACCAGCTCCCTGCTATGGCCTGGGAAAGCAGTAGAAGATGGCTTAAGTGCTTGGGCCTCTGCACCCACATGGAAGACCCGAAAGAAGCTCCTGGCTCCTGGCTTCAAAAGGGCCCACCGCTGGCCATTGCGGCCATTTGGAGTCTGTAACTCTCTCTCTCTCAAATAAATAACATCTGAAAAAAAACAAAACAAAACAAAACAAAACAAAGAAGACGCAGAGCAGCTGTGACTCAGACCACACTCCAATATGGGATGCTGGTGGTAAGAGCAGTGGCTTAACCCACTGTGCCACAATGCACAGATTCTAAAAGAACTTCCCCTGCTCTCGCCAGGCGTCTGGGTGTCAGGAAGATCAGCCTGAGGGAATTTTCTAAAACGCTGGTTTGCTCCTAGAATCATAGATAGTTCACCTCAATGGATCAGATATCTATGTATTCTAACAGCTTCAGTTTACGGAAGAAGAAATCGCGGCTGGGAAAGAATAAGTGACTTGTGTGGGTCTGAGAAGGGCGGGAGCAGCCTTGTCACTGGGTAGAGAAGTCTGGCATAGCCAGTCCTTAGTCCGCGCCCAGCCTACGGGGTTTATCAACAATGCTTACTGCGGTCAATATTCAGTCAGTGGTTGGGTCCACATTTGCTTTTTGGGAGTGGCTAGGCCAGAAGGAACGTGTGGGGTGTGTGTGTGTGTGTGTGTGTGTGTGTGTGTGTGTGCTTACGCATGCGTCCATGTACAAATGTGTGTGTGTGCGCGTATTGACTATGTTTATTTTGGAAAAGCACCCTTGGAAACCCGCCATGTAAATATTTAAAGGTCTTTTGAGGTTTGCCGGCCCCCTACAGTTGAAGGCGTGTCGCTCTGTCAAAAGTCCATCTGGAGCGCCCAGTGGCAGAGCGACTGTGCCGGGAGCGCCGGGAGCGCCGGGAGCGCGCGCGCGCGGGCTGCGGCGTCGTCTGCGCCCTGGCTTTCTGTCTGCCTTCGTCCTCCTCGCTGGCCCTTGAGTCAGTTCTAGACCCGCCGTGTGAGGCGGGGAGAGGGAGGGGAGACAAGGAAACCCGGAGGGGGACAAAGAAACAGAGGGGAACAAATGGAGGGCGGGAGGGAAGGAGGGAGCGCGAAGAGGAGCGAGGCGCGCCGCCATCTGCCCACATAACGAGGGCTTTGTGTCCGAGGAGTAAACAGCCGCGGAGAAGCGGCGCGTTTTGTTTCTGCTCCCTTTTGCAGTTGGCGGAGGGAGCCCAGCAGGAGGCAGTTGCTGAGAAATCGGTAGGGATTCTGGGAATCCGGAACCATCTAGGCCAGACTTCCCCCGACACCCCTGGGAGGGAGCTCCTAGCAAAAAGCGTCTTTTTTTTTTATGCACTTTCCTTCCAAGGAGCTCAGAGTGCTGTCCCGACACTGTCTCCTGGGACTCCTTCTAGCCTGTTCGCCAAGGTCTGTGCGAACCTCAAAACGTTCGTGGAAGAACAGAATCAAAAAAGTTCCTTTTGATGCAAAAATGATATAAACTCCTTAGAGGTTTCTTTTTTTTTTTCATTCTATGCATTTTCTATGAATTATTTTGAAGATTCCTTGTACATATAGATTTCAAAATGTTTTGTTTCAAAATACACTTTTTTTTTTATTTGACAGAGTTATAGACAGTGAGAGAGAGAGACACAGAAAGGTCTTCCTTCCGTTGGTTCACCCCTCAAGTGGCCGCTACGGCCAGTGCGCTGCGCTCATCCGAAGCCAGGAGCCAGGTGCTTCCTCCTGGTCTCCCGTGTGGGTGCAGGGCCCAAGCACCTGGGCCATCCTCCACTGCCTTCCCGGCCACAACAGAGAGCTGGACTGGGACTAGAACCCGGGGTGCATAAGGGATGCTGGTGCGCAGGCGGAGGATTAACCAAGTGAGCCATGACACCTGCACAAAATACACTTATTTTTTTAATTCCATTTTTCCACGGACTTTTTGAAGTACCCCCGCGGGGTGTGTGTGTGTGTGTGTGTGTGTGTGATGGGGAGGCTGTTGCACTTCATAGACAGGAAGGCAGCGGCACAGAGAAAACCGGGGATTGTCCACAGCAAGAAGCGGCTGGACTGTGTGACTCCTTTTGGGTCTCTCCCTGCCCTGAGCCAGGGTGCTTCTCTATTTCTCCCATCTACATCAGGGGTGGTTTAGATCCACTGCGAACAACGCTTCTGACCTCTTTATTCTGCAGAATGTCAAAGGTAAACAAAAATGAGTGAATCCTAAAGTGGATCCCAGGGACTCATCCCAGCTTCCTCTGCACTCCCCTGCCCCCTGCCCTTTCCATTTTTTTTGGAAGCAAATCTCTTCTATTGCAGGTTTCATCTGTAAATATCTCCATGGGCACCTCTACAGTAGACTCCTTTAAAAGCAGCACTCAATGTCATTATCACAGATAAACATGAATAATTTCTTATATATCACCTGATATCTGACCACACTAAAATTTCCTTGAATTTTACACATGTGGAGAAAAACACTCCACCTTATGAGGATCCATGCTTAGTCCAATGATACTATCACTACTTGAAATAGTTTGGGGCATTGTTATTTAATATTGTCCCTGGGACTGGCATTATATTCTTTTATAAGCCAGGTAGATGCCAAAGTTTTGTCTTTTGTGGTGGATTTGATTTTGGCATAAGCCAGATGTCATTTGGAACAAAGCCTCAAGAATAAAATGACTTGGTTAGTCAGCAACCTGGTTAGAACAATAGCCCTGAGCTGAACACTCGTGTGATCCATCTCAGTACATAGTCACAATACAGCATAGAAGAACTGCAAGAAAACTTGGTGAGAATCTGTGCAAACATTTTTTTCTACTATTGAGCCAATTTAGGAACCAAAAAGGTGATGTACTAATGGACCATGGCTATTTAAGCAATAGAGACATAGCATTTAATTTCTTACCTGACTCTGTCTCCCACAATAACATTGTTTCTAATTATCAGGAGCTCATAGGAGCTGTGAGGGGATGGGCAGGAAGGCAGAAGAGAAGTTTGATTCCTGGATTTCCTCAAGATTATCTCAGCTTTAGCACTGAAGATCTGGGTTCTGGGTAAGCTCTCACTGACCGGCAAATCAGGATGTCTGGTCAGTCTAGTTCCGAGTTAGTAACTCCAACTAAGGGGATTCAAAGTTTGACCTATAGATCTGTGATCGCCTGTCCTATCAGATAAAATGGCAAGGTAGAGCTATAAATTTTTTATTCTCTGTGGAGGTTTAGGAGGGACAGCTTTGGGATGGACACGATGGTAATTCAGTATTAAGTGAGTGAAATATCATTAAATAAATGAGACTGATAATCACATGAAAAATCACTTTGATGTAATGGTAGCTCCCAGGTTCAATGCCAGAGAAGCTGAATGAAATAGAATAATGGTCTCCCCAAATGTCCATACCAGATCCACGTCCATTTATTCTATGTGCCACATAGCCAGGAAGAATGAAGCTTACACATAGGAACAAAGGTTGCTAGTCATCTGAAATAAAGAGATTTTACTTGATTATCTGGGTAGACCTAATGCAATAATGAGGATCCTTAAATGAAGAAGAAGGAGAAACAAAAGTCAGAACCTGCCATTGATAGTTTTGGAAATGGAAGGCAGTCAGACCAAGAAATGAGTATGGGCTTTGCAAGTTGAGAAGAAGGCAAAAAAGATATTTCTCCTCACCTCTCCAGAAAAGAACAGTCCTATTGCCACCATAAGTTGAACCCAATGCCACCCATTTTGTGTTTCTGATCTTTAGATTGTAAAACAATAAATATCTGTTTTCCAAAAAAAAGACTAAAATGACTAATTAATGCATAATATGATTCATTCCAGTTGGATACATAATTCTGCTGTTTCTTTTTTAATCATTTTGACCTATTGCTTTGTAGTTAATGTGTGTTATGTCTATAATAAATTATTTAAAGGCAGGTGTGATGTTAAAGGTGAGAAGAAAGTCAGTGTTTGTGCTATAGCAGGTTCCAGGGGTCTGCCCTGCTGGACTGGAGTTATTTCCCAGTTGGTAGGTCATGGTTGGGTGTCTGGTGTGGACGGGGCAGGGGCTAGCTGGGTGTTAGCACAGGAGTGCATCAGTATTTTAACAAGATGGGGCTGTATCAGGACACTTGTGCCGAATGCCAGCCCTGGTACTGCCGTGAGTCCTGTGAAACTCGGTTCACAATGAAGGGAAGTTTCGGCTTCTTTTCCAGATAGAAGCTCCCTGGTGGAAAATGTGAGAGGTTAGGCTAGACAAGAAGACTCATGCCCTTAGCCATTGAATTGGCTTTCTTTATGTAGTAAAACACTTTGCAATCATAAAGGCTTTTAGAAAAAAAATACTTTAACACCTATCATCTTAGAGAAGTTAGGACTGTACAATAAATCAAGCATAGATTTAGCACTGGAGCCCTTCAATTCTCGGTTCTACACTGAGGATGGCTGTCGGGGCTTGGGAATGCCCAGTCTGCCTCCAGGTGCTGGTGCCCCCATCATCAGTGCCAAGGCACCTGCTCACCTGCCTGTGTTGATCCATCCTGTCAAGAAAATGACTTAAACTATAAGTGAGAGGGATGGGAGAGGCAAGTTGTGAGTCTTGGTCTCACGGAGAGAACTTAGAACAAAAACCCAACTCTGAAAAGGGACTGGGTGATGTGAACAGTAACAGCAGGTTTCCGACTCTGAGGGCACAAAGTGGGCTGAAGACTAGATCCCTGGTCTCTGGAACCCCCTGGAGCTCCCTGTGCTGGGGATGCAGCTCTCCTCCCACACCCCCAGCCTCAGGTGGGGTGGCACTGCTGCTTCCTGGGGCGCAAGGTCCCGCAGGAAGCCCTGCCCATGGCAGAGGACTGAGGCCCTTTGTTATGCCCAAAGGGGTTTTTATTTTGATGCTCTGAGATCAGCTTTCCAAAGTGGATATTTGCCAGTGCAGAAATGAAGCCTGGGTGGTAGAGAGAAGGTGTCCTCCCCGCCCACCGCCACTCATGCTTCTTATTTTTTGAAACTCCACCAAGGTTCTGTAGATTGCAATAAAGAGGAAGCTGCTCTTGTATGGTGTGGCCAGGAAGGACGGTGTCGGATGAAGCGGAAGTTCTCTCCTTGGCCCTGATCTAACGTGAAGCCATGTTACTTTATGCCTCAGGTTCCCATCTGCAAGTGACACCGAGGACCCCTATCTTCTGTAAGGTGTATAGCTGCTGTGAGAGGTACTGCAGTTGTGTCGAACAATATGAAAAAACAATATGAGCCAGAAGTTGCACTTCTAACTCAACAGAAACCCAAGAGAAACGTGTCCAGGTGTCCATCAAAATCATGGAGAAGAATATTCACAGCAGCTCTGTTCACAGCAATCTCAACCCAGCGTGGAATGGACAATTATACTGTGGTGCAGGAATGTGGTGGAGGGCTAGACAGTGACCAGAATGAATAAACTAGAACCACAGGCAGCCATGTGGACAGATCCCACAGATGTGACATTGAGGGGAAGATGCCCAGCACCCTGTCTGTGGTGGCTGGCAGCCTGTTCCAGGTGCACACACCAGTCCAGTCCAGGCCTTCCACCTGTGCCATGGTCCCCTTTCCCTTCATTCTTGTGACACAGAGGAGAGCCACTGTTTCAGCTGCTGCTGGGTGCAGAGCCCTGCCCCTGGCCTGCCCCTTGCTGTCCAGGTATCTGCTGTGCCAGCAGGCAGCCTCGGCTGTCACAGGACTCCCTCTGCACCCCTGCTTCTCGGAATCCCACCAGCCCTGGGGCCACCCTCAGTCTGACCCTCACGATTTTTCTCATCTTCTGAGCATGACTTTGCTGTGGAAGGTGCCAAGTATTTTCTCCTCTGCCTCCCAGGAAAATTTCGAACTTAATTTATGGCGTGTATCACCATGAATTTGGTTAGTTTGGTGCCCTCTCATCTCCCACTCCAGGACCCCTTTCCCTCCCTCCTCTCCCCTACTTTGGATTAATTGCTGATAGGATTTCAGGTGATGCTCAGGTCAAGTCCACAGGGCATGTCTTCTCTCTGGAATATTTGTAATTAGTGTAGGATTCACAAGGTCCATTGCCCACAGCAAGTCCTGTCTGTTCTCTGAATCTATAGACAACTAATTTTCCTCAGAGAGGCTGAAAAAATTCCAAATGAAAGCTGGGCAGCCCTAGAGTTAGGTGGCAGTGAGGTAGTCGACCAGGTGATTCATTTGTAATGAAGGAAAAAGGGCACCCAGGGAACAGTAGGCCTGAAAGATGCATGGTGTTTTCTCTGAGTCCCTGCTGGGTTCATGTTTCTGGAGACTCTCCCCAACCCTTGAGATGTTCCCTTGCAAAACTGCACCAGCCACGGGGCCAGCGCTCTGGCTTAGTAGGCTAAGCCTCCGCCTGTGGCACCGGCATCCCATATGGGCACTGGTTTGGGTCCCAGCTGCTCTTCTTCTGATCCAGCTCCCTGCTCGGAAAAACAGTGGAAGCAGTGAGCCCCTGCATCCCCTCCATGTGGGAGACCTGGAAGGAGCTCGTGGCTCCTGGCTTTGGATTGGCCCAGCTCCAGCCATTTCGGCCATTTGAGTGAACCAGCAGACGGAAGACCTTTCTCTCTGTCCCCCCCGCCCCGTAACTCTACTTCTCAAATAAAAAAAATAAAATCTTTAAAAACAACCTGCATCACACAGGAGAAAAGGAAAACCAAGGCTGCTCCCCTTTGCGGATTTATGGCCATGGATTACTTATGTGATTATCTTCTGTGAAGGGAAAGAGACATGTGCTGGGTGATCTCACTGGGGCTGTGGCCTAGTTTCACCCGTGAGTTGTGTTCTTCTGAAGATCAATACATTGTCACAAAAGAGTCATTAAGAGTCCTTCAGGGAAGGTTGGGTAGGGATGTACCTAGGAAGATCAGCCTAACCATGTAAATCTTTTACAGAGTTGACAGGGTTCCCCAAGAAGCTTCATTTACAAACATCTTTACTGTTCTCCCAGGAAAAGGTAAGCTATTCACAGAGAGAGGAAGAAGAAACATCTGATAGAGGTGGGGTATTTATTCTATAGGACCATGAAAAATGTTATTTGCCAATTTGGGTTTGTGGCGAGGCATATTTTACATATGCATTTTTTTTGAAAATGAAGTGGTTTTTTTTTTTTTTTTTTTTTTTTTGACAGGCAGAGTTAGACAGTGAGAGAGAGAGAGAGAGAGAGAGAGAAAGGTCTTCCTCCCATTGGTTCACCTCCCAAATGTCTGCTACCGCTGGCGTGCTGCGCTGATCCGAAGCCAGGAGCCAGGTGCCTCCTCCTGGTCTCCCGTGCGGGTGCAGGGCCATCCTGAAAATGTACTTTCTGTAATCCTCTTATGTGTCCTGCTTGATCATCTTTTCTCCTTCTCTCTAGGGCAATGGCTGTCAAACTTGAGCGCGTGTTAGAATCCCCTGGAAGACTTGTTAAGGCCTACATTGCCCCCAGACATTTTGATTTGGGTGGTCTGGGATGCAGTTCAGAATTGGATTTCTAACTAGTTTGCTGGAGGTACTGATGCAGTGGTCTGCAAACCACTGGTTTAGATCCATGTAAACCTGGCTGCACATTAAAATTGCCTGTGGGAGCTTTCAAAGACACCCAATACCTGGCCACACCAGACCAGCTGAATCAGAAAGTCTCCGTGGGGGCAGGGTGGGGGGGTGGAGCCTGGGTTGAGAATCTTCGTTCTGGGTGAATCGTGGTCTTACGGCAGCCCTCGAAGTCCTGATACCCACGGGGTGAGCTGCGGATGCCCCTCCCCAGCTTGCCGACCGTGCAGGGCCATCTCCTGGGCGTCCTGACTTGCAGGCACCTATGCCCTCTGGGCCCCCGGCCCCTGGGCAGGGAGGCGTCCTCCCGAGTGAGCAAGCGAGGCGCAGATTTTTAGGGAGTTTGGAGGTGGTCCCTCGCTCAGGGAGTTCTCTGCCTGACAACTGGAAAGGCAGCCTGGATGAGCACAGGTTCACCTCGTGCTTGGGCATGATAGTCACTCAGTCTGCACTGAAGGACGATGGCTCACTGTAGTTTGTTTTTTAAAGGCAGGAAATCAATATTATTGCTTTCCCCATTCTTATTGCTTTTCCTCAATTGATTGCTTATTAAATCAATCAGTTCAACACTGACAGAATTACTTGCATTTTTACAGATAAGTCAACTGAGGCTGAAAGAAGATGACTGAATTTCCCAGAGTCACAGACAAGGAGGTGACAAACTGTGATTTCACTGTGGCGCTGCTGGATTCCAAAGGCAAGGGCCCTGCCACCTTCCCATTTTGTGCAAAATGCCTCTGGCTCTCCAGAACCCATAGGGTTTACGTGGTAAAATGAAAATGTGCATTCTCTAATTTGGAATATCTTAAGAGCTCAAGAGCACTAAGCCAAATGTGGGACCTTGAGTTCCGGTCCTGTGCCCAGGAAGCCAGTTCTGACCTTCTGTGTTAATCCCCACCAAGTGTTCTGATCAAAGAAGACAATGGTAGAGTGGTAGGAGTGCCAGATCTGAGCCTGGGGTAGACTGAAACCCAGCAGTAGCTCTCTGAGTAACTTGCTGTTGACCTTGAGCACATAATTTAACTTCTTTGAGGCTTGGACTACTCTGTAAAGCTGAGAGGAGGAGTAGGGAGTAGGTGAACTGTTAGTGTTTCCCCACCACATGCTTAGCATAGTGGCTATGACGGGGGCCTTTGGCCCCACATTCCCTGTGCTGTGATCTCGGCTCTGCCATGTACTAGCTATGTGAGCTCAGCCAAATGCCTCAGTTTCCTCTTCTGCAAAATGGGGATGGTTTTGAGAATCACACAAGTAAATAGGTCAGAATAATGGCTGATGTGGGACAAGTGCGAGAGAAGCGTTATCTGTTGCCATAAGTCACATAGCACTTGCACTAGAACTAATGCTTTTTCTTTACTGTGACTAACTTTTAAAATAAAAAATTAACTGCAGTGTCTTCTGAAGCAATAGCATTTATGAAGTCACCAGATTCATGTGTATGGATAGGTTTTTCTAATATGCATGAAAAGGTAAAATAACTATAAAATATTTTTGAAAGTTCATCCATATACTCTCTGAAATCAGCTGAAATATGAGCAATGGAATGGGTAGCATTGTATGAGATAATGCAATTCCCTTCAAGCTTTCATAGTCTATGAATGAACGGAAAAGTCCACACGTGCTTCTGTCTAAGCCTTCATTCACCTGACAAATACATGACTAAAACAGTTCTATCCACTTCAATCACTTCTACCCAGAGTGGAATCTTTGCATTGGTTAGCTGCATGTTCCAGTAGGAAAAGTTTAAACAGACATGATGAGAGATTATGCATGAATCTTGATGAGTCAGTGGTGCACTCTCAAGAAATCCCCATAAACTCTAACAAGGGATGGAGATTAGAAGAGTGAAAAATTGGGTGGCACTCTTACTGGAACACATAGACTGTCCCCCAGAGGCAAAGAATCTGCTGGAAAATATACTTCCTTCCATGGCTGTTTTCCCCTTTTCTTCATCTGAATCTTACCTGGTAGGCCCAGTTCCCATTCTACCTTTCTGATGTGTGTTGCTTCTCCTTCAACTGTACTTTATAGTAGTTTAAGGAATGTTTACTGAGCACGCACCATGTGGACTCTGGCACAACCACAGAGGACACACCTTGAACACCCACATCTCTGACCTCAAGGAGTGGATGGGCCACTCATCAGAGTGCCTGTGGCTCCCCAGGCTGTTGGCTCGGGGATGGCTATCTTGCCCTCCTTGAAGCAGGGGTTGCTTGTTCTGTTACTTTCCTATTCATCAAAGCTTCTCAGAAAACTTCTTAGCTATGCTTTTGGTAACAGGGACTCTGGTGGTTAGTAAGCTGGGGGACACAAAAGCAGTGACTAAGAAACTTTAAAATCAGTCTTCACTCAAATATTCTTTGTAAGCTGTCACTAGCCTCAGTCTCCAGCTATCTTGTAAACATCAGTGATTGTCAGAGACAATGAGCATAATATGAATGCAATGTAAGTTGATCACAAAGTAAAATTAGAAAATTTGGAAAAGGTACAGGACTTTTTGAAGTCAATAAGAAAGTGAGTTTGGAGAAGAGCTTGCACTGGCTTGAACTGTTCAAAGCTATGGACAAATGAGGGGATTCCAATTCAATCCCATCAAGGTGGCATGTGCCAATGCCATCTCACTATTCCAAGTGATCAATTTCAGTTCACAATTGATCATAATGAAAGGACTAAGAGTCAAAGGGAGCACATAAACAAGTCTAGTATCTGCTAACACCAACCGATAGAATAAATAAAGGGGAGAGTGATCCAACATGGGAAGTGAGATACTCAGCAGACTCATAGAATGGCGGATGTCCTAAATAGCACTCTGGCCTCAGAATCAGCCCTAAAGGCACTCGGATCTGGCTGAAAAGCCCATGAGAGTATTTCAGGCATGGAAAGCCAAGACACTCTGGCAAAAAGATCTCTGTGAGTGAGATCCCAGTGGAAAGAACAGGTCTTCAAAGAGGGAGGTGCCTTTCTCTGAAGGGAGGAGAGAACCTCCACTTTGACTATGACCGTGTCTAAACAAGATAAGAGTCGGAGAACTCAAGGGGCTTCCATAGCCTTGGAAACTCATAACTGGTGCATAGGGAGATTACTGATGCCATAAACAGGAGTGTCAATTGGTAAAGTCAACAACAGGAGTCACTGTGCACTTACTCCTCATGTAGGATCTCTGTCCTTAATGTGCTGTACACTGAGGCTTAATGCTATAACGAGTACTCAAACAGTATATTTCACTTTGTGTTTCTATGGGGGTGCAAACGACTGAAATCTTTACTTAATGTACACTAAACTGATCTTCTGTAAAAAAAAAAAAAAAAAAAAAAAAAAAAGAAAGAAATTTTCAATTCCCAACTTGACTCTCACTGGGATTAAACATGACAATAGGTCTGATCTGATTTCATCATCATTTTAAAAAAATCATCTATTATTTTTCACTTTATGTTTCTGTGTGGGAGCAAACTGTTGAAATACTTACTTAAGGTATACTAAGCTGATCTTCTGTATATTAAGATAATCGAAAATGAATCTTGATGTGAATGGAAGGGGAGAGGGAGTGGGAAAGGGGAGGGTTGTTGGTGGGAGGGACGGTATGGGGGGGGAAGCCATTGTAACCCATGAGTCGTACTTTGGAAATTTATATTCATTAAATAAAAGATAAAAAAAAAAAAAAAAAAAAAAAAAAAAAAGCTATGGACAAATGAAGAACTAATGGAGTGATACCAGTTATTGACAGCAGGAGAGGGAAAATCAACAAGGAGGATGGCAGGATGGATACTTTCCAAGGAAATGATTGAAATACAAATGATGAAGAAAGGGCCTTGGGAAAAAATGAAAAGCTCTTGAGTATTTTACAAAAGTCCACATGAAGAGAGGGCTGTTAAATGGTGTCATGATTCAATTTTATGAGAAAAATAATGCCAATAAATCCATGTCTAATTCATAAAAAACATTGCTCACTTAAAATTAGAACATGATGATTGCTTTACTTTTATCAAATATGAGTGCATTTTAATAATTCTTACGTCATGGATTTTAGTTTCTAAGATAGAACTCCAATCAACTTATCTCTCCCTCACTTTTACTATGCTATTTTTGTCCTTTCTTAAAATATGGATTCACTTTAATGGACTTTTCTTGGCACTGTTTATCCTCATGTAAGTGATGGATTGATCAGCATCATTCTTCCCACACAAATGGCCAAGACCACCACAGGCAGAGAGAGGACACCGGCTTTATCAACTCTACCGCAGAAAGCAGTGGTCTATAGAACCAGCCAGATTTCGCTAGAGATGGAGTTGCCTAGTCTGCTTAGGAGGTGGTTTTTGGATAAACCCGTCCAAGACCTAAAAGGGAGCTCCCAAGGCTCCAGAGGAGGCTGCTTACCCACAAAGCACCAGACTGCAAACCGGATCCATGTGATGGTGGAGAGCTTTAGCATGAGATAGATGTTCACCAGCATGGCAAAGGCAGGCACAAAGGGCAGGCAAGGGGCCATGTAGGGCAGCTTCTTGGGGTTCTCTGGCTGCTGCAGGATCACAAACACCAGGGCGCTGATCAGCAGCACCATCAGAACAACCAGAAGAATGGCCCACCAGCTCTGCTCTGAGATGTAGTCAGAACCAAAGATGATGAAGGAGCAGAAGATGAACATGAGGATGAAGAGCAGGAGCACGCAGATGGTCACCGTGTGCCCTGTCGCCGCCGTAGGCCGGTCCATTTTGCCTGGAAGGCCCAGCTGAATTCTCATGGTGTAGTAACGGGGCCCTATCAGCTTCTTCAACTTGATCAGATAAATGTTTTCCGATTCATCTGCTTCTATGCCTGTGGTCATGTCCACAGTGCCGTAGTTGGGGTGGTTGACGTTGTAGGTTGACTTGTCTGATTTCCCTATGAGCATCTCATTGTCTCCCAAGGATGGCAGGTTCTTGGCCCCACACGTGTTGGTGGCTGGGCCGGAAAACTCTTCCCCTTCACTCACAGGAGAACATGCTTCCTTCTCGCAGTCAGCCAGAACACCCTCCTTCTTCTTGGTGTGCTCCTGGGACAGGAACTTGACAAAACCATCAATGTCACTCTCGGGCTGGTATCGAAGGAGCAGGACACACACAGAGACCAGAGTGTAGGCAAGGAGCGTGCCGATGGACATCATCTCTATCAGGTCTCTCAGGCTGACCAGCAGCGAGAGGAGAGCTGCCAGGAACCCTGACACGATGCAGGCCACCACCGGTGTCTCTGTGTAGGAGCTGACGTGAGCCAGGAACCTGGAGGGCAGGTGCAAGCAGAGAGTTAATGGTGGGCTGCCCATGCTGGATGCATCTAACACTGCTGAGGTAGGGGCCAGAAGTGTCAGGAGGCTGATGTGCTGAGTTCCTGCTCATCCTGTCCCTCAGTTAACTTCTGCAGTCACTGCTTTCTTAGTATTTTCTCCTATATTTTATTATTTTTTAAAATCCTTGTGAGCATGGTTTTACTTGAGCATGTTCATCACTTGGGAAGCACTTAGAGAACACTCTTAGATCCTTCTCTATTT